>NW_026889755.1:16132500-16134550 GCF_033153115.1 Saccostrea echinata | reverse complement strand
CCCCCCCCCCCCCCCCCCAAGCACACATATACATATACCAAACAGAAATCATATATTTGCCCCTTTATATTTCTTTAAAACATGGCATAAAAAATTCTGATGTCCGATTACAAAAATTCTAACTGGAGAGGTCTTTTCCCAAATGTCTAAAATATATAGGAGGCTATAATCTTGAAAGTGCCCTCGTACACCATACAGTGTGTCCTAAATATCTACAAAGTCTGACGAAATTCTGTGCAGCGGTTTAAGAGGAGTTGCACTGACAAACTGTTCATCTCTATATTCAAGATATGGCCAAAATTCGAAGTTGAAAAATGCCGAAATTCCCAGATAAATAATGGAATCGAAATTTCCTGGCAATATGCACCTCTACACACTGTGTCCTAAATATCTGCAAAGTTTGACGAAATTCTCTGTTTAAGAGGAGTTGCGCTGACAAAAAACGGGGCTGACCGACTGACTAACGGACGGACGAGTCAAAAACATTATACCCCATGCAACTTGTTGCATGGGGTATAATAATGTTGAGAGAAAACTTCATCAGTTCCTTTTAGAAGTAATACCATGTAAAGATTATTCTTTCACATTCTCAGTGCTTATGACAGAGAAGATGTAAGTTCAGCAGTACCTAGACCTGCCCTTAACGGCAGCAATGCATGTGCAGATGAGAATGTATAAGTGACAGGTATGAATGAAAACAATTTTATTAACAGACTAACAGCACATTTCATTCTTAACATATATAAAAGAGAAATATACAAAATATGAACACATCAAGTATCCATAACCTGGTCAATCAGGTCACTGTCCCATCTACATGTATATATATAAATGTATGTACCAGGTTTAACAGCATTTTTATAGTTGTCTGTAGTTTGTTGATAAAACTGAGAAATGCCACATGAATCTCTCTCACACCATCTCTCACACACTGTTGATTTCACACACTCTCACACACACACTGTTAATCAGTCACTTTCTGCCTCCGTTTTTAATTTCTTGTGCTTTTTCTTTTTCTTCTTCTTTTCTGGTGATTCCTAAAGAAATCAAAGTGAAACTTAGTTTTAATATTACAACATGACTGGTCACATAGGGAATTTAAACCTAATAATGGGTTTATTGTGGTTTTTTGATTTAAAAAAAAAATACGTGAAATGGTTTCAGTTTTTTTTTCTAACAATATTCTCTGGAATCCAATTTGACAAAGGTGGTTGTAGTAGATAGTTACAAAAGTTTCTTTCAAACATAAAGATCATATGTATAAAGTCTAAATTTAGTTCCCAATGTCCCGAGTTTACAGAGTTGGAAAATAAATGCATTTATGGACATAATTTACTCAATGCTGAAATAAGAAAACTGTTAGACTAAAATACAGTCAAACCTTATTATCATGAACCCAATGGGACCGAGATATCCGAGGGTTGAGATATCCAGGGTAAAATACTCAAGAAATAAGGAATTGGGACTTCCAAATCATTTCGATATATCCATGATATTCAAGATATCAGTGAACGAGATATCGAAGTTCAACTGTATCCTAAATCAGTATCATACAGAAAATACTTGTTTTAAATACATCACATTTCCTCAACATTTGACCTTATGACATATGACCTTTACCTCTGGAGCATCCCCTGCTTCATCAGCTTCCTGATTTTTGTCCTTCTTCTTCTTTTTCTTCTTCTTTTTCTCCTTTTCCACCTCTTGTACAGGAGCAGGCTGAGGTGAAGGGGGCTCACTCTCCTCGGAAGTACTGGCTTCCTTCTTTCTCTACAAGAAGACAGTCCATCAGAAATTAATAACTTTTTTTACTGGATATTTGGTCTGGTATCTGGAGTACTTTTACATCTCACCAATTTCTTGGGGTTATACTAATTACTGAATTCAAGCTTCTTCAACAGCTTCTTGGTACACCTTAAGAGAAGCATAATTCACAAAAAGCAAAAAAATTGCAAATTGTCAAATTTTCGTTTATCCATTAGAACTTGATCAGGTTAGCATTAGATACTGCATTTTTGCTAATTTCACTAGCTTTGGCATTTACTACTGA
>NW_026889755.1:15742500-16130000 GCF_033153115.1 Saccostrea echinata | reverse complement strand
TATTAGCATAGAAGTTCAATAAAAATATCAGAAATGCTTTATTTAAAACGTAGATAAATACTAATTTAAAAAAGTGAGGTCAAGGTCAAAGGGAAAGTCAAGGTCAAAAAAGTTGATGCAATTGATAGCTCTCAGCAGTATCTTTCAGCATATGAAGTTTGATAAATATATCTTGAATTGTTTATTCAAAACTGATCTAGACACTAATTTAAGAAAAGTAAGGTCAAGGTCAAAGGAAAAGTCAAGGTCAAAAATTTTGATGCAGTTGAAAAGCTTACATCAGTATGTATCAGCATATGACGTTTTATTGAAGTCTGACATGACAAACACTATATGCCTCGACCATATTCATGGCAGGGCATAAAAAACTTGAATCTACACTATATGAGGATGTTTCCATATCAAAATGACTAACAAGTAAATTCAAAGAATTGTGGTCCCCTGCTTTCCGTGTCCTAGTGGATGGGATGCCATTATTTATGACATATTGTTTCAAATATGCATGCCCTATCATATGTCATTCAAAAGTAATCACCAAAGTTAAAATTTTTGAAAATTAGGTAAAACATCAAGGTCAAGGGGTAAAAAAATCATAGCATGCTTGGAAACATCTTGTTACAGGTAATGTACATGTCAAATATAAAAGTTCTATCTCTTCTCAATAAAAAGTTATAAGGAAATATAACATTTTTGAAAAGTAGGTTAAAGTTCAAGGTCAATGTCACAGAGTCAAAAGTCATGATATATTTAGAAAGGTCTTGTCACAGGTAATATACATGTATAATATGAACGCCCTATCTTTTCTCTTTCAAAATGATCATTTAAAATAATGTTAAATTTTTTGAAAAGTAGGTCAAACTTCAAGGTCAAGGTCATGGGTTCAAAAATCATGGTATGTTTAGAAAGTTCTTGTAGGTAATGTACATGTGAAATATGAAAGCCCTATCTCTTATTATTCAAAAGTTATGACCAAGGTTAAATTTATTGTGACAGACGGACAGACTGACAAATGGACAGACTGACAGACAAATGAGATTTAATGTACCCTAGGTCCCTTTTGTGAAAACGGACGACAATAATGCCCTTGCTGTTCATGAGAAGAAGATTTATGATGGAAAAAATCCCCTGCATTTTTCTATGTAAATCATTGGATCCCCATATGTGGCCCCACCCTATCCCAGTGGGTCATAGTTTTAACAAATTTGAAGCTACACTAAGTCTATGTAAAGAAGGTTTCAACTTTTTGGGCCCAGTCAGTGGTTCTTGATAAGACTTTTTTAAAATGATACCACCAAATTTTCACTAATTCTTGATTATCCCCCCTTGAAAGAGGGTGTGACCCTTCACTTGAACAAACTTGAATCCCTTTTACCCGAAGATGCTTTGTGGCAGGGTTGGTTGAAATTGGCCCAGCGGTTCTAGTGAAGAAGACAAAAATGTGAAAAGTTTACAGGTGGACAGATGGATGACAAACAAAATGTGATCAGAAAACCAGAAAAACTCAAGTGAGCTAAAAACTGATGATCACAAGTACTTGGAAAGAGTTACAGTATTTGAAAAGCAGTTTTTTTTTTTCATGCATTGTTTTCAGAAGCTGAAAAGGTATGACTTATATCATGTTGAAAAAACTTCACATTTCAGAAAACAGTATGATTAAAAATAGTTAATTAAGGTGCTTTGAATAGCAAAATAAGCTAAACTGGTATAGCTAATTCAACCACAGAGCTTAGTGAATTTTAAAATGCACAACCTTGTTGTTAAATGTCCCTCTTGGGAATTTTTCACTCATACGGAGACACCACCACTTAAAAATAATGAAGACATACAAGTCAGATTTGAGGTTAACATTCATTTTAGGAGTTTTCAACAATTAAGACGTAAAAAGATAACTCCTTCTCCTTGCCCCTTCCCGTTCCCAGACCCCTGTTTGTTCATGTATGCAAACTAGTCTAATACTTTGGTTTGACATAAAAAAATGTGAATATACAGTGGCGCCGCGGTAATCCGGACGCCAATAATCCGGACGCTTCACCTTCCGGACGATATTTTTGGGGAACCGATTTTTTCCACATTATTATGTCTCATTAATCCGGAAATTCGCGTTCCGGATCCGGACGGTCAATTTTTACTACAAAACGTAATATTTCATTGAAAAATGACTCGTTTATCCGGACGGCAATTTTTGGAGGAGCGACTTTTTCACACCTTTCTTGCAGTAGTGACAATTGTTGTAAAAACATTGTTCGTGGAGTCAGTTTGAAGGCGGTCACCTGTGACCTCCAAACAATAGGTCTATAATGAGCGTGTGTTAAAACTGTTTACCCCAAATAATAATATATCATAAACTCGAAAAATTTAGCTTATACTGTGCATTAATTAAATATAAATCCGTTCAGAATAGAATTAATTGCTAACCATGTATAAATTTATAAGAATTTTGGAGAGTTGTAAATAAAACAAGAGGCCCACGGGCCTTATAGGTCACCTGAGTATCATGCAACAACTTCGCCACAATGGATTCATGTTTTAAACCAGAGGCCATGAAATTCACAATTTCGAAAGAGGCACACTTGCTCATCATAATTTTACATTGAGTAAGCTTACTTAATACCCAGAAAGAGAGCAGAGGATTATCAATGAATTAATGCATTTTCACTATGTAATCATTAGAGCCCTGCCCTAACACCAGAACCATGATGCAGGGGCCATAAAATTCACAATTTTGGAAGAGGCATCCTTACATATCATAACAATACTCTTAGTTCATCAGCTTAATACCCAGGAGAAAAGAAGAAGATTTTCAAAGAATTATTGCATTTTTACTATGTAATCATTAGAGCCCCACCCTAACACCAGAACCCCTGACCCAGGGGCCATGAAATTCATAATTTTGGAAGAGGCACCTTTACTCATCATAACTATGCATCAGTTTGTTTGTTAAATACCCAGGATCAAAGAAAAAGATTTTTAAAGAAATAATGCATTATCACTATATATTCAACAGAGCCCCACCCTAACCCCAGAACCCCTGACCTAGGGGCCATGAATTTCACAATATTGGAACAGGCACCCTTACATATCATAACTATACTCTTAGTTCATCGGCTTATTACCCAGGAGAAAAGGAGAAGATTGTCAAAGAATTATTGCATTTTTACTATGTAATCATTAGAGCCCCGCCCTAAAACCAGAACCCCTGACCAGGGGGCCATGAAATTCACAACATAGGAATAGGCACCCTTATTCATCATAACTATGCCTTCAGTTTGTTTGCCCAGGATCAGAGAAGATTTTTAAAAGAAATAATGCATTTTCACTATACATGTATATTCAACAGAACGCTGCCCTAACACCAGAACCCCTGACCCTGGGGCCATGAAATTCACAATTTTGGAAGAGGCACCTTTCATCATCATAACTATGTATTTATTTTGTTTTCATAATATCCAAGAGCACAGAAGAAGCTTTTTAAAGAAATAATGCATTATCACTATATATTCAACAGAGCCCCACCCTAACACCAGAACCCCTGACCCTTGGGCCACGAAATTCACAATTTTGGAAGAGGCACTCTTTTTCATCATAACTATGTACTTAGTTCATCGGCTTAGTACCCAGGAGCAGAGGAGAAGATTTTTGAATAATTAATGCATTTTCACTATATAATCATTAGATACCTGCCCTAACACCAGAACCCCTGACCCAGGGGCCATGAAATTCACAATTTTAGAAGAGACACCTTTCCTCATCATAACTATGCATATTGTTTGTTTCCTAAATACCGAAGAGCAGAGGAGAAGATTTTTTAAGAATAATGCTTTTCACTACATATTCAACAGAGCCCCACCCTAGCACCAGAACCCCTGACCCTGGGGCCATAAATTTCACAATTTAGGTAGAGGGCTCAGTGCTTATTACATTCATGCCAACAGTTTGCCTGCTTGATGCCCAGGAGTAAAGAAGAAGATTTTTAAAGATTGCATTAATTCTGATGGTTTTAGCCCCACCCCTCAGGCCCCAGGGGGGTAGGGGTCATGAATTTCACAATTTTTACTCCCCTTCACATATAGATGCTATGTGCCAAATTTGGTTGAAATTGGTTCAGTGGTTCCAGAGAAGAAGCTGAAAATGTTCAAATGTTAACGCACGACGGACGACGGACGACGCACGACGCACGCCGACGGACGAAAACAGATAGCAATAGGTCACCTGAGTAAACTCAGGTGACCTAATGAATAATACATGTAAATCACGAGATTTCGTTGTGATATTGAGTTTCGTAAGTTTATCAAAATACGATTTTCCTTTTCTCAAAGCGTACATTATTTGAAATGTTTTTTTTTTTCTTTTCATAAGACAATTTATAAGGATAGTTACATAGTTCAAGAAAATATCTTTCTATTTAATACACTAAGAAATACGTAACTGGCGTTAGTTATAAATGCCGATCACGTTTTTTCAAGGTTTATAACTTAGAGTTTATAGAAAAAATATTGAAAATCCTGAATATGCCTTGTGTTTACGTTGAATGTTTACAATACGTACACTGATGACACTGTTTAGTTACATACTTTCCTATGCAGAGTATATACATGTATGCAGTTAGTCATTTGAACATTCTCAATGGTGATAATGAACATATTACCTAATATGAGCTTGAATAAATTTTAAAAAAAAAAGCCGAAATTTGGTCAGCCCATGTAACCAGACGTCAAATAAAAGGCTAGATCAGTTTCCTGTGTTAAAAAAGAAGTCTCAACATAAAATTGCTTATCCATTTTTCATCGTGTAAATAAATTACATTTTATTTTTTTTTCTTTTTTGAATATTAATTATTTCTTTTAAAACTACAAAAATAAAGGTAAAATGAAGGTGTTTTTCTTTGCCTTCACATTATACCACTATACCTGCTTTAAAAGGGTCTTTTTAGAAGTGATTCACTTATCCGGACGATTCATTTATCCGGACGATTTCGTTGGGGACGGAGGCGTCCGGATTAACGAGGCGCCACTGTATACAAATAGTTTAATGGTCCATCTCTTTGAATGATTTTCATTCCTAATTCTAGGAGGGTACATGGGTTGACCCAAATTCATGAATGAAATGTCAAGTAATCTTATCATTGATGCACTTTTATTTAATTTGATGTAGTCATATTATGAACATTTCCAGTTCATTAAGAGAGTGGGGATGACCTCCAGGGGTTCATAACCTTAAACCATTAGATGTACATAACATAATAACACAAGAAACAAAATTATGTATAGTCAAATGGAAAAGTTTTCTACTATTCAGGAGTCACATGATCATTTGTCATTTCAGGGACAGGGAGCAGCTAGGGAGATTGGAACCCCCCCCCCCCCCCCTGGAATTTGCAGAGTTATTTAAATAGGACTATATACTGATTTACAGAAGCAAATAAAAAATGACTTTGGATGCCCTCCCCCTTTAAAAACATGGACCCCACCATCATTGTTTTTATTTTGTTTGTTTGTTTTTGTTTGTTTGTTTTTTTTTTTTTTTGCTTCTCAGGAAATTCTGCGCTGAATTTTTTTTGGACTGAGGTGTGGACCCCCCCCCCCCCCCCCCCCCGGAAAAAAATTCCCGGATCTGTGCCTGTAACTGAATGTAATGTCGACAACGGGAGATAACTCTTCTTCAGAATGCGAAATTCCATCTGATCCACTCTCTACCATCGGCTCATACATTCAGTGGCTGAGAGAGAAACGAACGACAACTCTGCATAGGAGATTGCCGATGATCTTTGATCCTTTTTAAACTTTAACCTAACTATTTGCATTTCGGTTTATTTTACCCCAATCTATACTTAAACTTGTACTTACCGACTGTCATAGGTCCTGTCAACTTCATGAAATATAATCCAATTAAAACACAAAATGAATTAATTTCCACTGATATATATGTAACACTGCACCATGTCACATGGCATGTGCAATCTAAAAAATGATTATGGTAAAACTAGTACTCGCACTGGTAGGGTGAGGCAAGCCCAATGTGATGTAGAAATTTTCAAAAAGGTGTTCACATACATGTACATGTACATGTACAGTACAAGAACAAATTCTAAATTATCATAACAAACGATGTTTTAACATAACTTTGCCATCTAGGCCTATTTCCAAAAACAGGCAAATTGTGTGTGTGTGTTGGGGGGGGGGGGGCAAAATTGATTGGGTATGGCTTTTCAAGGAGGTTTTTGCCTAATCAAATACTAAAAAAAGTTTGCACATTTTGATAAATTCATCAAAAATGCTTTGTACTGAAATAATATTATTTGTTGTTGAGAAAATAAATTTAAAATGTTCCAATTATGGGCCAAAAATTTAATCCCCCCCCCCCCTTTTATCAAAATCTAATTAACATCATTAATTAAATTCTGTTATTTCAGACTGGTAATGAATTAAGTATATGAAATGCGTATAAAAGATTCATGGGTCACATGGTCACCTGAGCATTTTATGCTCGATTTGACGAATACATGTACTGTGTAAATTATAGAATTATTTGGACTTTTTCCTTGGTAAGCCCAATATGAAGGAGTGTGCATTTAGAGGCAAACACCTTAGTGCGGGTATTACTGTCTTATGACAGCATCTAGTTTGATTTAAACTTTTTTGATACAGTTTAGATTTTAGATGATGAATTTGAAATGGATGTCTGAAATTTAATTTCATCCTTTTTTGTAAATTGGAAATATTAGGATTTTGTAAGCATTGGTCATTTCATTTGGTACATATATACTAAATGTAAAGAAAAAAACCTGTAAAGATTAAGAATAAAAATTTGAAAATGTTTTGATAGCCCTTTACCCTAATTTTTTTTCTGAGCGAGGTGAGGAAATGCAACATACACTCTGAAGTGAGCCTTAACATGTGTAATTATAATTTTTTGCTGGGCATAAAAGGTTTTACTCATCTATAAATGTCATTATACACAGTTTAATCACTTCCTCTTTATTTAAGGTAGAAAAAAATGCACCAAAATTTTGACAAAAGTTACTAAAAGGACAAGAGATATACCCTTTTTGCATAGTAATTTTCATAGAAAATTTATATACCCAAAATAATGCTTTCCCCTGATACAATTTTGTTAGTTTTTTTTATTACATTAGTTTTTTGTTTTTGTTTTTTGTTTTTTTTTTTGCATTCTCTAATAAAAAAGATGCAACCTTTACCATTTAGCTCTAGTAAGCACAAATATATGACACTGCCTACAAAGCAACTTTTTCAACCTAATTCATCAAAAACAATGCAAAATAAATTCAGAACATATTATTTATGAAAACTTACTTGAAGTCTTCGTAACCCTTTTTCCAGTTGGCTGGTGTCTTCTCATTGGGTTTTCCATATTTATCTAGAGTTCCTGCTAGAATCATTTTCTTTTTCTGAGATGCTACTGGGCCCAGCCCCCACTTTCTCGGGTATGTGTCTCTTTCCATGACAACCCTTTTGATCTTTGCCACTATTCCATGGTCACATGTAGCCATAACTGCGGTAGTCATCTGAGCAATAGCTAATAGAGAACAAAAATCCCTTTAATATTTCTGGCATCAGTTTGTACTATAACACAGATTATTTCTAATGATGTATGAGTTTTCTCAATCACACTCCACCATAATTTTTTAATACTGCTTTTCATAACATTAAATTTTGTATGCCTAAATTCTGTCTTTAAAATCAAATACACACCTAGAGCAACTGCTTCTCCTTTTGTGGTTAAGATCACAATTTCTTCATTTACTTCAATTCCATCTTCATATCTTAGGACACCAGGTAACATAATTTTAGCTCCATAACAAACAGCATTCACCTGTTTTAAAAACAAAAAAAAAAGAGACTTTGACTGAAGGTACTTTGAGTAAGATGTTGATGACAAAAAATGTCTCTTTAAACTTGCACTTAACACAAAATAATCAAAAGCCTGAAAGACTTCAATGGCATCGAACACGAAAAACAATTTCAAAAACATTTTTTTTTTAATTTAAAGATAGCAGTAGGTCAAATAATTAACTAATAAAAATGTTAAGTTTTAAACAAGATGTCAAATTTACAGTCTGGGACATTATGCCATGGTCCGAATAGAGCAGGGTTCGAACTGACTAGACACCGTCGAACATGTTCATGCTGGATATCAAACTCATCTTTTTTCAGTCAATTAAAGAACTATCAAGGACTTAATGAATATTATTCTAATTGTCAATGTCTAAGCATTGTTTTAGTGCATCTAAACAACAACCATAACTCGCTCTGTTGCGACTACGATCGAGATATGATCAGGCGTGGTAGGCCTATACGGTAAATGCGATATGGAAGAAATGGTGAAATACAGTAATAACTTCAGTTTTATGATAAAATTGGTTATAAGACTGTAAAAAGTAAGGTTTACAGTTGGAAATTCAATTGTTTTAGTCTTCTAGCATTCGTATTAATTTAATATTGTGGTTATTTTACCGCCCATTAATATAAGTTGTTTGTGTTTACATGGTTCTCCTTCGTAAATGTTATCGCCATTTTCACAGTATTTGTGTTTTTTCATACTCACTTATGTTATAATGGACTCTGCATCAAAATATATGATTAAACCCTTAACAAATATGACCAAATTATGACAAAATAGTACCCCTAACAAGTTAAATGATATATAACACTCCCATATTCTAGACAATAAAAATATTAAAGATTTACTACCTAAAATATGGGGTATATTTTGCGTTATGCTGTTGCAGCTGAAAAATGGCTTTGTTTTCCAGTTTTTGTTTCAGGAGATTTACGATAGAAACTCTTAGTTATAGATGTCAAATCATTGTGAAATTATCCCTCTTTTATATGCAATTTACTGTAAGTAAATCAACAAAATATTAGCGAAATAATGTTTAAATATGTGAAAATGCAGATACGTTATGAAATTTAATAAAATTCTACTGTTTGAACTTGCAGTTTAAAAAAATATATGTTAATGCATTACTCTTACTTTAGGTTCATTTTAAAATTAGAGTTAAATGATAAATGAAACAATAAAGAAAAGTTTGAGTGGATTCTTCGAAACTTTAGAAAATGACACATTTTCTTCTTACTGGCATAAAAATGTCCCAAAATTCTGTAGTGTCCGCAACATGTGCTTATTCTGGAATGTATTATGAATTATATTTCTTTTATTTTACATGTAAGAAGCCAGTACAGCTACTAATCTATCTACCAAAAAATATCAGACTTTAGCTCAGTGTTGCTTGGAATTCTGGCAAATATATTGTGTTTTGTAGAGTCCGCAACGCTGTAGAGTCCGCAACAGCTTTTCAAATTCAAGTTTCTTCAAAGAAATGTAACATGATTTCAATTGATCATCACTATAATTGTCCAAATACTCAATACAAATATGTAAGGTTACAAAACTTAGTGGAACTATGACTTCATACTTTGAATAACACCCATAACGACTTGTTTATACATAATATTCAAAATCTTTCTTTTGTCAGTCTTATGTTATATACTGAAAGTTAATTTTCATGTGGTATTTAAAACTGAGTAAGTGGAAACTAAAGAATATATCAAGATGTTAATTGTTAATTAATAAGTCTAGTTCTAATTAATACAGTTGTGTTGCGGAACTACCGTAAGTTTTGGGGTATAGGTCGATACTTTTTTTCTCAGAACCGTTGGGGTCGCCCAATTTAACGAATCGACCTTTCTAAGGCTCAAGTTTATGAAAAATGCCCCCAAATTAGTGAAATTTACGTCAATTTCAAAACAAATCTGTGCCATTTTCATAACTTTTTAAATTATTTTACCGAGAAAAAAGTACTAAACAATAAAGAATTAAATATTTTTCATTGATTTCTTACAAAATAAGTTCCATTAAATATCCGTCGATGTACAAAAAAACCACATTATTTCATCTAGTAAATAATGTCTCAACGTATATTTACAACATGCTGTGTCCATCTTGTGAAGTTGGAAGTCGCAATCGCTTACTAAAAATAAAACCGCAACCGTATCAAAGTTTAAAATACGGAAGCGTTTTCACAATCGCAGTTGTAATCTTTTTTTCCATTTATTTGTAACAATTAATTGAAATAGTATACCTAAATATTTTTTCATTGTCTTGTGATATTTATTTAAATGTAAAATACGTGAAATAAATTGTTGCCAGTAAATTCCTAAAATTATTTACCAAATATACCGCTTGTCATAACTATTTTGTTTTATATCCCAGGGGGTACACTGAATTATACAAAGATTGGCTTCTAATAGAATTTTAATTGTCTGACAGATAAAGGGATATACACTGTGTACACATAGGTGTTAACACCTGTGTTGGTTAAAACACCTGCGGGGCATGATTAACAGATCCACGTGCCGTTACAGGGGTATTAGTGCTATACATCATTGAACAAACAAAACTGTGAAATTCATAATGACTGTTAAATTGCGAATGTACTCTCAATTAAATTTATTTTTTCAGCAATATCTCAAGCAAAATTATAGCATATTAATATAACTAATTTCAATTGCTCACTGTTACATGTACTGGTAATAGTCATTTGCGTGTTTTAGCAAATCCCTGGACAAGAAATATGAAAATGGCGGTCATCGAAGTTAATATTGTACCCCGGTAAATAACGTCGGAATAAAAGAATGTGTCCAAGATGTTCTAAAATGGAAATGATTATTGTTTGATTTCGGGTATTTCCCTAATAATAGCTGTTGTATACTACCGTATTTATGTGTTTAAGGACAGAGTCAAACTACGACGGCATTGAACAGGCAAGTTGGAGAAAATACGTTATATCACAATTCAAGGAAATTTTAACTATGTTTGTATAAAACACTATTAAAATGCTGTACTCATAAAAATACCAGTTTATTTTCTCAATACGTTAATATCACGGGTTAAGTTAAAGAGGTTTACATGTTCTGATACGTAGTATATACGTAAGAATCTCTAGAAAATCAATAAACAAAGCCTCGTCCTATCTTCCGGATTCGTCCTATCTAAGGATTTTTTAAAAATTTCGGCTGAAAATGAGCCTTTCGACCTATATACCCCATCGACCTATACCCCCAAAATTACGGTACAGTAATAACTATATACCACATTCATTTATTATTTTCACTTTTTATTTCATTAAATATTTTTGAAACGTAAAACACTTCTCTGATATTTTGCTCCTTTGATAATACAATTAGTTAACTGGATTAAGATAACAAATGGTGATTTTTGTACAAGATAACACTTCAAACTTACTGGTATATGTATGGGTTTTATTTTCCAGGCCGGATAGCCATTTTTGACTAGCCTTTTTTATTTCCCTATAATATAACACCATTCACTGTACATATAGAACTAGTTAGAGATTAAGATTTTCAGTTTACTCCATTAAAACCAAATATGGTGTCATATAGCAATATTTCAATATATTGTAGTGTCCGCAACAATTTCAATACTGAAAAAAAATTACGGATGCCTCAGTAAATTCTTTAATTCATTGAATTTATCTATAAATCTATTTGTTATATATAACTTCTTTAATTGTTTTAAAATAAGTAAAATCATAGACATTTTTTAAAACTGCAAAACAATTATACATCAAGAAATAATTAATGGTCCTTGTTATGTGGTTATTTTCATCTCAATAAACCACATTCTGCATCTTTTGATATGATACATTTTCAAGAGTTGATCCGGTGGTATATAATTCAGCCTAGAAATGAACATTTCTCAACAATTATTTTTATAAAAGTGACAAAAGATTATTCTTATGGTTACTTGTAGTGTCTGCAACAAAAATGCTATGCATTTTCAAAGCTAGACAAGATACAAACGAAGATATCCAGGGTGTTATGACAAATGTATTTGAAATTTAGAAGTATTCAATTTAATTTTCACATGATAATTATATAGGTCTTATGTGTGATTGTAAAGGTAGATAAACTTAAGGAAGGGAGATAAATTAGGCAAAAAAATTAGCAAGTCATTAATGTGAATAAAATTTTTGTTTTCAAAGAGAACCATAAGATTTTTCTTTTATTTCACTGCAATTAGGTACATAATGAAAACCTGCAAGAAGTTTGGAATAAATAAATATCTTTAATATTTTATTTTAGACATAACAGGTGTTATGTAGTGTCCGCAACACAAGGTCTCGCCCAAAATTTGACTTCGCATAACTTTTTTTGTAAGAATGCTTATATAAAAAAAATTTGGGACTCATTTGCATAGGTATTGTACTTTCTAGAAAACATGTCAATAATGTGCTGTTTGACTTTTTATTTTTTGGTTCAAGTGCAACACAATTAGCACAAATACTGTGAAAATGGCGTATTCATGTCATTCAACACAGCCTTTCTTTAGAATTTCATCCGCAAGAACTGACACGTTTTTCTTGTGTGAAAATAAAAATTAAAACAGGGTATCTTTGTTATGTGACAATTTATTTGTAGATATAATTGATGCAATTTTATTTTCAAGCTATTATTCATGTGAATATTTTCAAAGAAATCGATGCATTGTTATTGCTATTTTCTTTTGCGGATGCATGGACTGACACATTCGGTCGCGTAAAGTTTGGTCACCCACTACATCGCATTCGAGCTCAAGAGCTCGATGCCATAACAAGCTTTACTTTCTAAATACACATGTATCTTTGACAAGCATTCGCTCTAATTTTATTTTTATTTATCTGATTTTATTACAAATCTAGAGAATTCTAAACGTACAATATTTTGTACTTCAACTGATCACTAGAATTCCATTAACACATAAATCTTTGTCTTTGACGAGTATATTCTACCGTATTTGTCAATTAATCTAAAGATTTCTACGTAAACTCACTGCTGTATCTTTCATGATGATTCTTTTATGTGATGTTAATAACGCCTCCAGAGGGTTGATCACCCGCCTTAAATAAGACTCGTCTTTGTGGTGGTCATACATCCACTGGGCATCCAACACGTCATGCATGGTGTACAAGTTTGCCTGAAAAATCAATACACAGTGTCACAAATACAAGTACATTTGATTTCCTCCAAAGAAATTGCTTCTTTGTTCAAATAAATGGTAAACTTTTCTCATTCATACAACAAAAAAAACCTGTTATTTAATTAACAAGGACATCTACTTAAAACACTTTTGTTTTCCAATCTCAAACACCCACCTTTTCTGACATGATACCAGATCTAACTCGTCTGAGTTCCTGCATTTGTCCCCCGACCCCCAGAAAGAGACCGAGATGTACACACATTGTCCTAATGTATGTGCCAGCTTCGCAGCTCACCCAGAAGATACCTGAGCAAGGTGTGAAAGCACCATTAATGTTAGACAGTAGTAACCTTGCATTCTGCAGATTATAACTTGCCTCATAGTTTTACAGTAAAAAATACAAAATTATAATAAAAGTATTTAGTTCTGAATTTGTGTTTTGATTATCTGGCACAGTTGCCATCAAAACAAGGGTGCTTTACAAAAATAATTTCATATAGATTGTTCCAGTGTTAAACAAAATAATGGAATTTCTAGCATTCATGTTACAGGATAAATCAATGCTCTATTTACCCATTGCATCATCCTTATTGTACTCCAGCATCTTGCATTCGTACACAGTACGAATTCTCAGCTGTCGCTTCACGGCAGAAATCAAAGGTGGTCTCTGGAACAGTGCCCCGGTCATCATCTCTAATTTCTGTGACATAAAATTCATACATTCTGCATGAGTTTGACGTACAAAAACAGGGATACAAAATAAGTTGAATACTATTTTTCCTTGTTTTTTTATTTTGCATGCCGGTACATATGATTAACGTAAATCTTTTACAAGCTGATCTTTTATCTTTTTAAAATGAACTGTAAACAAGAACCCAATCACTTTCTAACTTGAAGAAAAATTTACTATTTTAAGAAAATTTTCGCCATTTTTTATGGCATGTTTATCCAATTCACCTGTGCCACAAGCTTTTCATCATCTACTACACTGTGGAGCTTGAAGATACACACATACTCCTTCCCTGCTCCTTGCTGTGACTTGACCAGACGAGTGGCTCTCTCTACACACACAATGAGGCACCCCGTGACCTTAGGGTCAAGGGTCCCACTGTGTCCCGTCTTCTGTACCCGCAGGATTCTCTTCACCCATGATACAACCTCATGTGAAGATGGATTGGCTGGTTTGTCAAGATTGATAAAGCCACTTCTATAAATCATAATTGAAAAGGTTGCAAAAGTGGAAGAAAAAAAAGACTTTAAAATGAGAATACTTTACAAGAATTCACTCTGTATCTTGTAATTTGGTGGGAAGAAACCTACTTGATATATTCCTGTATTGGTCTTTTCAATGGAGAACAACCTGCTGGAATGGGGGTATAGTGAGCAGTCCTCACATTCAGTTTGTCAAAATTCTGCAAACACACAAAAATTAAAAATTAATTGTTTGCATTTCTGAACTGGATAAAATATTTTCAAATTACTTTTTTTTTATTCATGTTTTATAATATCTATGTTATGACCCATGGCAGAGTTAATAAAGATTTAATGAGCAATCTTTAACATAATTTTTTTTATCTGCATTTAAATATCTTCTTTACCTTGAGTAGCAGTGGCCATTGTGATGTGTCCAATTGTTCCACAACAGTGGAGGGCTTCAGAAGAAAATTCTCCGAGTGTTGAGCTTCCTGCAAATATAAAGGTATATGTAACTGGCAAGGAAAATGCAATGGACCAGACCAGGATTTGAACCTGGGCCCACTGAATCACTAGTCTGGTGTTTTACCAACTGAGCTTTCTGGCCACTGGCAACCAAACCTGCCTGACCACCATAATATCTTGTCATGTGACAGTGAAACAAGGGTAAGCATTCATATTTACTCAAATAATTACATTAGCCTACATGCTAAAGTGTGTGACCTCTTACTATTTGCAGGAAATAATCAATCCGCTCTCGACTTCTTGTATGATAAAATTAACATTAAAATTGATTAAGTTATGAGTCTTATTGTGTATTTATGCTAAATTTTTTAGAGACAAATATACATACTGCAACATCAATTGCTCCACTCTTCCTCTTTTTCTTCTTGTGTTCTACAAATATTACCAAATAATGCAATCTATGTCACAAGACGAAAAATATACTTATTAGTATTGAATAACTATTCCCAAAATTTACCAATTTCCTGCATTTGATTTTTGATTTCTCAGTAAAATGAATACTAAACCTAAAAACTAATTTGAGTTATTATATCATAGGTAAAATAAATGTATTTGGATAGTATAGTAACCTACATAGCTATAGCTGATAACAAATCACCAATGCTTTTTAAACAGGTTGGGCACACCCCACCAAATGGTCATTTATCCCCCGTTTGGTGGACAATCTCCCATATCGGAGACGAATTTTACTGACCAAATGGTGGACTTCTTTATTCTTTTCCAAATTTTATTACAATAAAGCAAAAGCGCATTTGTAGAGGCATTGGGGAATTTTAGTGAACATATTTCGCTCACAATTTACACAATTCGGTCGATTTTCCATATGGAATTTCTCCATAACTTCCTAAAAACGATACCCATAGTTGTCCGTAACAGCCGAAGTTCCTGATCAATCGATCAAAAAAAAATTTGATTGTGTCTAGTAGGATAAAAATTCTATTTTATCCAGTGCTTTAACTCTTGATAAGTTAAGTTTCAATCGCTTTTTGGATCTTCGTCAATATTTATTTGCATAAAATCCCGTTAAACACGAGCTCCTCATTACTTTACTGGTCTGGTGGGCACTTATTGCTATAAAGTTTAATTTTCTAGACTTGAACGTAATATCTGTTGTTATTTTTCTTTAAGGATGAACTTGCATATTCCATGCGAAGTTTTGTGGTTTAATATGTATATTACTGATGAATTTAATATATTTGATAAATAATTTTCAATAAAAGATTTACAAAGTGTCTTTTGCAATTATTCTTGTTTTCGTTCCAAGTACATCGTTTTAAAACAATAATTATATCATAATCTAACTTCATTTACTATTTTTATAGAGAACAAAACTATTGCGTACAAAATAAAACGAAATAAAGGCGAAAACTTATTTTTCTTTTGATTTCCTAATTGAAAATTGACACAAATGTGCCTCCGTAGTAAAATCCGACTTTTGACCAGGTTAAAAAAAGATCATCGTTTTTTATTGGTTTGCATTATTTGACTGGTTGCCCGGATAATCGAAATAGAAAGTAAAGAACATGATTGACAGGTGCAGCATCGTTGGAGAAGGAGGGAATTTTCTTTTTGAGTAAAAATGGAGAAACATTGCACTTGTTTACGTACGTGACGTTTTTTGTCAAATTTTTGAACGACTCTTCGCAAAAAATTGCACGTTGAATTTCCGATTTTTTTCACTGAGAACACCGATAAATATCTATATTTTATTCCACATGGTTTAAAATTATGCGCCATTCCACGCCATTCTATGGAATTGAACACAACCATTTTTCTCTCCCAAATGGTCAGTAAAATTCGTCTCCGATATGGGAGATTGTCCACCAAACGGGGGATAAATGACCATTTGGTGGGGTGTGCCCAACCTGTTAAAAGCATTCCAAAATGAAACATAATAAATCTGACACACTTTACAGAACATTAATTTTTTATCACACTACTCTGCACATCAGAAATAATCAATGTATCAATAATACAAAGAAAGCGTGATAAAAAAAAAAGAGACAGTTTTGTCGGCTCTGGCAGACTTGCAGCTGTGTCAACCACGTGTGCAATCGTGAATCTTCATGCAGCGCAAAATATAGAAACGGCAGTGATGTATTAGTCAACAAACCTTATCAGAGTATAATTTGCACTGCAATGTAAAGATAATACAGCCCCCTAATGCCTGAATACAAAGATATAATAATTCTTTTTAACTGTTTTTCTTACCGCTTTCCGCCATTGTTATTTACGGAGCACGTGTTCTACAAAACATTAGAGGAGTTCCGAAGGCATATTCTAAAATTGGTTCCAGGATAGGAAATCCGCTACAGTTTCATAATGATAAATTCTTGTAGTTGATTAGGAATATAAAAAAAATAACTCTTTGTTTACAGATAATAAATATATAAATTAACAGCAAAATTTTGATTCGTATTGTTAGAAGGAATTTATGTACAAGCCTACAGAATCAATGCATCTTCAAAACGTTTCACCTATAATAAAATTTTCACTAAGCGCTTCCGTAACAGAGGTGAAGAAAGTGAAAGTAGAACAGAGTTGCATCGATGCTTCTCATAGAGTTTGTCATTGATATATTATTACAACTTGTAAGTAGTATTTTTAGGTATGAATATGTCATTTGGTTATCAAAGTTTAACATAGGGTTGTTATAAAATTATGCTCCTTCCACGCAGCATTATTCATGTCTGGGTTTCCCAAGTGACTAACGATTAAAGATGGGTGTGCAAGGATTATGGCAGTTACTCCAACCGACTGGACGACCTGTTTCCCTTCAGTCTTTAGAAGGAAAGGTTCTAGCAGTTGGTATCCTTTGTTTTCTATATTGGAATGAGTTGGTATGATTCTGTGATTCTGTAATGTTTAAAGGACTTATCGCATGATCTTTCAAAAATCGTAATTTTATGAAAAATATTGTCTATAACCATATTTATTAAAGTACTGAATACAATAAACGTTATTGAAAGCATATTTTAAGAGATATGGAGAGTTGAAATTCAAATACGGCAATATGCATATTTCAGTCGGATTTCGGCGAAATACTGCTCTGACGTCATAGGCGACAATTCGGTGATAGAGAGATGAGAATATGCACACTATTTACGGAGTTATCAACGACAAATGCAGCTTAATTACGAAAAATGCTGAAAAAATTAATTCCTTATATGCTTTTTAATTACTATAGAACATTAATTAGTTCTAAGGTATAAGGCTTTTAAGATATTTTCGTTTTTTATTCAAAACATTTAGAATCTGTAGCTCTAATTACGGCAATGTTTCGTGATCGGGAAATTACTTTTCAAGATCGCCATCCTTTAAAAAACATATGAAGACTTGCATAAATTAATGTTATATACAAAACGAAGAATAACAAAGTTATATAATGTTTAATTTGTGAATCAAATAAGTTAATACATGTGATAAGATGACAAATCAAATTGCATTGTTATGGCGAGTTTCTTCGTCTTCGCTGCGTCTCCCTCGCTATCGTTGCTGCTATTTTTACAAAGTTAACAGATTTTTCAGATTTTTTCTTGCTGACAATTCTAACATATAAGGTTGAATATTCAATTTATATCGATAAAATAAGTGATTTGGTCGTCCACAACGCAGAAAATTCAGGTTGTATCGTGTATATTTTAGTTAGATTAATGAAGAGCTGATCAGCCATTGTCGCCTTTGACGTCACAGGGTCACATGATCGCTATCTAATTAACTTAAATTTTTTATTCAGGGGTTTTCATTTGAGTCAATAATTGGTTAATTACCGGGATTTATCCACAGTAAAAACACAGAATTTATAAATTGTGGTCATAAGGAACGTAATACACTTTTAATTTCAAATAATTTGGAAACATGCGCTAAGTCCTTTAATGTTCTAACAGTGGGTATCCTTTGTTTCTTTATTGGAATGAGTTGGTATAATTCTGTAATATTTAATGTACTAGTAGTGGGTATTCTTAGTTTTTATCAATCTCCTATGTAGAGTTATTGCTCGTTCCTCTCTCAGAAACCTCTGCAATATGAGCTTGCATCAAAATTTTTGACATAAAGTAGAAAACATGATATTCCAAGGATTATTTCAAATTATACCAATAGTTCTATACCTATTTAGGAAATATCTACCTTAAAAGACAAACATTAGCACAGAGAAATATTTATAGTGAATTAAAACAAACGCACTATTTCTTGTGCTACACACTGTGATATATGCGAACCAGTGACAGAGTTGAATGTATGAGCCGATGGTAGAGAGTGTGTTTTTATATTGACTGGATAGACTGCACTTTACGGGTACAGCCACCATTCTGAGTCCAGCTCTGCGCGTGAGATGGCGCGGCATAAATAATAAGCAACATATCAACTATGATGGTATATTTGAAATTTCAAATAATTAGAGGAATATGATTTTGAAATATGAATAACAGTATTATTGAGCCACCTTAACCATGGGACTATAGACGTGAGTATATGGCTACATCAGGCAGTGAAGGGTATGAGAGACAAAAGTGGGAACCCTCTACCAAACGCCCACCTACATGTTCTTTTTACCAGAGTCTGTAAACTGCTCTACTACAAGATCAAACCTGTGTTTGTGTTTGATGGGAGTGTTCCCGAGCTTAAAAAGCAGACAATGGTAAGAGGTTTCACTCTTGATGATTTATTTCATTTTCTGCAAAATTTTTATATTTAAATCTTGAAGTTTGTAGTTGTAAATTGTTGCACAGATGAATTTTTTAATACATGTTTTACTTTTATGCATGTAATGGACAATTTGATCTTTGTTAAGCTATATGGTTGATCCAGGATAGTTTAAAGCTGCTCTAAATCCACCACTGCATAGGACTTAAATAAATAAGTATATTACTTTCAGTTAGTACGCCTCATGCATGTTGTGCATGTGTAAAATGAGACCACAGTATTATGCATCTTAAAAACCAAGGAGAATATCTATAAATTAACATCTCATAAAGAGAAATACAGTTGAACATCTTTACCTCAAACACTGTTTTGTCGAAAACCAGGGATTTGTCAAAGTGAGTTACAATCTCAACCTTCTAAGAATTTGGAATTGATTGAGCTGTTTACATTTTACAATCAAACTACATTTCTAAAACTCTGGCGGGCCAAGGAAAATCTAGAGGAAAAAAAAAGATATCTAAGGGTTTGAGATATTGAGGTTAAAATACATAAAGGAAAAGTGGTTTGGACTTCCAGTTAACTTTGACACATCCATGCATGGTATTTGAAATATTGATGTTCAATATATCAGCCAGCTAGCAGAGTGAACTGTACGAGGGCTGTTCGGAAATTATTGAGACAATGTGTATATTCTTTTTTCTAATGAACGTCTTTTGG
The DNA here is from genome assembly GCF_033153115.1 of Saccostrea echinata. Lineage (NCBI taxonomy): Eukaryota > Metazoa > Mollusca > Bivalvia > Ostreida > Ostreidae > Saccostrea > Saccostrea echinata. The sequence continues at coordinate 16,109,924 of NW_026889755.1, read as the reverse complement.
TGAAAATTTGCATATACATTTGACAAATACTAAGAATTAATAAAAGCAAAAAATATTTTACAAATGTTTTATTTCTTCTTTACAGTGGTATATTAATGTGCCAATGGTAGGGGTACCCGGCGCAGTCACGAAATCAGATATTGAAAAAATGTAACACCAACGTTCAAACTCCCGGTTGACCAATAGTAAGAGCGAAAATAATTCAATTTATGTATATAATTTTTGAATTTGACTTTTGACTTCATTTTGCGGAAGTTTGTTAGAATTTCGATCAGAAATACGGAAATCATAAATAAATTTAAGCGCGACATAGAAATCTGAGAATGACGACAAAATGGATTTTGACGTCAAGGCGGCGCAGCGAGCATACCTATAATTTTGTGTAGCGCTATGGAGAACTATTTCCAGACTAAACGACCTGCTAAAACAATATTATAACAATGAAAAAAAAACATGCCTTAGGGTTTTATTTTTTCATTTGTATCAATTTTTTTCTTGCAAAATATTCAACAGGAATAAATACAAGAGCTCCGGACGACCATCAATTATTACGGACTAAATAACGTTGACCCGCGTTGCATTAATCGGTACTGCAAGATGCTAATTCAACCTGTATATGACACCTCATGTATTTTTTACACTGAGGTAGCAACAGCACACATTTATTTTAATTTATTTTTGAAAGAATTGTTTAAAAAGACATTTGATTTTGGAATGTTATATGTGATAATAGAGAAAGATGATTAAAGACTTCCCGATCGTTTCACATGTGAAAACATCTCCGGCTGACGTGACGTTAAAATGACGTAGTGATGCTGCTCCAGGTCGATAGACATATGCATGTTTATAATTTCATCGCATATTGTCTAATTATCATTTAAATTAGAAATTTTGCACATTTGTTTTATTCGTTCTTTATAAAACGTTGACAAATTTTCATGAATTTATCTCTGGCCTTTATGGAGTAAAAGTAAATGTCTCAATAATTTCCGAACAGCCCTCGTATATGTCAGTTTGTTTTGAATATAATAGACTTAAACAATAAAACAATTGATTACCAGTACTTTTTAAACAAGTTAGAAATTACCAGATGTATTTGAGAAATATTTGTCCTTCAGGCCTCTCGAAGAGAGAGAAAGATGATGGCTGAGGATGAAGGTGATAAAGCATCTAAAAAGTTACTGGATAATCTTCTAAAAAGCCATGCCCTAAAGGAGGTGCTAAACAAAGGACACGCCTCTACAGCAGGTAACTCCAATGCGTCACAGCCCTCAACTTCTGCTCAGCCTTCAACATCAAGTCAGACACAGGAAACAGCTGAAAAACGAGATCTTTTTCAGTTACCACCCCCACCTGAAGAATTTGTAAGGTATTCAGGAAAAAAATATCATCTGGTCATGCAGAATTCTGATTATATTTATTGTGTATATGTAGGGCTATCAATTTTGAATTTCTTCTTGTGTATATTATTCTTTACTTGTATGCTTTGAGGGGCCCCAAATTGGTATCAATAAATCTTATCTTATGTAGGGCAAATATTAATATGAATATATACTAAATTTAACATGTGAAACAACCTCTTTTTAAATGACAGAAGTAGTAAATGTTGACTAATTTTTTTAAGAGCCCAGGAACTTCAGCCTTGGGAGGAAGTTACTTCAAATGCAACCATATTTCAGGTAGGTATAGGTTAAATACAATGAGATTTTGTAGTTATATTTAAAACTATTCAACAGATGTTCTACACATGTGTTATCAAGACATGTTTATTGAAGGAACTTTTTAGCTGAAAAAGATTTTTAAATGAGTCGATATGTATATAAAGCTTTCATTGTTATTACATGTAGGTATCAAATATATTATACACATTTATCAAACTTGGCACTTGATGCCATAAATATTGTTTTATTTTGAAATATGTTCATAAAATGTTTGAAATATAAACATATTTTTTTGGTTACACCTAGTACTCATGTTTTTGATAACTGTAAATATATATTAACATCCATCCTCGCAAGTCAGGGGTCCTGAGTCAACACGTTGCCGTTGGACCCATGGCATATCATTCAATATTTGTTGGCTGACTGTAGCGACATCTTTTGGGAAAATCACAAATCTTGATTGTTAGCTCTACTGGTCAGAGACCAGAAGAGCTTATGCGATAGTAAGGTGTCCGTCGTCCGTCCATCTGTCTGTCTGTCTGTCTGTCTGTCCGTCTGTAAACAATTTTTCAAAATGCTACTCCTCCTACAGTTTTGGTCTGATTTCAGTATAACTTGGCACACAAGTAGACTACACTAAGATACATAATTCTGTGTATCGGTTTTTGATTTCAATGAACGGTGTTGCCATGGTTACTAAAAATAGAAATTTCTGTGAAAAACATTCAAAATGCTACTCCTCCTACAGTTTTGGTCTGATTTCAATATAACTTGGCACACAAGTAGACCACTAAGATACATAATTCTGTGTATCGGTTTTTGATTTCGATGAACGGTGTTGCCATGGTTACTAAAAATAGAAATTTCTGTGAAATACTTTCAAAATGCTACTCCTCCTACAGTTTTGATCTGATTTCAATATAACTTGGCACACAAGTAGACTACACTAAGATACATAATTCTGTGTATCGGTTTTTGATTTTGATGAACGGTGTTGCCATGGTTACTAAAAATAGAAATTTCTGTGAAATACTTTCAAAATGCTACTCCTCCTACAGTTTTGATCTGATTTCAATATAACTTGGCACGCAAGTAGACTACACTAAGATGCATAATTCTATGTATCAGTTTTTGATTTCGATGAACGGTGTTGCCATGGTTACTAAAAATAGAAATTTCTGTGAAATACTTTCAAAATGCTACTCCTCCTACAGTTTTGATCTGATTTCAATATAACTTGGCACACAAGTAGACTACACTAAGATACATAATTCTTTATATTGATTTTCTGATTTCGATGAACATTGTTGCCATGGTTACTAAAAATAGAAATATCCTTGAAATACCTTCAAAATGCTACCCCTACAGTTCTGGTCTGATTTTAGTATTACTTAGCACACAAGTAAACTACACTAAGATACTTAATTTTCTGTACCAGTTTCGGATTTCGGTGAACAGTGTTGCCTTGGATACTAAAAATAGAAATTTTCTTGAAATACCCTCAAAACGTTACTCCTACACTTTTTTGTCTGATTTCAGTATAATGTGACATACAAGTAGACTACAGAGATACATAATTGATGTTATTGTTTTTTGATTTTGTTGAATGATGTTGCCATGGTTACTTAAATCAAAATTTCTGTAAAATTGTTTTAAAAGGCTACTCCTCCTACAGTTTTAGTCTGATATAATAATAAATCTTGCCACAAAAGAGACTAAACTAAGGATCATTATTCTATTTATTGCTGTTGCAAAGTTTCAAGTCCAAGTGCTACTTTTATCTTCCTTTATAAATGCAACCAGTAGAGCTACAGTCTCGTCAGAGACTTCTGGTTTTTCTTATCTCTCAACCAATCACATTAAGCCATTCTGTGATAAACAACTTGTAACATGTGCATTTGACGTGTCAACTGAATCCTTATCTAACTATTTATGAAAGCTTTAATTTGATTGGTGCTTATCAATGAGAGTAGCAAGCCCACGAATATTGAATGAAATATGCCAGGGGTTCAACGGCAACGTGTTGTCTCAGGACCCCTGGCTTGCGAGGATGATTAACATCTTACATGTACGAGGGCTGTTCGGAAATTATTGAGACATTTACTTTTACTCCATAAAGGCCAGAGATAAATTCATGAAAATTCGTCAACGTTTTATAAAGAACGAATAAAACAAATGTGCAAAATTTCTACTTTAAATGATAATTAGACAATATGCGATGAAATTATAAACATGCATATGTCTATCGACCTGGAGCAGCATCGCTACGTCATTTTAACGTCACGTCAGCCGGAGATGTTTTCACATGTGAAACGATCGGGAAGTCTTTAATCATCTTTCTCTATTATCACATATAACATTCCAAAATCAAATGTCTCTTTTTTTAAACAATTCTTTCAAAAATAAATTAAAATAAATGTGTGCTGTTGCTACCTCAGTGTAAAAAATACATGAGGTGTCATATACAGGTTGAATTAGCATCTTGCAGTACCGATTAATGCAACGCGGGTCAACGTTATTTAGTCCGTAATAATTGATGGTCGTCCGGAGCTCTTGTATTTATTCCTGTTGAATATTTTGCAAGAAAAAAATTGATACAAATGAAAAAATAAAACCCTAAGGCATGTTTTTTTTTCATTGTTATAATATTGTTTTAGCAGGTCGTTTAGTCTGGAAATAGTTCTCCATAGCGCTACACAAAATTATAGGTATGCTCGCTGCGCCGCCTTGACGTCAAAATCCATTTTGTCGTCATTCTCAGATTTCTATGTCGCGCTTAAATTTATTTATGATTTCCGTACTTCTGATCGAAATTCTAACAAACTTCCGCAAAATGAAGTCAAAAGTCAAATTCAAAAATTATATACATAAATTGAATTATTTTCGCTCTTACTATTGGTCAACCGGGAGTTTGAACGTTGGTGTTACATTTTTTCAATATCTGATTTCGTGACTGTGCCGGGTACCCCTACCATTGGCACATTAATATACCACTGTAAAGAAGAAATAAAACATTTGTAAAATATTTTTTGCTTTTATTAATTCTTAGTATTTGTCAAATGTATATGCAAATTTTCACCAAAAGACGTTCATTAGAAAAAAGAATATACACATTGTCTCAATAATTTCCGAACAGCCCTCGTATTTATGAATTTTTTTCATAGGATGAGTTTCAGAACTTGGATGATGTAGATATTGACTCACCTGAGTTTAAAAGTTTACCTTCTGAGATCCAACATGAGATTCTGAGTGAACTCAAAGAAAGGAGAAAAAGACTCACTCGATACACAAATCTTGTTCTTCCTGAGGTTAGTTAAAAAGACTTACTTGATACACAAATCTTGTTCTTTCTGAGGTTAGTTAAAAAGACTTACTTGATACACAAATCTTGTTCTTTCTGAGGTTAGTTAAAAAGACTTACTTGATACACAAATCTTGTTCTTTCTGAGGTTAGTTAAAAAGACTTACTTGATACACAAATCTTGTTCTTTCTGAGGTTAGTTAAAAAGACTTACTTGATACACAAATCTTGTTCTTCCTGAGGTTAGTTAAAAAGACTTACTTGATACACAAATCTTGTTCTTTCTGAGGTTAGTTAAAAAGACTTACTTGATACACAAATCTTGTTCTTTCTGAGTTTAGTTAAAAAGACTTACTTGATACACAAATCTTGTTCTTTCTGAGGTTAGTTAAAAAGACTTACTTGATACACAAATCTTGTTCTTTCTGAGGTTAGTTAAAAAGACTTACTTGATACACAAATCTTGTTCTTCCTGAGGTTAGTTAAAAAGACTTACTTGATACACAAATCTTGTTCTTCCTGAGGTTATGTAAAGGTTATTCATTTTGATTTGGAGCAATTTTCTGTGTCTGGAAATTGGATCATCCAAAGACCCTTTTTAATGAGTTACTGTATACAGTCAAACTTCCTTATCTATAAATCAATGGGGACAAGAAAAAAAAACTTTGAGATATTGGAGGATTTGAGATTTGGAGGTTAAAATACATGAAAGAAGAGAAGTTGGGACTTCAAACTCGTGCGGCTAGGATAAGGCTGTCCATAAAATATTGCAGTGTTCCAGCTGTAGTAAATTCTCTGAACTAGCTACACATGTAGATATGATGTCATAATAGCATATGACGTCAAGGCACTGCAAACCTGAGGTCTGTTCAACAGAGCGAACGTTGGCGAGCGCTCGCGAACATTTCTGTCGGAGGGATAAGGAATTTAGGTGAGCGCTCGCAAATGTTCACTCTGTTAAACAGGCCTTAGAGCTTACTTAACAGGAAAAGTGTCATAACCTTACATTCCTTTCGTATGACATGTAGATTTTTTTTAGGATGTTGTTTAATTCAGGGTCTGGATTGCTTTGAAATTTCAAAGAGTAGATTAATGTTTCATCCAAAAAAAAAAACAAAAAAAAACAAATGAGAGTTAATATTTTTTTCTGATTTTCAAGGAGATTTTTGCAATTAGGATTGATTTTTGAGGTCTTAAGCACCCAAGGAAAAAGTTCAGGAGATCACAGTTTCTTTTCCAGTATTCACAGAATTCAAAAAAAATATTACTACAGGGAAAGATGGATAAGGATATTTTTCTTTTTCTTATATTTTACAGGATTCGAATGACTTCTCAAGTTTCCAAATGAAAAAAATTCTGAAACAGAGCCATTTGTCAAATAAGATCGAGGAGGTGAGAAAAGAAATGAACATCCAGGTTTCTGGAGCGATTACACAGGATCTCGGTGAGCACACCGCGGGAACCGAGGTTCAGACTCGTCGGATTCTGTCTGATGACAATTCACATTTCATCCTCATCAAAGGATTAACTAATAAACGTAAAATGGAGGAAATTAACAGAATTCAGGAGGAAACAGAGATGGCAGAGGAAATGGGGGAGGAATCTATAAGTGGAGTAGAAGGAAAGGAGGAACGATCTAAAAATTATAAGGATGATCTGGTAGAAAGTGATACTGAAATATGTGACCATGGAATGGACAGGGAAAAATTCCCAGAAGGAGGTGGAAATATTGAGTGTCAAGTGCAGAAAAATAATGAAAATGGGATTAAAGATGAGAAATCATCAGTGAAAAGTCCTGATAAATCTGTTAAAAGTGAAGGAGTGATAGACATTAGTGATTCAGATGAGGAAAACAATGAAACAGACAATATCATTTCAAGAAGACAGATGGAAGTTAGCAAAAGTAAGAACAAAACATCTCAGTCTCACATAAAATCTCAGGAAATAGCCGCTGCAGAATTGAACAAAGTCAGTTCTACCTCAATTACCCGGAATGTGGATAGCAGTCAAGTATCTGTAGATGAAGAGAGTGAGGAAGAGAAGCCTAACGAGAATGAATCCAGAGATTCAGAAGGTGTGTGATAATATACTGTAAGCCAACTTTTATTCGCAAGCAAGAAGTATCCGTGAGTTTCGCGACCTTCATTCATTTGCAGATATTTCTTGCCGCAAACCAATTATTCACTTATGCATTTATGTAGAATGTTGCCTCATTCGCGAACATTAGTAGTTGCAGATGGATTCCAGGCTGAAGTATCGTGATTAAAAGATGTCGCAAATAATAGTTGGTTTACAGAATATACACATATTAACTTACATTAGGATAAAAAAAAACATGACACTGATGTTTGTAACAATTTAAGTTGTAGTATCAGTGTTTTTATATTAAACTGCTCTGAGCTTTGTATAACAGCAACTTGTAACTGAAATTTCAAACATTTTATTTTAAGTAGATGAGGGATTCATTGAAGTGTCCATTGATCCCCAAAATGTGGGTCCAGATGAGCTGTTTCCAGCTGATATATTTACCACTACCTCAAAGCCAGAAAAAGACCTTATCTCAGTCCCTGATGAAGAACCTCACAAAGAACTAGTCCCTGAGGTTGAACCACACAAAGAACTAGTCCCTGAGGTTGAACCCCAGTACTCAAGTGAACCAGAACACATTGAAGCCGAGTCAGAAACCATAGAATCCAGTCCAGAGGCAACCAGAGACCTGGTGAAACAGTTTACAGAATTAGTTGAGGTATTCATTAAGTTCTTCGTACAAGAATGAGAAGAGGTCGTTTTCTGTTTGTAAAATTTTTTAAATTCTTTCTTTAAATCTTAATGATGATTACTGGTGTCTCTGTTCCAACAGAATGATGTAAACAGGGTGTCGGAGGAACTAGAACTCGAGTCACGCTCACTACAGCAGGAGAGGGGTCGACAGGAGAGACTCGCTACGTCTCTCTCTGACCAGATGTTTCTGGAGGCTCAGGTCTGTATGTGAACCAAACCTTCTTCTGGACATTAACATACTAGTATCTCTAAAGATATCAATACAACTTATATTGTAGGAATTTATGAATACCTATTAAATCCTTAATTCATGAATGTAACAGAAAAAAATAATAAAAAATATACATGAAAGAACCGACAAAGAAGATTTCCAATCCTTGATTATGCCAAAGAGTCCTGCGTTCAAATTTTGAATGTGTATTGATGTATACAATTACTCGGCAGGACTTACTCAGATTGTTTGGGGTGCCGTATGTACTGAGTCCAACAGAAGCAGAGGCTCAGTGTGCATGGCTGGACTCAATTAATCTCACTCATGGCACCATTACAGACGATAGTGACATCTGGTTGTTTGGTGGGAGACGTGTATATAAAAACTTTTTCAACCAAGATCGGACGGTAGAGTTTTATCAAAAGGAAAGCATACAAAGTCAGCTAGGTGAGAGACAGCTTTTACAGCAATGTTATTCCTAAGAACCGACTACTGGCCAAATTGGCTGATTTGAAATTAAAAAAAATCAACATTTAATTGTTGTGTGGTCCAAAGAGATTTGTCATAAACTTCAACCCAAAGCCTGTCACAATTGATCTCTAACCCTTTACTTTGAAATAAAGGGAAAACACTGTACAGTATTGTACAGATATTTGTTCAGTATCAAGTATGTCAGTGAAACACATATTTCACTATTTACGCATTTCTCATAATACTCATTAAATCAAGTCTAAATTGAGGAGAGAATTTTCAAGCAGTTGTATGAACGTGTGATTTAGTTTGGAGTGGGGCAAGCCAATTCCACAGCAAATTTAGTTTTGGAGAATGGAGAATAAATAATGTACGATAAAATCTGAACTATCCCATGTTAAACTGATTTCTCAATTGCTGACTGTAGGTCTGAGTCGTGCAATCCTGATAAACATGGCCTTGTTGTGTGGGAGTGACTACACAGATGGAATCCCGGGGGTGGGGCCTGTGACAGCTATGGAGATCCTGAGTGAGTTCCCTGCTTCAGACATCTCCTCCCTACAAGCCTTCAAGTAAGTCAGGAAAGAGTAAACAGGTCAACTTATTTATTGTCTTTGAAAGTGGGAGATGGCAAACAATTTGTGTATCATACTGAACATCAACAGAGAAACGTTTAAAGTCATAGGCTGAAAGGAATCTTAAGTATTCCATTTTTATTTTTCAAAAGATCTTGGTGGGAAGAAAGCCAGAAAAAGAAAAGAAATCCAAATGTGAGCAAAGTCCGATCAAAACTAAGGCAGCTGGAAGTTAATGAGGGTATATTTACTTGATTTTTACTTGGCCAAAAATTATGCATTTAAAATGTAATATATGTTGTATAATACTGAGTGTAATTTGTCATCAATTTTACATTGCAGGCTTTCCAGACCACAGAATAGTGGATGCATACCTGAAACCCACAGTGGATGATTCAGAAGAGGCGTTCTCCTGGGTCCTCCCTGACCTTGACCTTCTGAGAGAGTATCCTTAACCCCACAACAACCATATAAAATAGCTTTGATATTTCAAACGATTTTGGAAATCAAATCATGGGTTATCTGTTGTGCATTTTTTTGGAAGCTCCTAATGAGTATTAAATCCTTATGTTTTATAAAGATATGCAAAAGAAAAGCTGGGTTGGACAAAAGTAAAAACGGATGAAGTTTTATTGCCAGTTCTTCAGAAGCTCAAGGACTCCCAGGTATGTCATAAATGAGAAGGACATAATTGATATTTAAATATATGATCATGTGAAAATGTGTGGTTGTAAGTATACAGAGTTTGTAATATGGATGACAAATTTCATGAGTGGAAAAGAATTATCACTTCTTATACAAACTGATTTGATTTTCAGACACAGACTAGAATAAATTCTTTCTTCCAACCGGAGAACTTCATGGAACCAAAAAAGCTGAAAAGTGTTAGGTTAAAAAGGGCTCTCAAAAAGTTCCATGACTCTCCAGAAAAACAAACAGAAACTAAAGTAGTCATTGATTCTGAATCTAAAAGGAAGGATGATGAACATGGAAAAACAAAACGAGTGAAAGTAACCAATGATCAAAGCACTAAAAAATCAAAAGGAGTGAGCAATAGCCATATGAGACCTGCAAGGGGAAAAGGTTCAAAATCTGTCCAAGGAAGGGGGAGGGGGAAAGGGAAAGGTCCTGCTAAGAAAACCCAGAATACAAAGAGGCCTGTATACAAAGATGAGGTCAATCTGTCGGAGAGCAGTTCAGATGACCAAAATGATGATATGGATGATGACAACGATGATGATGACCTCCTGGCAAATCTAGACTATGAAAGTTGGCAAAAATGATGTGAAAGTTAAAAAAAAATGATGTGAAATTGGCAACAGTTTATTAATAAGAGGACAAATGAAAAGTTAATTGAATGCAAAGTCATACCAGTATTGTAAATTATGACATACAGGTTGTATTGCATTTGTCTTTCATTAGAAAATTTTGTTAATATTTATTTACTCATGGAATTTAATTTATTTATTTAATAAAATACTAAACAGTGTCGTAAATAGCTCTCGTGATTTGTAAAGTTTGGTAATTTTTACAAGGAACAACTGAGTTCCAGGTATTTATTTTCTTGTTTCAAAGTATTCATGTGGTTACCTCTACAATACTCATTGAATCAAACACTAATGCTCACAAAAACTTGTATACAAAGTGGAAATTGTTACTTTTTATATTCAGTATACTTTGTGGACATCAGTGAATGATTATAGAACATGTAAATAGATGAAACATAAGTGCACAGTATCACATAAAATAGTTTATCAATATTGTATTTGTCTGCGTCATAGTAACTAAGAGTAATAAAAAAGGTGTCGGCTACCCTTATATTACCCTAAAATCCTTTTTATGTCAATGTCTGCCTTTTGAGTTTTCAGTTCGTTGTTTATTTGTGAATATTTTCAAGTGCATTAAACCGAGGAACCAAATTTTGAACTTGCTGATAATTGTCTAGACCCATGACTGAGTCTATCTTTTCAAATCAAATCAAATTTCCATTCATTTTCACCTACTACATTTCCAGGTGTGCATTTGTTCACATTCCCGTTATCTTTAATACTTTAATAATTATTTTCTCCAGTTTCTGAGGAAATATTTGTTTTTAAATTAAAAAGATCTTTGAACATATGTATAATTACAATAACATTTTTACCCACTGCATATCCAGGTGTGGATTTGTTTACAGAAATTCCAGTTGTTTTAATACTTTAATGATTATTTTCTTCAGTTTCTGGGCCAATATACATTTCTAAGATTTTTGAACGGATATTGATATAATATTGATTGTCGCTTTCGGTCATTAACAGAATTGCACTAGGTTTAAAAATAACAATATTTATTTGAACGAAATGAGAGGCCCATGGGTCACAATGCTCACCTGAGTTACTTTGGCCCTGCTGTTCTCCATCAGCAGATTTTTTTCCTTATATACATGTATTCCTTTGCAAAATTTTGACTACCATTGGTGGTACATCATGACCAATGGGTAGGTGTGGCCACAATGGGGGATCAAAGTTTAACATAGGATTGTATAGTGAAAATCTTTAAAAATCTTCTTGTGAAGAACAGCACTACCATGATTAGTCATATTGATATGGAAGCATCCTCTGGTAGTGTAAATTCAAGTTTGTTCAAATCATGACTCTAGGGATAGGGTGGGGCCACAATGAGCAATCAAAAATTTACATAGTAAAAAGAAAAATCTTTAAAAATCTTCTTGTGAAAAACAGAAAAATCATGATTAGTCATGTTGATATGGAAGCATCCTCAGGTAGTGTAGATTCAAGTTTGTTCACATCATGACCCCCTGGGGTTGGGTGTGGCCACAGTGGTATTCAAAAGTATTTCATAGTCATTCATAGGAAAAATGATTAAAAATCTTCTCAAGAACAGCAAAGACATCATTAGTCATATTTGTATGGAGGCATCCTAGCATTGTGTAGAATCAAGTTTGTTCACATCATGACCCCCAGGGGTGGGATGAAGCCTCAATATGTGATCAAAGTTTTACATAGGAAAAGATAGGGAAAATTCATTCTGCTTTTGAAAAACAGCAGGACCATAATTATGAATTTCCCGAGTGAGTGCATGGGCATCTTGTCTTAATTATCTCCCCTTGGAAGGGGACTTTGTCCTTCTTTTAAACAAATTTAAATCGCCTTTACCCAAGGATGCTTTGTGCTATTTTTGGTGAAAATTGGTCCAATGGTTCTTAAGAAGAAGACGAAAATGTGAAAAATTTAGAGATGGACGGACGCCAGACAACAGATGATCAGAAAAGCTCACTTGAGCTTTCAGCTCAGGTGATCTTAAAATTGACACAGTCAGAGAGGGTTCCGCTAAGGGCTGTCAAACAGCTGTCAAAGGAAAGTGTCAACTGACTCGATACAGTAACATTTCGGATAGTGTAGAATAGAATAGGGAATTTTACATTGTATGTGAATAGAATTACATGTACTAATATATACATAGAGACACATATGTACACACAAATTGAAAGACAAAACGATATGACTACTATAAATCAGCCAAATTAACAGCATTTGCATTTGGACCTTAGACCTCCTCAAGTTATTTATTTCAACATTGTAAACGTCAGGTATTTTTCTTTAAGTCAAAGCCCTCACTTCATACTGTATTATTATGATCATGTGTTTTTGTATAGTATATTATTCATGCAGATTTCCTTCGTTCAGACTAATTAAAAAAATCCCCCATTTTAAAATCATCTCAAAAATTAACGTTTTAAGGCAGCATGATGTATTTATTTTAATTACTCTGTGTAACAACCAAAATCCCCTGATTGTGTACTCAATGTAATGGTGTACACTCAATGAAAATAATGAAATATTCAATACATCATTACTTTTTCTATATGAGAAAAAAAACATTTGTAAATTTTATAAAAGCAGCAATTAAAGAAAGGCTCAACATTCAAAGTGAGTTACTAATGAAAAAGGAGAAGATAACGAACAGTGATCGATCTCAAAAGAAAAAAAAACTTCAAACAATACAAATCTATGAACAAGGCATAAAACACGGTCCCCTGGAAATTCCAGAGGTGGGATCAGGTGCCTAGGAGGAGTAAGCATCCCCTGTCGATCGGTCTCATCTGCCGTGAGCCCTATGTTTTGATCAGGTAGACGGAATATTCTACTAACTAAAAATGGTGCAATTTGGGGTTGTTAAAACTTTTCCAAATTTCTAATAATTTTTTGAATTCCGAAAAAGCAATCCCTGTCTTTGCTGAATCGCATGACCCTGTAATATTGTATATAATTGATACTAAAAAGATGCTTGAGTTTCTCATTGACAAAATTTATATGTTTTTCGTAGAACAGACTTTCCAACATTTTTTTTTTTGAAATTCCAATGGGTACTTATTGTGCCCTATTATTAGTAGACCTGCTTTTGTATTTATATGCAGCAGAATTTATATTAAAAAACTTTCATATGAAAAGAAGTCTCTTTCTGTAGCCTTCAATTCGACATTGAAATATCGACTACGTTTCATCAATTAACAATATTCATTTTCATCCCTGCGTTGAAACGATATATCCCATTGAACAGAAAATAAAAGAAACCAGAGTCTGACATATCTTTTCATATTTGGATGTATTACCAGAGAAAGATATTGATGGCAAACAGACAATTAGACTTTATGATAAACGCGATGACTTTAACACTTCCCTTACTTATGTAGCAATTAATATACCATTATCACCTGCATATGGAGTGTATATCTCCAATTAAGTTGAATCGATCCACAAGAGATGCTCTACGTACGAACAATTTCTAAAACGAGACAGGACATTGACAAATAAATTGATGATACAAGACTATCAGCAACCTCGTTTAAAGGCAACATTTCGGTTTTATATTCGATACAATAATGCAATCTCTCGTTGGGTTGAATGTTGACTGACGTCTTTTAGACAAATTGTTATGCCATTATATTATTTTCACTCTCAATTCATAACGGATTTTTCGTTTACCCGATCATGACAAGGAGCACATGGCGGTGGTGACAGGTCGGCAGGGGATGCTTACTTCTCCATGGCACCTGGTCATACTCTGTTTTCAGAGTTCCGAGTTGGCTCTACTCATAATTTACTCATAATTTGTATGTTTAAATGGACTTTTGAGAATGATCACTGATGGTTATCTTCACATTTCATACAAGTACATCACATATTTCGGTGGTTATTTATACTTGTATCTTCCATTTTAACCTTAAGCTCCTATAATAAAGAAAAACGCACTGCAAAATTTGCATCACATGCCATATACTCGAGACTCCAATATCATTTACCACTCTTACCTTATACATCATAACACGTACTCCTTAATAGTACATGGATTTAACTGTCCTTGTTTACGAACTTCCATAAATTTTACACAGATGTGCTACAATGTTCAAATTGGAAAATGCTGCAAGTTGTTTATTCTGTAGAATTAAGTAATCAAACATTATCAAAGTTTTTTTAACAGAACTGCTGAAAACCTTGATTAACATAAGAAGTAATTTTTATTGTGTTGTTATTATAAGTTTGATTTAATAAGAATTGATAACGAAATATGAACACTCAACACATCCGACTGTACTTGATTTTATGGTTCATATATTATATGAACATGCTTTAAGTTTATCTAATTGAATCAATTCACAACACATGTACAGTATATGTCACACTCTGTACCGAAATACTTTGACAAGTCCAATTGTGCATCCCACCCACAGTGTAGACTTGTACAGTGATAAAGAATATGGACGGTTCACTCCATTCTCTGTCAGTAAAAACTTTATGAACTCCCCGTCAGGACTCAGTAGATGGATCTGTTTGTTGTTTTTGTCAGTAACAAGGATGTTACATAAGGAGTCACACACCACATCTCTTGGATCAAAGTTCTTCAGCTTCTGTCCACGATAGACAGACTTCAAATAACCTGAGAGAGACATAATCACTAGATTACCTGAAGTGAAACTTGTAAGGTTCACAACACAGATATCACTGTTACTGTTCTGTGTGACTCTGTATGGCACTGTAAACAGTCTGGTCTGACCGTCCTCCTGGTACTCATACTCATGGATTACATCACCTGTCACTGTGAGGTGTCTCACTAGACATCTGCTGTGTGAGTCTAATTTGTAAATTTCTGATTCCATGTCTCTAAATGTGATCGGTCGCCCGCGTGGCGCAGTGGTTAGAGCGTCTGCTCTAGAGTCGCGAAGTAAGGAGTTGATCCTTACGTCGCGGGTTCGAATCCCACTGTGGGACGTGGAGACCGGTCCTTCGGATGAGACCGTATAAACCCAGGTCCCGTGTCGCAGTAGGTGCTGGCACGAAAAAGATCCCTCACTGCTCAATGACCGTAAGTGCCGAGTATAGGACAAAATTTTCAGCTTTCCACCGGCAAGTGGTGGCGTCTCCATATGAGTGAAAAATTCTCGAGAGGGACATTAAACAATTATACAAACAAACAAACTAAATGTGACCAATAATCCACTGTCCACTGACTGACAAATTCTCATGGGTACCAGCGGATCTGTCCTGATGACCCTAGAGACAGATCCTGATGGAGAAAGATAGTAGATGGAACTGTTATCAAAATCAGTGTAATAAACGTCACCAGCATCAGTCACACACATATTACAAGGATTGATGTAATATTTATGCTTTTTCTCACCTTTGTTGTTTACTTTTTCAGTATGGGCTGACTCAAATTGTTTTATGTAACATTGATCGTTACATGAAGCTCTCAACACTGAGATTTTTTTATCTCCATATTTGAATGAGCTTGTTTCAGTCAAACTGATATCATTTAAATCTATAGTCTTTCCAATCATAGTCCCAATTACCTCATCACTGATTTCTCCTTTAATATATCTCATTGAATGCTAACAATTTTTGATATCGACATCCAGGCCAGACAACAGTTGTGTCAGTTCTCTCTGTTTGTCAATCAAGCTGTAATCTGACATGACACTATTGTCCTCCATAAACTTTACCATCTCTTCAATTTCTTTCTTCTTTTTGTTTAGCTCAGATTTCACATCATTCAGCTTTTTACGTTTTTCCTCCAAATTGTTCCTCAATCTTTTTTCATTTTGTTTCTTGATTTCCGACAGCCTGGTTATTATCTCATTAAGATGCTCCTGAAGATTTTTAGTCTCAGACTCACAAAGCTCATTTCCTGTGATTTGTTTTGATATTTTCTTTATCTTCTCTTCAATCCCAGGCAGATCCTTTTCCTTAATCTTTCTTAGAAAGTTAAGCAGACCTCTCCTTCTTTGACTGGCTGCCGTAGATATAGTGCTCCATTCGTGATCTTTATGATCTGTTCTGACACATTTACCTCAAATAAACTTATCACAGTCCTCACATATAACATCAGTAGGTAATTTGTGGGATTCACAATTTCAATGTGATTCTGAGGAGAGCCTAATGAATATTTGGGATCACTGACTGCAATATTTGTAAAATGACCTAGATTGGAGATAAGTTCAACAGTTATGTTCCATGTAGTGTATTGGACTTTAAATCTATTATAATATTGGAGCAGCGAATGTAAGCTGTTTTTGCTACAGAAAGCCATAAGTTTACAAACGTTAGAAAATGATAGAGGAGACGAAAACAATTATTGTGAAGCTGTTTTACAGTGGTTTCAAACAGCAGAATATCTAAAGTGTTGGAAAATCAGTTCAGCAGTTATCTTTAGGGTTTAGAATTGGTCTCTGACGGCGTTGCCACCGATCAGAAAGACCTGGAGGATAGGTAAATCGTATATTACTAAGCCCAACCTGGAACAGAAAATCTAAACTCATATGACATGAATTTACCTAATTGTTGGGGACACTGTATTCACTGTCATAATTAACAAGGCTTTTCTCACAAGGGCCGAATGGCTTACTGCTATCACATATGCATGCATAAAGCCTGTTTGTTAAATGGAAAAAAATCAAAGATATACATTTTATAATAAATGACCGACATAAAATGTCAAATCAAACTTGAGGGTTCATTGCCTATTGCAACTATAGCAAACAGATTGCCCTGCTAGATTTCCAGAAGTTAAGAAAATTATTTTCAAATATGCAATTCAAATATATTATATGACCCACTTAGGAGAGGAAATAGATTTTGCGGCGAAATATGGTCAAAATACTGCCGACTAGGGGTTAAGCAATAAATAATCGTTCCACCCTAAGGCCGAACCCATGGGCATGAATCTTACAAGTTTCATAAAGGGTTGAGTACTCATTATAATCAGGCAAACAGCTTGCTTGTTAAAGGTACAATTAAGGGTAAGATTTTGGAAGGTATAACAAACTAACAGATCCACCTCAATTACTCTGAACATGGAAAAAAATGCTACTGTTAAATCTGCAGAATGTCTCTGGTTGAAGGGGCAAGGGTAAATAGGCTGAGAAGTGAAATATCCGTAGATGAAGAAAGTGGAGAAAACAAACCTACTTTAATTCAAACAGATGAGGGATTCATTGAAGTGTCCAATAATGCCTAAAATGTGGGTCTGGGCGAACTGTTTCCAGCTGATATATTTACCACTACCTCCATGCCAGAAAAAGACCTTGTTTCAGTCCCTGATGTTGGATCACAAAAACAATTAGTCCCTGAGGTTGAACCACTGTACTGAAATGAACCAGAATATATTGAGGCTGGGACAGAAATAGGAGAAACAAGCCCAGAATCAACTAGAGATCTCGTGAAACACTTTACAGAATTAGTTTAGGTACTGTATTCAATATTGTACAGGAAGAAGAGGTTGCTTGTTCATAGAAATTCACTGATTCTTTTTTTGAAATACATGTAGTAATGATATGCACTGGTATCTGTTCAAATAGAATGGTGTGAACAGGGTGTCGGAGGAACCGGAACTCGCATCACGCTCACTACAGCAGGATCGGGGTCGACAGGAAAGACTCGCTATATACCTCTCTGACTAGATGTTTCTATAGGTCCAGGTCTATATGTGAATCAAAACTTTGGTTGAACTTAAACCATATATATGGAGTTGTGTGTGTACTGAAATGGTCATATAACTTTGGTGAATTCTTCAGTTCCGTTTAAGCATTATTTCATGATTAACATTAAAATATGAAGTAATTAAAACAAATTCATTTTATGTATTTACAAATGTCAATGAGGGTGCCAATCTTAAATTTACCAAAAAGTGTGTGTTTTAAATTTTGAATGTATGGGATCTAAGATTGTTTTGGGTGCCGTTTGTACTGAGTCCAACAGAGCCTCGGTGTGCATGGCTCGACTTAATCAATCTCACTCATGTACCACCATGGATGACTGTGATATATCGTTTGTTTGGTTGGAGACGTGTAAATAAAAACTTCTTCAAATAAGATCGGACTGTAGAATTCTAGAAGAGGGAAAGCATACAGAGTCAGTTTGGCGAGACACTGCTTTTACAGTGTTTTTATTTGTTCAGTAACATGTATATTAGTGATAAATGTATTTATTATATTCTTATTTCTCATAATATTAAGTGAAGCCTAAATTGTGGAGGAATTTTCAAGAAGCTATATAAACATGTGATATAGTTTGGAGTGATTCGAAAGCTAATTCTGATATAAGGAAATCCTGAGTGAGATCCCAGCCACAGACATTTCTTCTCTGAAGGCCTTTAAGAAGTCATGAAAGTGTAGATAGGTCAACTCATTTATTGTCTTTGAAAATGGGAGACCAAAATAAATTATATTATCTTGTACATTAACATAACATTTATAAGTCGTCAATTGATATAAATCTGAAGTATTCTATTTTTATTTTGCAAATGGTCTTGGAGGGATGAAAGCAAGAAAAAGAAAAGAAATCCAAATGTGAGAAAAGTCCGCTCAAAACTGGAAGTTAGTAAAGGTATATTTATCTAATGTTATAACATGACCAAATGTATGATTTAAAACTGTAATATTTATAACACCGCGTGATTTGTAATTAATTTTCAAATACAGGCTTTCCAGATCACAGAATAGTGGATGACTACCTGAAACCTTTTGTGGATAATTCAGAAATGGCATTCTGACCTCCTCAGAGAGTATCTTTGACCTCACAACCTCACCAACATATTTGACCTTACAAACATGTAAAATAGCTTTGATATTGCTTTTGATTTGGGAAATCAATAATAGGTTAGTTGTGATGCATTTCATGAAAAGTTCCACTGGTATTATTGCCTTATGTTTTGTAGAGATATGCAAATGAAAAGGTTGGTTGGATAACAGTCAGAACTGTTGAAGTCTTATTGCCAGTTATTCTGACGCTTAAAGGTTCACAGGTATGTCATAAATAAAAAATGCTACAAGGACATTATATGTGTTAATATACGAAAGCAAATAAATATACAAAGTTAGTGACTGGAGGTCTAGATTCACAATTACTTTTATTTAGTTTGCACAAAAAGTTTTAATACAAGTCTTCTGTTTTCATTTGATTTCATACAAGACACGAAAAAATTCTTTATTCTAATCAGAGATCTTTATAGATCCCAACAAGAATAAAAAGTATTATAAAGGGCGTCCAAGAAGATCCACGACTGTCCAGGTAGTAAAGAAGTCCGAGCTTCTGAATCCAAAAGGAATGACAGTGAAATTAAAAAAAAAACAAGCAAAGGTTTCCAATGCTCAAAGGGCTAAAAAGTCAAATGGAGCGAGCAAAGCCAAATAAAACCTGCAAGGGACAAAAACTTTAAATCTGTCCGAGGGAGGGGAAAAGGGAAAGGTCCTGCCAAGAAATCTCAGATGACCAAGAGACCTGTGTACAGAGAAGAGGTAGATCTGTCAGAGAGCAGTTCAGATGTCCAAGATGATGATATGGACAAGGACAACGATGATTATGATCTTCTGGCAATTCTGGACTACGAAAGTTGGCAAAAATGTTGTGAAAGCTGGAGAAAATGATTGGAACATTGGAACCAAAAAAAAAAGAAAAGAAAATGACAACAGTTTATTAATAAGAGGATAAATGAAATAAGTGAATGCAACGTCATATTATTTGTAAAATTATGACGTGCAGGTTGTATTGTATTTGTTTTTCATTTAGAAAATTTTGCTAATATTTATTTTCTCATGCAATTGAATTTACTTATTGTATAAATTTTTAAATGGTATTAAAAATAACTTAAGAATTGATTAGTAAAGGTCGGTTATTTTTATGTAAGGAATCATGAGGAACCCCCGGATTTGTTTTATTCCTCTGAATCAGAGTATTCTTGAAATATGTGGAGATAACGAACAGTATTCAAACTCAAAAGTCCATTTAAACAATACAAATCAGGAGCAGAGCAATCAAGGACCTATAAACATCAGAGGTGGGATCAGGTGGCGTGGAGGAGTGAGCATCCCCTGCCAAAAGGTCAAACCCGCCGTGTGCTCCTTGTCATGATCGGGAAATAACAGGAACAAGTATGAAAACGTCAGTCAGCATTTGACTTGATGATAGATTGTACTTGCTCACAAGGTCATTGTATCGAACATAGAACTTATAAAATGATGACTTCAAACGAGACTGTTGATATTCTTGTTTCATCAACTTGTTTGTCAATAACTTACCTCGATTTAGAAATTGTTCGTATGTAGAGCATGCTCTTGCGTATCGAATCAATTGAGAGATATAAACCCCATATGCAGGTGATAAGGGTATATTGCTGCATAAGTAAGGGAAGTTGACGATTGAAAAGTTAAAGTCGTCACGTTTATCAAAGTTTTGTTGTTAGATTACCATTACCATCTTTTTCTAGTAAAATATCCAAATATGAAACAGATGTATCAGACAGACTCTGTGGTATCTTTTATTTCAAGCTCACTGGGATATATCGTGTCGACATATGAAAGGAAATAACTATTGTTAATGACTTCTACAATGCTCATTGAAACCAGTCATATTCTCCAGTTCCTCATCACTGACTTTTCCTTTACTATATTTCATTGTAAACATCTCACTGAATGTTTACAGTTCCTTAAATCGACATCCAGGTCAGATAGTAGTTGTGTCAGTTCTCAGTGGTTGTCAATCAAGCTGTAATCTGACATGACACTCTTATTGTCCTTAACTGTCTTTGTCATTTCTTCTCTTTTGTTTAACTCAGATTTCACATTGTTTAATTTTTCATTTTTTCCTTTAACTTTTTTTTTTTCACTCTTTGTTCATTATGCTTCCTGATTTTTTTTTTGACAGCCTGGCTATTACATCATATCTGAAGCTTTTTAAACTCAAAGTCGTACGTTTTTTTTAAATTTTCTTCTGTGATTTGTTTTGAGTCCTCTCTATCTTTTCATCAACCCGAATCAGATCCTTTTTCTTAATCTTTGTCAGAAAGAAGACCTCTCCTCCTATGGGTAGAGTCATCCATTTATAATCTCTATGATTTATTTTTGCACATTTACCACAAAAAATTCACCACAGTGCTCACATAGTCACATCAATAGGTAAATCTTAAGATTCATAATTTAGATATGCTCCTGAGGAGAGCCCAGTGGATATTCGGGTTTGAATACTGGTTGCTAATATTGTTGAATTTCACCTACAATTGACTTAGATCAGAGGTTGTATATCATTATCTTGTTTGTGCAAGAATAAGAAGAGGTTCCTTCTGTTTGTAAAGCTACACTGACTCTTTCTTAAACTCATATAATGATGATCAATGATGTCTCTGTTCAAACAGAATGATATAAATAGAGTGTCAGAGGAACTAGAACTCGAGTCACGCTCACTACAGCAGGAGAGGGGTCGACAGGAGAGACTCTCTACCTCCCTCTCTAACCAGAAGTTTCTAGAGACCCGGGTCTGTACATTTATATATATGTATATCATTTATATGTAAACCAAACCTTTGCTGAATTTAAACCATATAGCTGGTACCTAATTGAACAAACATCAGTATGACATATTTTGGTATGACATATTTTGGTGCTTGATTCTAACCTATTAATGCCTTCGTTACCCCCCCCCCGCCCCCAAATATGAATTCCAATAAGTACATTTTTTACATAAAAGATCGACAAATAATAGAATCAATTTTTGATTATCTTAAAGAATCAGTGGTCTAAATGTGCTAAGATGTGTTCAAGTGAAGTTCATGACATGCTAAGATTCTTCGGGGTGCCATAAGTATGAAGTCCAACAGAAGCAGAGGTTCAGTGCGCATGACTGGACTTGATCAATCTCATTCAGGGAACCACTTCATGTACAACAGACTTTCGAGTACATGTAAGTCAGCAAAGAATAGACAAGTTAACAGGCCTTCAAGTAAGTCAGCAAAGGATAGACAAGTTAACAGGCCTTCAAGTAAGTCAGCAAAGAATAGACAAGTTATCAGGCCTTCGAGTAAGTCAGCAAAGAATAGACAAGTTAACAGGCCTTCTAGTAAGTCAACAAAGAATAGTCAAGTTAACAGGCCTTCGTGTAAGTCAGCAAAGAATAGACAAGTTAACAGGCCTTCATGTAAGTCAGCAAAGAATAGACAAGTTAACAGGCATTCGAGTAAGTCATCAAAGTATAGAAATACTTTTTAATGGTTGGTGATAGAGCTTTCATATTTCATATTTGTATGACTTGTGATAATACTTTCCTTGGCTCCCGACATTTTTGAACTTATGACTATGAGCTTGAAGTTTGAATTACTTTTGAAAATCTTTCACACTAACTTTGTGACCTTTTGGACCTAGATCAAAGTTTTTAAATTAGAACTTGCATTATTTACGAGGAATATTCTTGTGTAAGTTCAAATCACATAAACCCTCCCACCCCCACCACCCACAAATTTCCTTCTAAACATCACCAAAAGCTCTTCACTTGTCATGAATTATTTTTGCTTACAAATTGCTCCAATCTTCGAAGTTAATCAAGCATCAATGCTCTCATGGGTGTCCAAATTTTTCTTATTCAGTCTTTTTTAGGAGTCTACATGATTAATTTCCATTAAAAAGACTGAATATAGTAGAATTATG
This sequence comes from Saccostrea echinata, assembly GCF_033153115.1. Lineage (NCBI taxonomy): Eukaryota > Metazoa > Mollusca > Bivalvia > Ostreida > Ostreidae > Saccostrea > Saccostrea echinata. Next base: position 16,086,955 of record NW_026889755.1, on the reverse strand, counting down.
AAGTTATTACCCAATGTAAATTAAGGCTTAGTCCCCCGCTCACTTTCAATATAGAAGCTAGAGATCAAGGGTGTATAATTTCATTTATGTATATTAAAGAATTTAAATCCACTATGAATTTTACCACAGGATTTAAGGCTTCAGGCATAATCAGTCCAGCATTGGTGTGGAATTATATCTGGCAAGGGTTACAGATAGTTATTATAATTACGGGAGTGATTTGTACACCTGGACGATATTTTTATTCCTCTAGACACTTCCGTCCGGCAAACCTTAAAAGCTCTATTTATAAACACTTGTGTCTCATATGGGCATTTGTTGTTACTTTTCCTTATGCTTTTTATGCTACGGAAGATAAAAACAGAGATATTTTAAAAACTTTTTCCGTAGATGGGAGGAGGAGATTTTGAAATTAGCCACGAATACCTTAAAAATACATAAATATTCATCTTCTTATATATCAATGAATGAATCTATCAAGCTTAAACAATTTAGATATGAATGATGTAATGTATTTTTTTAAATATTGATTTTAATGTGGGTAATTATTTGATGATTCATTATTAGTCTGTAAATTTAAGAAAGATAATACAAAATAAACCTTTAATGTTAATTTGATTACTTCTAGTTCAAAACACTCTCTCTCTCTCTCTCTCTCTCTCTCTCTCTCTCTCTCTCTCTCTGTGTGTGTGTGTGCCCCAAATATTGTGTCAAATAGCGTGAAAAACCATCGCCTCACTTAAGCTTACAACACACATCCACTCGACTTCCTAATATAATGGATTAGACGCCACTGTAAAAGGATTATCTGATTAATAAGAAGTAAAGAGATTAAGCCAGTCTATATATTTTGTGAAATTACCTAAGCTCCCATATCACATTTGATGGGTTCTGCAAATAAGATTGAGAGCTATATCTGTTATAACCCATATCGACGCTTATGAAATTCAACTTTATTTCAATACAAAAGTCAATTACTGAAAGCACGGTATACTCATTAAAGTCAGGCTTAGGTAGAATCAGTGGGGTCAGGGATTCCCCCGCCTCCCCGTTTATTTTTTAGAAGAGCCATTTAAGGTGGTTGGTACCAACTTTTTGTTGCAATATAAACCAAACCTCCTACGTTATTTTAGCCCTATGATTTTGTATTTTAAAAAAAGTCTTAAAGAGAGAATTCGAAAATCCTGTTTAAATTTAAATGACTTCAAACGTATGGAAAGAATTCTTATATGAGAACATTGAGATCGAATAAGAATAGCAGAGTTTTGATTTTGAAAGAGAAATGACATTTTTAACGATGCTAGAAAAAAGCATATAATCAGAAGCATTTAATTTTTAATGCAGCGGCTTGGATCTACTTGAAAATTTGACTCTGAATTTTCGTCAATATTAAAAAGTTCATTGGACTCGAATTATACGGTGGACTCTGGGTTATTATTCGTCTCACCTCGTAATCATTTATTCCTTTGGTATTGTATAAGAGAAAGTCTTGCAATCAATACTCCTCTCTTTGTGGGACAAAGTTATGAAAGGAATTGGGGGTCAGGGTAGGTGGGAGGGGAATGTTAAACTGACATTTCCTTGTCTTTCTTTAGAGAAATTAAGCAAGGATTTATATGCATGCAAATAAGTACAGTACATATAGGGTTCTTTGACTTACATTTCTCAATTGCTGTATATGACTTGTATTTGAGATCCCAGAAGCTCTTATAGAAGAGAACAATTAGTCGTTTGCTCCCAGCGTACTGGTCACAGTATATACTAATCAAATTTATACCCAGCCCAAAGTTCTTTTTCGCGTTCTGGAATTTACCTATATTACATTCTTCAGTAACTCTAGTTTTTAACATTGATAAGTTGTACAAAGATTATTTGCTGACTATGACTTAGTATTTCTATATTTGTAAATGTCCATTGCAGCATTTTAAAAACATTTTTGTTCTGAATGTTTCCGATGGGAATAAGTCCATTCCCTCTAGTTCTCTGTTCTTTGGAGATTTTTGCTGCATTTAGTCCACTATTCTTTCCTCCATCAAATTAATTCATGCCATATAGTTCCCCATTAAAAGTGTCCCCATTCACGTAGTCCAATAAAAGGCGTCTACATAATTTATGTAAAGTTAATGTATTAGTCGATAAAACGAAAAATCTCAAGTATATAGATTTTAAATATATTCAAGAATTCCCGTGTAATTTAAGATACAAGTTTTATTTATTATGGCTCTCTGACTTAAGTTGGGATCACAAAGGATGAATATGAGAGAGAGAGAGAGAGAAAGGGGAAAAAATCTTTTTTTAATATGCTATTCCTTAAATTAAATTGTTCAGATGCTCTTTTTTATTTAACAGTTTAATCACAATTTACACTGCCATGCCACTGACACTCGATACATGATAAACGATCGACCATTGATGTTACTGATATGGAATATATGTACATATCAAAAGTGATTTACAAATACGTATTAATTGTTGATTAAAATAACGAGTTACTTACGTCATGCGCATTTTCACGAACAACTGACCTTAAGTTTATCCCATTACAATTTAACCTTTTTAGCAGTTGTACAGGTAATAATCTTTTGAATAACTTTGAAAGAGATTTCATAATATTTTCATGAAATGAAGAATTTTATGATATTTAACAAATAAAAACAAAAATCTACAGATGTGTCTTGTTAAAAAATCTACAGATGTTCTTGCTGCAAATCATTCGTCCAACCATCCCCACCCAAAAAATAAAAAAAAATATTATCAGAATAAGACAATTTATGCGCGCTTCAATATGCGCTAAAGGATCATTAAAAAAAGAAGAATAAGCAACTACAAAACATTCCCCTCACCCTTTAAAGAAAAATTTTTTTTTCTAAAAAAAGCAAAAGCGAAATTTAAAAGCAATGTCTTTTTTCCTGTTCTTCGTAAACTTTTTGATCATTTTAAACGTAACTGTAAGCAATACACATTTGGAGGAGTTGAAAAGATCATTCCGGACTATATAATTTATGTATATATCAGATACTCTTACTCTGTTACCATTATATGTTTACCTTTAACCCTTCCTTATCAGTGACCAATTACTACCTTAAAACATCCGCACAAAAGATTATCCAATCTGTTTAGATTTGATCAGCAAAGATTAGAATTAAAGCTGAAAAGTTATTCTCCCTACAAACTTAAAGGGATCACCTACATTTAAATACATTTTGAAAAAAATAAACTTTTTAAATTCTACTGGCTCACACACCGTTATTTACAGATTACAATTCTTGGGGACTTTTAATCCTATTTCCTTTCCATTTATACCTTGATGATTCGTGGCGAGAGTTACCTTAAAAGTTAAAGAATCAAAGCGAGAGACATGAAGGTGTCAGTAGCGGACACTTCCTAATTATCGTGGTATGTTCCTAGAAAAACATGGAATTAGACCCAACTGGGAAAGAGGTAATTCAGATTTAATTTTTAAGATACTATACAGATATATATGTATTTTTTATTAATCTATTTTTAATAATCGAGAGACTGAGGAAAGCGTTTTGAAAGAATCGAAAATAACGCAAATATGCTACCCGATTCAGATGGAAAATGTTATAATTTTCGCAAAAACGTTTGTATGTGTTTTGCAATATTGTCCCCTCCCTTTTTTCAACCAAAATGTATTTCTGTGATTTTAACCCCCCCCCTTCTCCTATTTCCTCAGTAGTAATGTGTCCATGTTTATCAGGACAATCTACTGAAATGTTTGAAAATTCAAAACATTGAATATTACGATTTAGTTTTTTTTTCTAAAGTATACGTTAATTTGGTCACAAAAACTTAAAAGGCAACATCAAAAATTTAAATCGCTGGCGGACTATCAACTAACTTAGAAATTTTGTTTTACGTTACTCTTCAGCCAAACTATTGCCAATAAGTGCAACGATCAAAGAATAGAGATACATAGAATAATGTATTAATGACAGATAAAATGCTTAAATATTTGTTTAAACTTCTCCCAGCTTTAATGAACATATGGTTCGCCAAAAGATTAAAAGTTTACCCTGTTATGAAAAGAAGGCTTATGACAGATTTGGATTAAAGTGTGACGAGGTGCCACGTCTCATTTGCTTTAAATAGTCATCCGAAATAAATATGTTTAATTAAGATTAAGAATCTATTGTAAATAATTAGTCCCTCGTTATATGTAACACTTTTTACCATAGGACATTACAGATAATCTATAGAATTTGTGTTGCATTACTTTAATAATTTCCCTCGGGACAGTAATTTAATTTACTATGCTTCAATAGTTAGTAATAGATTGGCAAAGGAGAGGTTAAAAAATGAAAACATACGCCAAATTAACAAACTAGAATTAAACATATCATTTATTTTAAAACATCTCTTCTTCAATATATATGTATGTTTTCCGGGACAAACAAAGAATAGTCTGCCATCTGTTTCTTAAGATAATATTTTTCCACATTATTTTAAAACATTAGTTTTACTTCTTTCTTTATGGCGTACTTACATGTAGCTGAAAAATAACCTTTTAACCTATGTTATTTTTAAAGCGACACAAATCCGCTGTGCCCATTTTTATTTTTCCTGTTACATGATTAAACTAGATACTTTATTCTTATTACCAAACCTAATTCAACGCACCCCCTTCCCTTCCAAACAGAAAAGAAAAGAAAAAATGAAAACAATGTGCTGAAGCGCAATAAAACCCAGCTGACCTCTGCAGTGCCTTCTTTTAAATGTTTGATGGAATATAGATTTAGTTTCGTTTATTTCCCCTGAATCGGAATCAGAAGACTAAACCTTTTTAATATCATTCAACAATATTTTTTAAATGAATTTTTTTTCAATAGTTTATTTGAAGATAAAAATTTGCAATTGTTAATGATCTCTTCAGATGCCTGACATAAATATAAATATATATACCCTAGATGTTCAGTCTCACTAATCTCGAAATATAGTATCGTTTAAATTAAACAGAGACAACAATGATCTCTTACTCCTAAACCAAGATAAGTTTTACCAAATTAAAGAAAATTTTATTTCTGATTGATCATTTGTATAGGTACCACTTCTATTACAATAAGCAAAGCAGTATCTTCTACTCTGATTCCGCGACAAAGTATTTTTGTCTGAAATATCACTCTTAAGTGTAAAACATGGGAGATAAATTTCAGTAGAGATGAAGACTTTCTGTTGTGAATCTTATGCAAACCAAAGGTAAAGATTTACCGATATATGTAGACAAAAACGAAACGATACAAGCAATCTGTATGTTATCTATTTTCAGAGACTGGACAGAATTAGCCGTTTGGTTTTCGACAGACGTAACCTCCAAACACTCCGAGAAGGAATATGTAGCCTGTTTGATATCTATCACGACATTCTAGAAAAAGAGTTTGAGTATGGATGTTACTTTAATAATGACGACATCATAGCCAGGCTTGATGAAGTTGTAAGTATCAAGCTAACCAATACTATTCGATCAGCATTTACCAAACGAAAATATTAGGTGTACGATGTTATATAAGTATTTTTTATCGGAATTAAGTTAAAGGTACAGAGTATCTGTGAGTATATAAGTATGTTGCCTACAACCAAGAAACCGTAGCCAATTCATATTTTAGAATATGGTTGGTGGTTCCTGTAGATTCGAATTTTTCTTTTTATCCGAGAGGCCAATAGGGGGCCAAAAAATCACGTTTTTTAACAAAAAAAATCTGCTTAAAAGAATTCCTCTTACATTTTACTCAGTAGTCAATGCATATTTTGGAATATTGGTGGCTTCCCGTAGATGTGGAATTTTCATTTTCCACTGATATGTCAATTTGGGTCCCATTATGTTTTGTTCAAAATTCATGTTTCAAAAATCCTCTATCAAATTGAATGTGAACCATCGGCCTCTGATTTTACGGGTGATCGTAAGTTATTATAATGAATAATTATTCACTTCATCCTTGGGTAACTACTGAAGAAACCACAATAGTTATTTTACAACTTACAAATACATGTATATACATTTCATAGGATAATTTCATGGCTAAATTGAAATAAAGATTTCAATGAAGCATACAAATACAGGGTATCCCAGAATATATGATACCATTTCAAGATTCTGTAAAACTTAATGTAATGAATACTGAATTATAACAAATGCATTATAAACATTACATATACCGGTACTTTCCAATTTTATTCACATAATTTGACAGTCAATTAAAAAGAAAACAACAAAATGAGTTCACTTTGAAAAATGCTATGGTTTTTAAATGATGCCCTCTAAATGACGTTCTATCTGTGTAATGATAATGTCTAGACATTGCACAAAATTCCTTAACTTGAGACAACAGTGCCTGTCTCGGTAGTAACTTCTTGATTTTCATCAGAGGTAAACCTTTATATATATATATATATATATATATATATATATATATATATATATATATATATATATATATATATATATGTGTGTGTGTGTGTGTGTGTGTGTGTGTGTGTGTGTGTGTGTGTGTGTTAAGGATTCCGGTTTGGGTTTAGCAGCAGTAACCTAAGACTAGGATTAATAATTACAGTTTCAAAATGAGGGTAGCTAGCTCTTTTGATAATCCATTTTGATTGAAATTGCAGTTTTTTGCAGAAGTTTAATGTAAATTTGTTACGTTGCAATTTCGTAAGTGTGAGAATTTTTTTTTGGAATATTTTGTTGCTAAGAAATTGTATTTACTCAAATATTTTTAGAGACATATCAAACAAATTGGCCAAGGGATGTGTTTGTGGCAGGCATTTCAAATGGTATCAAATATTTTAGGACACCCTGTATATACATAATTTTTTTTTTTTTTTTTTAAAAAAAGGTTTTTGTGATATACAAAGGCTTTTGTAGCTTTTGGGTTCCGATTGGCCCCTAGATAAAATGAAAATTCCAAAAAATATTGATTATCTACAGGGCACTTCCAATATATTCTAAAAGATAATTGAGCTACTGTGTAAAATGCAAGAGGGTTTTTAGGAACATGATTTTTTGTTTTAAAAATATCGTTTTGTGGCCCGAAAGTCTCCCCTATTGAAAACTAAATTCTGAAACCTTATTGCACAGCTACAGGACACCACGAATCATATTCCAAACGACGACTTGGCCGCTGTGTAAAATATAAGAGGAGTTCTGTATATCCTGGGTTGTGTAGAAAAAAAACGTCATTTCGACTCCCAATTGGCCCCTAGGGTGAAAATAAAATTCCGAAATGTAAAGGGTAAAGATAACGAACAGTGATCGATCTCAAAAATCCATAAACAATACAAATATGTGAAGAGGGCATAAAACATGATGACCCCTGGAAATTCCAGAGGTGGGATCAGGTGCCAAGGAGGAGTAAGCATCCCCTGTTGACCGGACACACCCGCCGTGAGCCCAATGTTTTGGTCAGGTAGACGGAACTATCCGTAGTCAATTCAGTACAAAAACTTATGCACAAGTACAGGACACCGCCTTTCACATTTCAAAGGATGATTTGGCTAGTGTATAAAATAAGAAGGATTTTTGGAATCGTTGTTTTTCGACCCCCTCCCCCTCCATTGGCTCCAAGGAAGAAAATAAAAATTCCGAAACCTCTTTGCACATCTATCGGACACCATAAATCATATTCTATTCAAAATGATGATTTGGCTACTCAGTAAAATGTAAAAGGACTAGAAAAAATCCCGCGCAAGCGCGGGGAATTGAATCTATACTACTACCGACAGAAAATATTTTGTAGTTTCTACTGACAGCCTACAGGCTTATAGCAGGAAGAAATAGTTTGTTCAAAATCTCGCAGGAAGTAGATGTACGTCTTCCCCACCCCACCCCTTTGTAAAAACTTGAAAATTAACAAAATTTTTCATTAATTGACGTTTATTCTGAAACCTGTTATACTTTGTTATAGATATTGTACATCAGATGCTCTTATTTCATTTCCGTCAAGGATAAAAGCAGTGAATATGCATATTTTACTGATAAATTGATTTGGGGGGAGGGGGGTAAAAATTCACAGGTACTTGGGTCTTGGTTTATAAATATGTTTGTACCTTACTGATATGTAAATAATGTACTTTACTTTTTTACATATCAATAAGGTACATACATATTTATAAACCAAGACTCAAGTACCTTTGGAAAATTAACTTTTAACGCCCTATGAATAGGCCGAGTATTTGATACAAAAGACTGTTTTCAGAAAAAAATGAAATGTATTGATTATATAAAAGCACAAAATTTTACATCTGTAATTGTTTTTGAACAACACCTTATTCCTAAATTTTCATGGCCGTAGGAACCGGGGGGGGGGGGTGGGGGCACGGGGGGCCGTGCCCCCCTCCCCAATAATTTTGCCGATATATAGATTACTATAGTAAACATAGATACTATATGCTTGTGCCCCCTAAATGAAAACGTCAGATGACCTTTTTTTTTTTTTTTTTTTTTTGCTTGTCAGGAAATTTTTGGTAATGCCCCCTCAACTGTCAACTGAAAATGTATGGCTGTGCCCCCCCCCCCCAACTGAAATTGCTTCCTACGGGCCTGATTTTCTCTTTACATGTAAGCAAGTTTATTACGAAGTACAAATTGTACTTCGGGTTCGTTGCCACGATGCTCTCAGTAAGGAATATATATACAAATTTTACCGATAAATTTATTAGGAAAACCTACTACATACATACATATTTTTGTAATAGTCTTTCGATATGTAAATATATTCACAACTTATAGTTTTATCAATGATTTACCATTATTTCAATGACCAATCACACAAAAGCTTTTTTTTATGTTGTGCAGCTATAAGCGCCTCGTTTTTTTAAAACATCGGGCTCGATGCTATATGATGTTCTAGAATGTTCCGTCAATATTAAGATCGGTGAGTGACGAAAATAATTTGCACATTTCCCTTTTTAATCGGTCATCACAACTTATTTCTTTTATATCATTTAAATCAAGTTTTGATTGAATAATTCAGTCATGACGTTTTATGAAATAAATAAACGATTGCTTGTTGTCAGTTTCATTAAAAATTGCCAGTAACTTAGATCCGCCAACAGGAAATGCCACCGTACTCACGTTTTTGCTATCTCATGGCTGTTTATAGAAAATAAAAGTAGACTTTTAATTTAATGTACGATACTTACTATGCGAGTGAAATCTAAATATAGTTTACGGACATCATCTTGTATCTAGTGTATTGTTAGAGGAGTAAGTAAGATCTCTGGTGCACTCGTTTCAGAGTTTATTTGCAAAATTTATTAATTTATAACTATAGATTTCTGGGAACCTTTTTTGTAAAGAAATGTTTTTTCGACTCAAAGATAGCTCCTTCGGTGAAAAAATGAGCCAAACCAAATCCCTATTGTATATATATACCAGACTCTGACAGAGCTGTTTCGTATTTGGATATTTTATTTATTATAGAAAGCTGAATTAACAACAAATCTTTATGATGAACGTGATTTCTTCAACTTTTCTATCGCTTTCCTTATTTATGTAGCAATATACCATTATCGCCTGCCTATGGAGTTTATTTCTTCCAGTTTATTCGATACGCAAAAGACGAACAATTTCTAAAACGAGGCAAGTTGAGGATACAACGACATCAAGTCTCGTTTAATGTCGACATTTCGCAAATTTTATGGTCGATACAATGTCTATCGTTAAGTTGAATGTCGACTGACGTTTTTCAGAGAAATTGTTTAGTCATTATTTCACACTTAATTCTGCGGATTTTTTCGTTTGCCCGATCATGACAAGGAGCACATGGCGGGGATGATCGGTCGACAGGGGATGCTTACTTCTTCATGGGTCCTGATCCCACGTCTGGTTTCATTAAGGTCCTTGTGTGCCGATTTGTATTGTTTATATGGACTTTTAAGCTTGATTACTGTCGTTACCTTCATATTTCGTACAGAACACCTCCAATAACATTTCTTCTAGGGATTAATTAGGTACCTCTGAGATTGCAAAATGAAGTTTAGGAAGAAAATAATAATAGTAATCTTTATTCAGGAATAGGCATTATGCAATGTACATGAATATTGAGGTGTGAGTATTATACACATTAAAACTTTTGAATAGACATGATTTAAGAGATGAATTTTAAAACAAATTAACTAATAAATCTTAAATGTTGCATATAAATCAAATAAATATATTATATTGTATATGCCTTATCCCAAGGATAGCCCATGAAAGCCAGTATGGCTTATTCCAATGAGGTCCTTTTACATGTAACAAAATTACTGGCATATGACATATATAATATACTTAATATAAACAATACATAATATACATACTATAAACAAGATGGCTTAAAATTCTTAATATGTAATAGCATCTAAAACACAAGTTCTTAATTGTATAAGAAGAAAGAACAATTGGGTTATAACTCTAATAGTATAAAAAGTCCTCTTTAGACATTTTCTTAAGTTTTTCTATAAAATGGACAAGATAACAACAATTTTCCCAAATGCATAGTAAAAAAATATTGTTTACAATTGCAAGTAACATTTATAACATTTTGATGATCTTAAGATATTACAGGAAGTAAATGTAACGTTTCACTTATCATAAAAATACAACTATCTTGACAGAAACAGAACAGTTGGGACGATATCCGGGAACACTTTATAGAAGACGACTACCATTCCTATAGCAAGGGAAACTTTACGGATGATGAAGTCCGGGATCCCGCCAAACTTGTCCTTGATCTCATTAACCAGGTCATCAAGTGCAAAGAGGGCGTCTATCAAAAACTGGAGGTATACTTTTTCGTGATATTTTAAACACACCCTAACCTGAGAGCCGTGCGTTTAATGTTCAGGTTAGAGTCGTGCGAAAATTTGTTGCGGAATTTTTTTTTTTTTTTAAATTTTTTCAGTGATGTATAAAATGGTTATTTATTTGACAGGACCATTGAATTAAAACTGCTTACAATTACAGAAACACTTTAACTGATTTTCATTGTAAAATTCGTAATTATGTGTCGTTTCCATGTTTAGACTTAATTAAGATATCAGATTGTATATCTTTTAAAAAAAGTTTTTCATTGTTGATAAATATCTTAGTCATACAGATGGGTCATACATGTATTTAAAAACCAACCTGTTATTAAACCCACTCGTAAGTGGACAGAAACACCCTTATCAGTTTCATTGAAATAATGCGATTGTGCCAATCCTGTTAACATCGTTGATATTTTCTCAGTTTTTCCATTATGTCTTCGGAAAATATTTCATGACCTTTTATTTCACAGTGTGACGTACCAGTATGTCATATTCAAAGACACAGTCATAATTTTTTTCTATTCAGTTTAGAAATGCAAGTTTTTTGTTTTTGTTTATTTGTTTGTTTGTTTTTGTTTTGTATTGTTTTGTTGTTTTTTTTTTGTTTTTTTATTATTATTATTATTATTTTTTTTTTTGGGGGGGTTTCTGATTTTTGTTTTTGTTTATTTGTTCGTTTGCTTGTTTTGTTTTTGTTTGATGTTGTTGTTTGTTTGTTTTGTTTTGTTTTTTGTTTTGCTTTTGTTTTGTTTTTGTTTTTGGTCATTTGACCTGATCGATATTTCATGCCCTTTTTCTTCGCTCTTTAGAGGACAAATTCCAATTAACAAAGCCTGCATTTTCTGAAATGATGAATGTAAATAAAACTTTAATTTTAGCAAAAGCACACGGAGATTGAGGAGGCAGAAAGGCGGGTAGACGAATACCGAGGTGAGACAACTCCTTGTGAACTTATTAAAAAGTATCTGAATGCTCTAAAATTAATTTAGACTGAATTTTCTTCCGAAGATTTCATATTCCTTTCTTCATTGTCAGTAGAGAATATTCAATCTTACAAAATTAAATCTCGATTCTAGTTGCGTTTATAAATTGTTTATTTTATAAAACATAAAAAATAAAATAACACTTGAATATATTTTGACTTTAAAAATTCTCACCACAACTTGTTTCCAATGGTTGTTTACTTGAGGTAGAAGAATGGATGCGGGAGCTTCAAACTTCCCCTTACAGAAGCAGCAAATTAAGAACTGTAAATAAATGTATTTAATTAGTATTATCTGTTCATTTGATGAATAGAGAAAGCCCAACATGCGTATGAGACGTTAATGAATGAGAGAAAAGAAACCACAGACAGACTCCTAGAAGCAGCGAAAACCAAAACCAAGTTAAAATGCATGGAACAGTTGTACGAGGAAAAGTCGCAAAAGCTACAAGAGTGATTACCTCCTTAATTACTAAATCGATCTTAATCGTACATAATTACTAAATATTTTGATTTATGGACATTCACAGTATGGAATTAAGCTGACAATTAACTTATAATTATTCGTATTCTACCTTTTGCCCAGGAGAATTAATGGGGCATTATTTCGTAATAGAAAACACGACATAATGAAACTTACAAGGTATTATGATGGTCAGCCACTTATTTAACTATTTTTGAGCTGTTTACGGAATATTATGTTTCGTTTTACAGATTACAGAGGACAAGCACGGTGTGTATGTGGGAGAGAGAACGAGAGAAGGTGGTCAAAGACTATCAGCAAAAGTAAGTTCTATCATTTGTATTATTTTTTTAAAATTGTATAGAATTTTTATCGGGTTTAGAAAATGTCAGTTTTCTTTTGAAGAAAATAGTTAAAATGTCTTGCCCTTTCATGTTTTTTTTAGACAAACAATATTCTGATTTAAAGAAAAAAAAAAGTGATTACATAAAAAAAATTGGTTATTTGTTAGGAGTGTTATATCCATACCAATATTTTTAGGGCCCTGCAGGCATGTTCACGAAACTTTCCTAAGATCGTATGTCGTCCTAAGATTATTTATATGAAATGACTTAGGAAGAAAGTTAGGAACATCCTAAGATCAACTTAGGATATATCATAAGATGCAGCTCGACACTAACTTAAGAACTTCTTAAGTTAAGAAATTCTAACTTACAATGAACACTTGTTTTTTTCACATTTATCTATACATGTAAAATTTTGGAGACATTTGTAGCCAAAAAATATTTAACATAACATGAAAAAAAAATTACATTTACATGTACATGTGACTTCAGTGTATTTTCATGTTTGCATCTTTTAAATGATAAAATATTTAATAGCGCATGTAAATTGCATCGAAACAAGAGAATTTTTTCTAACAAAGTAAAAGATTTAAATTTTTAAAAATCTTAAATTTATTGATCTACCTTGAGGATGATTACAATGTGATGTATTATAAAAGTCCATCATTTTTTGAAGAAAAAAGCTGATATTAAATGAAATGATTCACAATAAGTATTAACATGCAAAAATAAATAATGTAATAATATACACAGAAAGGCAATTGTAAATTAAGCAACAATATCTTAAGACGAGAAAAGATGCACTATAAGTTTCAAATTGCATATTCATGATTGATAGCTTTTATTTGGTTGATATCTAGAAACTATCTAAATGTCTGAAAACGAATTCTGATTTTAGGATAGAAGATCTTGAAAACGAAATTTCCTTTCTTAAGCAGAACACGAGGAGTATTTCTCGAAGAATGTCGGTATGTCCATGTGTATTTTGGAATAATTAACAAAAATATCATTCCATTCAAGCACCACGACTACCACTACTGCTTGAATATGTAATAAAATTCATGTTCTTCATTTATGTCAAATTCTTGTTTCAGAACATTGACGACCAAAATAAAATGTTTAAAATGAGGCAAGAGAGAAGCAAGTCTTTCCAAGGTAAAGCGTAACTAGGTTCTATGAAATGTAATTGGTCATTAAATTTATATCATCTAAAACGTCGGTGTCATAACACTTTCAGGGTAGTAAGTCACTTTAACATGCATGTAATTATCCCCGACTTTACTGCGTTATATTTCACTTAATAGTGTTATAATTAGTCATTATTTCATTAACGCCTTGCGCACAAGCCTTGTGTCTGCTACTCTAAAACAGTTTTAGATTTTTAAATATTCACTATTCACTCAAACTTATCGATGCATTACTAGTATGTGACGCGAACTTTGCGGTTCAAAAAAATTATTCAAAATATGCAATGCATGTACAGCTGTACAACATGTATGTCCATCAAACTCAACGGTATAGTTTTGCTGCTATTTAAGAGTGTAAAAAATAAGTTTAAACTCTTCTGGCCAAGTGCTTCTTGAAAAAAGAGATTTAAAAGATTTTTTTCTATACACATCTGTATTTCTATGTAAAACTTTGACCACCTAGTGACGTCCAGCCCTATCTCTGAGGGTCATGATTTGAACAAACTTGGATCTACAGCTGAAATAAACGAGATTTAAAATGAATTCAAATCTATACTGTGTTATAAGGCACTTAAACTGTATACTAAATAATGGGTTACTGTAACCCAAGAGTGTAAAAAGTGAATTCAAATCTACACTGTGTAAAAAGTCTCTAAGACGTTACAATGTAATAAGTAACGATAACCTAGGAGTGGATAAAATGAACTCAAACTTTACTGTGAAATATGTGTCACCGGGTCTTTTGTAGGAAAAATCCAACACTGGATTCGGCACAACTATATTTATTACTGTGCTTATAACAAAAAACCTACAAAGTATAAATTAAACACACTCTCACAACACAATACACACACAAAACGAATACTTTACATTTAACATCAGACATTAACAACACATAAATTATATGATTGTTCGCTGTCGGGATTAATTAATAAAAGTAAATTATAAAATACATTTATATAATAATTATAATAAAGGTAAACAGAAAGCTTACCAGGAATCCAGTTAAATTAATTCCAAGTAATACTTGAAAGAATACTTCTATGTTTCAAATATATGTAAGACTTCTACCGTAAAGGCAAAAAGCGTGGGGGTAAAGAATTGGCGGGTACTGTGCTTAAATACTCGGTGCAGAAATTTAAACATGCATATTAATAAGATAAAACAGTCGGTTATTGGTCAGCTGTAAGGTCACATTAGGTCACCTAACCGGAAACACGTGGAAATACAAAAATAAACAATGTCACATGATCTCCCAAAACATTCACACTAAACACACAACACAAACAAACGCAGCGAACGCATTCGATTGGCAATGCGCGCCAATTTTATGTACAAATTAAAACACAACATCTGTGACATTCTCCCCTGCTTGGGAAAATGGCTCCTGACATTTTATAAATATCAGATTAATGTTAATAAAACACAAAAATATACAAATTCCTATATACAAAAGAATTGTCATAAAAACCAAAATGAAGACCATCATCCTATATACTCAAGAAACGTCATAAAAACCAAAATGAAGAATATCATTTCATGTGACATTCTCCCCTGAACAATGGAAAAGTTACTCACACAAAATAGACCACTGGATTAATCTGATGTGAAACCCACTCACCATACTTGTCTGGGGGTCTTACCTGTCTGGTTGATCTACGAGGGGGTACATTAGAAGCTGGACTATTTACAAAGGAACTAGTATCACTAAATGTTGCATTACGATTCAAAGTTGAATTACCTGTAAATGCAGCACTGGGATCAGATGCAGACATAGTGTCCTGAAAATCATGAGAACCCTTTATTGTACTAGGAGTTTTCAAACGAACAATGCCAGGCCTTACCCTCCTCTGAGGAATCACATATACCTGGGAACTATCTGATGATTCTGAATCAGAAGTTGACGAGTCAGACAATGTACCGGTATCAACCATATCTGAAGTGGGACTCTCCTTGGGGAGTGTCATATCATGGGTAGTCTTAAGACCTTGATCAGGAATAATCTGATTAGGGGTGGTCTGCTCAGGGGCAGGGGTAGTCCTATTACTACTCTTAGGAATGGTTTGCTCAGGGGCAGGGGTAGTCCTACTCTTAGGATTGGTTTGCTCTGTATCAGCTACCCTGGGGAGATATGAAATCGGTAATAACATATTTCTATGCAATGTTTTCACCTTTTCTGACCCAAACTCTTTTTTAACTCTGTAAACTGGAATATCAATGTTGGGTTGACCTACTACAATGTAAGTGTCTTTGGCCCACTTATCTGCCAATTTGTTCTTTCCTTTCAACCCAACATTTCTTACCAAAATACGGTCACCGACCTGTATTTTTGAATGTCTTACTCTTGTATCATAGTTAGATTTATATCGTGCACTACTCTTTTCAGCTTCCTGAGAAGCAATTTTGTATGCATATTCTAATCGTTTCTGAAGCTTCTTAGAGTAATTGTCATGACTATTAGGCTTCTCGGTAGAATCGGTATCTAAGCCTAAATATGCGTCAATAGACAGGCGCGGATGTCGCCCAAACATGAGGAAAAATGGCGAAAAACCCGTACTGTCATGTTTGGTTACATTGTACGCGTGAACTAAGGTACTTACATATGACTTCCAGTCCTCTTTTTGTTTGTCGTTCAGCGTACCGAGCATTTTAAGTAGGGTTTGGTTGAACCGTTCTACCATCCCATTACCCATAGGGTGGTAGGGCGTGGTACGTGACTGTTGTACTCCAGCTAGTTTACAGAGCTCCCTGATGACATGGCTGGTAAAATTCCGACCCTGGTCGCTGTGAAGTCTGTTGGGAAAGCCATAGTGTACAATAAAATTTTCAAACAGAATTCTAGCAGTGGTCTTAGCAGTTTGATTACGAGTGGGAAAAGCTTGGGCATATCTGGTAAAATGATCAGTGATTACTAGGACGTTTTCATAACCACCTTTGCTTTTTTCCAGAGCTAAGTAATCAATGCATAATAGATCTAAAGGTTGGTATGATTTGATGTTGACAAGTTCTGTTGAGACTTTCTCTGGGGTTTTAAATTTTATACACCTGTCACAGGTTTTGATGCTTTCCGTAATGTCGTGCTCGAGACCAGGCCAGTAAAATCTTTCTCTCATCAGTTGCAGAGTTCTGTCTCGGCCATGGTGCCCTAAATTGCTATGTAGTAGATGGAATGCTATTTCTCTGAAAGAAGCTGGTAATACTAGTTGTTTTCTATTTTCATTATTCAGTATAGTGTTTCTGTATAAAATACCATTAATTAGACACAATTTTCTTGATTCTCTCATAAATTTACTCACTTCTGGAGATTCTGCTTTTAAGGTGGTACTTGATGGAACAAAGTCACCTTGCAATAATTCTATAACTCTTTTAATGACCTTGTCACATGATTGTTCTTTTGCCCAATCAACATTACTGAATACACATGAATCTTCTATCTGAATGGAGTCAGGGATAGGGGTGAGGGGTTCTGATATATTTGAAATGTTACCTGCTTCCCCAATGTCTTGTAAACTCACTGACATACATGTTGGAATGTTGACGGGTAGAAGTACATTTTCCACCAGTGGACAATTGTCTCTCTGAATAGTGTAGGAATTACAAATTGTCTTCACCATTTCTGGAACTATTTCTTCAGTGTCCTGGGGTCTTCTCGATAAACCATCTGCATCACTGTTATTGGCTCCTTTTCGATAGTGTAAAGAAAAGTTGTAGTTGTTCAATGCAGCTAGCCATCTATGACCTGTTGCATCCAGCTTTGCAGAGGTAAGAATATAAGTAAGGGGGTTATTGTCCGTTACAACCTGGAAGGTATTTCCATAAAGGTAATCGTGGAACTTTTCTGTAACTGCCCACTTCAAGGAGAGAAATTCCAACTTGTGGGCTGGGTAATGTCTTTCGCTGTTTTTGAGTCCCCTGCTGGCGTATGCAATCACTCTCTTCTGTCCATTCTGGTCTTGATAGAGGACAGCTCCAAGTCCTGTTGTTGATGCGTCGGTGTGCAAAATGAATGGTGACTCAAAATCTGCAAATGCAAGGATCGGCGGGGATGTTAACTTACCTTTAATGTCCTGAAAAGCTCTCTCTTCCTGGTCTTCCCATTTCCATGGAGATGGTTTGTTCTTTGTCTTACCTTTAATCTGTTTATTTGTAGGATGTCCTTTCAGTAAGTCGTTTAATGGTTTCACCACTTTGGAATAGTTCTGGACATATCTCCTGTAGTAACCTGCAAAACCGAGGAATGTCCTGAGTGTCTTGATGTTGTGAGGTCTTGGCCAGGTTGAAATTGCCTTGGTCTTCTCAGGATCGGTGGCTACACCTTCCTCACTTACCACATGGCCTAAATATGTCACGCTGTGCTTAAAGAACTCACACTTCTTAGCCTTAAGTTTTAAACAATTTTTTTCCAGTCTTTTGAACACTGCAGTCAGTCTGTCAAGATGTTCGTCAAAAGTTTGTGAGAATATTAAGATGTCGTCCAAAAACACTAAACAGTCTCTTAAATTTAACTCACCCATACAGCGTTCCATCAGCCGTTGGAATGTGGCTGGTGCATTCGTTAGTCCAAATCCCATTCTGTTGCATTCGAAATGGCCTATTCCACTAACTGAAAATGCTGTCTTTTCCTTGTCTTTTTCTTCAATTTCCACTTGCCAATAGGAACTTGTTAAGTCTAATTTTGAGAAGTATTTGGATCCGATAAGTCTGTCTATGGTGTCATCTATTCTTGGTAGGTTGTAAGCATCTTTGATGGTACGTGCGTTGAGCTTCCGATAATCAATACAAAATCTAAGACTGCCATCTTTCTTCCTGACCAGGACAATGTTAGATGAGAACGGACTCTGGGATGGTCTTATGGCACCAATATCCAACATCTCCTTGATGTGTTGTCGAACTTCTTCCAACATTCCTGGTGGTATGCGTCTGTAGGCATCTTTAAATGGGGTTTCATCAGTCAACTTGATCTCATGCTTTAATAGGTTGGTCTTGCCAATGTCTGTCGGGCCATCAGAAAATAAGTGTGTCCATTTTCCTAGAAAGTCTTTAGCTACACTTACCTGATCTAGAGTAAGGTTCTCCTCAGTAATCTGTAAATTCAAATCCTCCAAAGATTTTCTGGGCTTCTTACCTGAGTTCTGAGATTCAGGAGACCAAGAATCTACTACCTTTACACCATGAATAGAACATAAAAGTGATTTGGGAGGTATCTGAACAGATGTAACAGAAAGATTACACACCCTAACAGGAATGGTAACTGTGTGCTTACCCTTGGTAAGGGGAATAACTCTAGGACATATGACAAGATCTCCAGACAGACTAGTATTAGTTTGCTCTGTCAATGCAGAGTCAATATTATTTACATTTTTTACAATACCTCTAATGACTTTGGTCTCATTTGGAGCAACTGTTATGGTATGCTTATTTGTTGTCCTGACCGGCATCTCATCGTTCATGCTCTCGAAAGCCAACTGCCACTCGTCTGGTATGTCCGACGACTGTGCCATCATCTCACAGTTTTGTCTGCAAAGACGAATAAAGTTAGTACCTATAATAACTGGGACATTCTTCGAATAATTTGTTTCAGGTACAACAAGGGCAGGGATGTGACATGAAAAGTTACTTATAGAAGGAACACTGATTTGTAACTCTATATAACCTTTGTAAGGTAATTCGCTGCCATTGGCACTTCGAACACTTAGTCCAAAATTTGTTAAACTTAACAGTTCAGGCATAGGTTTCAGAGATTCATAGAAAGATTCTGAAATACATGTGACCATAGACCCCGAGTCAATAAGTGCCTTGGTCTTGGTACCAAACACAGTAATGTCTGCTTCATTAGGAGTACCTACAAGTCTGGTCAATAGATCTTGATTAGGAGGTAAAGTAGGGCTTTTAGTAAACTGATCTTCTGTCCGCCCTGCAACAGAAGATGCTGCTAGTTTAAATCATTACCTCTCTGTGCTTTACCATAACCTCTATTACCATATTGCTGTGAGAAATTTCCTCTTCCTCTTGAATTCTGGTACCGGTAGTTTCCTCTGTTGCCTTGGTAACTGTTTCTGAAGTTGCCTTTGGAATTGTCTTGAGGCGTATGTCTCTGAAAAGATTCTGCATTAGTTAAATTCTTTTGATCTTGTTCTATTTTACTCATTCGAGCATCAAGCTTTTTCATTTGACTGAGTAGTTCACTGAGCTGTTTTTGCAAATCAGAGTTTGATACATTTAATGTTTCGACATTTGTTGATACAACACTATTCTGAACTGGCTTAGCAACAGTTAAGTTCAATTCTTCTTGCTCTATCTGTCTAACTTCCCTTAACAGTGTCTGAAATTCTTTGACAGTTTCATATTTATTTCTAGTAGCATTTCTCAACTGGGGATTTCTCAATCCAGACCAAAATTTTGATCTTAACATTGAATCTTTTGCTACTACATCTACATGTCCAAGTCTAACAGCTTTTGAAACAGTTTGTTCTAATCTTGAACCATAAGCAACAATGCTCTCACCTTCTTTTTGATGATCACTGTAGAAGTTTTGCATGATGTTCTCTGCAGTGCTGACATTTCCGTAAAAGTCTTCCAGCTTCATTAGGATGTTGTCGACACTAGCAAACTCTCCGAGAGGAATTAACATCTCTCTGGCTAACCCTTTTAAAGAACTTCTAACAGAATGTAACAAAACATGTTCAGGTAATTGATTTTTCAAACACCTAACTTCATAAGACCATACATCAAAACTTACTTCACCTTTTTGCAGTGGTTCACTTCCACTAAATGTGGGAAGTTTAACAGAGTTAGGGTTGGGAATTTGACACAGAGTAGAATTTGGGTTCTGATACAGAGCAGATGGGCTAAAATACCTTGGTGAAAGTAAAGATTCTTTGGATCTAAATTTAGGAATAGCTCCTTCACCAAAGTTGAGCTGAACCTTAGGTGTACTAGTGGGGAGATGTTGAAATGTAACACCTGTAGGGGGTTCCTTATTGAGTAATCTGTCATACTCTTCTTTTGTCAAAACTCTCAAATGTTGTTCACTGTTAATTTGATCAATGATATCTTGCAATTCCTTCTTACCCTTATCATCTTTTGCTCCTGCAGTATTTGACATTTTGATTTCAAATTGTAAATAATGAAAACTAATTTCCAGCAAAATAAAAGCAAATAACGCGTTGCGCATTTATCAACAAGATGCACATACACACTATCACCCACATGCAGACTCAAAATATATACACAGTGACATTGATAACTGAGAACACAAATACCTGATTGTCAGTCCAAGCTGTCCAAGAGTCCATGTCGTGCAGTTGATGGATTAGTAATACCTGTAAAGTGATTGTCGCTATGCGCAGGGGAAAATGGGATAGGGAGAGGGAGGCACGTTGAACACAAACATGTACAACATTCAACAAAAAATCGGAAAATACATTGACAGTAGACAACACATAGTAATGAACACCACAATGCACGATGAAATCGACAGCGCGTTCAAAATGACAGCCAATAAATAAACAAAAAAAAAAATAAATTGGATCAAACAGAAACACCTGACAAAACACGTTTTTCTGTATTACGAAAGTACAAAACGAAACAAACCGTGACGTCACAATTACAGGAATATCGAGCCCGATCTCTTTCACACTTCAGTTCTCGCACCTTGCGCACTAGTTAGCACCGGCCGGTATACTCACACACATTACAAAACAGAACAAATACAAATACATAAAGACAAACATATGAACAAAAACATAGACAAACACAAAACAATGATGTGCACACTTGACTTTGTTTTTATTAAATGTTGATGTTGATGAGCTCAAATGACAATCGATCTGCAGAGATAATGGTCCACCGCACTAACGTCTACTTAGGTATACATGAGCTGCGCTTCACGGTATAGGTCAAAACAATGGACAGGCGGTATTGTTCGGTTAGCTGACTGAGTACAGTTCACCACACACGCATATTACGGTTCCCACCAATTTAGTGAATGGTTTTCTCCGCACTGTTTAACAAGCGGTATTCACTTCTAATAATAAAGTACTCTAGTGAAGAGCGAAAAAAAAATATGTAGGCCTACTTGAATCGGACGGAATTCCATTCTTGAAGATTGTAGCTGTTTCAAAACGTCACAGAAACACTGGCTTGGTCCTGGGCGTTCGCAGCTAGTCCTGGATCCTGGTTTTCAGCACAAACCAACGTTGGGCGCCATTGTCACCGGGTCTTTTGTAGGAAAAATCCAACACTGGATTCGGCACAACTATATTTATTACTGTGCTTATAACAAAAAACCTACAAAGTATAAATTAAACACACTCTCACAACACAATACACACACAAAACGAATACTTTACATTTAACATCAGACATTAACAACACATAAATTATATGATTGTTCGCTGTCGGGATTAATTAATAAAAGTAAATTATAAAATACATTTATATAATAATTATAATAAAGGTAAACAGAAAGCTTACCAGGAATCCAGTTAAATTAATTCCAAGTAATACTTGAAAGAATACTTCTATGTTTCAAATATATGTAAGACTTCTACCGTAAAGGCAAAAAGCGTGGGGGTAAAGAATTGGCGGGTACTGTGCTTAAATACTCGGTGCAGAAATTTAAACATGCATATTAATAAGATAAAACAGTCGGTTATTGGTCAGCTGTAAGGTCACATTAGGTCACCTAACCGGAAACACGTGGAAATACAAAAATAAACAATGTCACATGATCTCCCAAAACATTCACACTAAACACACAACACAAACAAACGCAGCGAACGCATTCGATTGGCAATGCGCGCCAATTTTATGTACAAATTAAAACACAACATCTGTGACATATGTCACTTAAACGTTGCCCATTTTGAAGGCATTAAATCTTACACGATCATAGTAACATAAACCAGACTGTGTTATATGTCGCTCAGATCTAACTTTATAGTATGTCACATAAATCCCACAGTGCACCAAGTCAATGAAATTTTAAAGCATTTAAATATTATATAAAAATCATATATATTTACGTACTGTATTGTCTACTACGTTGAGAGTAATGTATCACTAAAAGCTATATGAACTGCTGCAATATGTCGATTAAGGAGGCAACGAGAGAAAGAGAGAGAGGAGGGGGAGGAAAAAACAGATATTTTATATTAGGTAACTTTAAATACTTCCGTTTTACTTCCAGACGAGACTGTACCGGATGTTGATTCCCTGAAACGTGACATTTACGTCAGAGAAAAGGTAACGTGTCTACAAACTTTCTCAAACATCTTATTGTTTATAACAAATAATTCTTCTGAGTATCTCGTAACGTTTCTACAAACTTTCTCAAACATCTTATTGTTTATAACAAATAATTCTTCTGAGTATTTCATGAAATTTCAGGAAGTTGAAGATGTATGAAATCGTTTCCATCAAACTTATTGTTTATAACAAATAATTCTTAAGAGCATCTCATAAAATTTCAGAAAGTAAAAGATAGGATATGAAATATGAAAACTTTCTCACAAACAATTTATATGACATATTCTTCTTGAACATGTTATTTAAATAGCAAGAAAAGATAGGATATGAAATCCACTTTTTCATTTTTAATGACGCCAAAAATGTTGTTTATAAGAATTTTAATTTAACAAGCTTTGAAAATCATAAGTGCAAGTTATGCTTAAGTAGATATCAAAACAGTCTTACGTCAGATAATATTACTTTACGTTATATTAACATGAGAGCAAAATGTATTGCAATAATGATTGTTCCATGTAATGAAGCATGATACGTGTAATAAAGTCTAAACATATAATAAAGTCTGTTGTAAAAACTTTAACATATGATAAAGACTGTTACATGCTATATATACGGAACATCACATGTTATAAAGACTCTAGCATGTTATTAATACTTGTATTTTATATAGGATATAAGTCACTTAGAGGGAGAACTTTATGACCAACAAAAGTTGTTCATGGGAATGGTAGCAGGACTTAAAACAGATATCAGGTAAAATCCCAAGCAAACTATTGAATCATATATTGATTGATTGATTGATTGATTAATTAATTAAATAATTAATTAATTGATTGATCAAACATTTGGTTGATTTATTCATTTTTAATCATAAACTTTCAATTTTAGCAATTGATGGTCAAACATAGACTGTATTAAAACAGTTTTACATATTTATTATTGTAACAAAAGTATGTCCAATTTGGAGTCGACTGAATTCCAATTTCTTAGTGACCACTGACCATATCTCAGTGGCCCCTGACCTTATCTCATTGACCCCTGACCGTATATAGATCACTGCTGTCTTTTCAAAATGTCTTCATGAGAGTACAATTCACTTGATTAAAATCCAATAAATAAATCTTTTAACAGGAGAAAATACATTGCACAATCTCACTAGAACATTCATTTTTATATACAAATGAAGTTGCTGAGATAATATGTGACCTTTTGAGCTTATTGCATCCAGTTTTAATCAAAATTGATGATAAAACACAAGAAGAGACCCATGGGCCAAAATGCTTACCTGAGTCACTTTGGCCTTGCTGTTCATCATCAGCATATTTTTTTAATTTCCCTCCAATTTTGACCCCATATTGTGAACCAAAATCTAGCCCCAAGAGATCTGTGAATGGATCAAAGTTGAATCCATACAACATCGGGATGCTTCAATATCAATAATGGTCCTGCTGTTCTGGAGAAAGTTGTTTTCTTGCATACATGCATTATGTAAAATATGGATCTCCAATTTCGGCTCAAGCCTTACCTTCATGACTCAGTAATTAAAAAAATGATGTGGTCTTGACACTCTCAAAATTTTTTTTTTATTCTCTTTTCACAAAAATCTTACAACTAAGATTAAAATTTTATAAGTCTGCAATTTCTTTTTCTTTTTTTTTTTTTTTACAAAAGAATTTCTTTTCTAAGAGATTTTTCACAATATCTTTCAATGTAATAGAAATATTAGATTTTAAGTGACCTACTATAGCTTAGATAATTTTAAGAGAATTTTAAAAAAAATTAGTCGTAAGATATTTTGTGAAAAGGTTCAAAAATCCCCTATCGTAGCTTCAACCTATTCCATAGGGCTTTTATCTAAACAGACTTGAAACTATATTACCTGAGGATGCTTCAATGTAAATATGACTAATAATGGCTCTGCTGTTCTTTAGAATAAGCTTTTTAAAGATTTTTTCCCTATGTATTCATGTGTAAAAGTTTTCTCCCATTGTGGCCTACCCTATCCTTGGAGTTCATGATTTCAACAATCATGAATCTACACTATAATGGAATGCTTCCATATGAATTTGATTAAACATGACTTTCTTTGCTGTTCTTAAGAAGAAGATTCTAAAAAAAAAAAATTTCATATATTCCTATCTGCAACCCAACCTTGGATCATGATTTGAACAAACTTGAATGTACATTATGTAATAAAGCTTTTACGTAAGTTTTATCTTTTCTGGCATAGTGGTTCTTGAGAAGATTTTTAGAATATGTCATTATATTTTCAATACTTGTTAATTATCTTCCATTCGGCCTGGCTCTACTTGAATTCCCTACACCCAAGTATGCTCTGTACCAAGTTTGGTTGAAATTAACCCAGTAGTGGGTCTGGGGAAGAAAATGAAATTGTGAAAAGTTAATGACGATGACAACGACAGACGACGTACTTTGATAAAAAAAAAACTCACAAGATCCTTCGGCCCAGATTAACTTAAATATATTAATGAAATACCATTGCAGACAAAAATGACATTTGATATTTACAAATTGTAATTTATTTGTAAAAGAAACAGATATAATAGAAAAGTGAAAATGGAACAGCACTAAAATGAAAGAATAATTACATAATTCTACCGACAGTAAATTGAGCGAGCACTTTTATGATGAGGAGACGTGTGAAAGAGATCCAGAATTTGTCAAGCTCCTCAAAAACGTCACCAAAATCTATGACGCCTTGGCAGAGGGGACCTTGCAACAATCCAAACTTCTTATGCCTCCACATTACACATTTCATGATAAAGTAAGTCTGTGAAAGAGCTTGGTATTTATTTGACGGATTCACATTTCTTTACAGAAGAATTACTGACAATTTAATTATTTATTAACAGTTATTTGTTTATAGTGTTTGAAACCACATCTGACAACAAAATAAAACCTGAGGAAGTAAACGAACTAGTTTTAGTCTTGTTATTCAAAACACAACAATGTAGATTTTGCTAAAAAATATTTCAAGAAAAGACACAGAAATATATAAAAAAAAAAAAAGGAAAGAAAGGAACATACAAATACTTATATAAGCAGATTAAAGCCATTATGTAGCGCTTTATAAAGAACAAAAGGATATTCAATTCAAGTGGATGAAATTGTAAGTAATTTTTTTCATTCCTAATATTCCAAAGTGTTTTTTTTAATTAATTAGGAAGTTAAGATAAAGAGAGTACGAAGATTATCGAAAGCCAATGCCTTGCCGAGACTAAGGTTAGTCCTGTACTCTGCTGAGTTTTAATACAGCTCCTGCCCTTCTTGCACTTTTATAAAATACTGAGGCATATTATTACGCATTTGTTGAAAAAATATCAATGTGTCTTCTTGATTATTGACCACTTACGTCAAATAATGGAAGGAATATCGAGATCTCACGTATTCCTCTTTTTTTTTTTTATCTGTAAACCTATCCAGCAAACATATTTTTTAACAGCTTATTTGACACAAGGACATTCTAATTAAAATTAGATGTTCGGAACCTGCTACCGCTTCTCAAACTGCAGCGTACTCGGGAACATCTAATTTTAATAAGATGCCAAAAGGAAAATTTATGATTTTTTTCATGTATCATATTTTTTGCCTCGACCATTTATTTCTGTAGAAATCTTCATTTTGTTTGTTTCGTATGCAATTTGCGTCTTCTTTAATTTAAAATTATTTGTTCTAAGGCAAAAAATGTATTTTAGATTTCACAAAAGCAGTTACAGTAGGTGCACTATCAGCTTCTACTACTAACCTTATGCATATCTTTGAAAATGGTTAAATGTTCATATATATACATGTGATCATTCATCCTTTTACTGATTTCGTAGTTTGTCTGGATTTTCAAATGATCCACTCCCAGACATCAGGACAAATGGAAACGGGTCAACCGGGGAGGAAAATTCTTCTTCAGATCCTAGCAAACTCCAAACATTAGGTAGGCATTGATTCCTCAAATTCTATCAAACTTCAAACGTTAGGTAAACATTTATTTTTGAATAATCCATGATTTTATGAAATAAATATTTTCTTATAATATCATTTTAAAAACTCCTATGGATGTTAAGTTAACAAAAATTTGGTTACAGACTTCATCTTATTGACGTTAGTACTCAGAATTCTTTTTCAAATATTTTCAATATTTGTCGTTTTAATGGGAGACATTTTCTTTTTTGTCAGAGGAGAATCCAGTCATTGTAGACCCAAAGACGAATAAAATGAATGGAATAGTCTATCTACGACATTTTGCTCATATGTCTCAGAAGTTTGTGAGTAAAACTATACATTTTAACAACCTTTCCGACAGTTTGTGAGTAAAACTATAAAAATTTAACAACCCTTCCGACAGTTTGTGAGTAAAACTATAAAATTTAACAACCCTTCCGACAGTTTGTGAATAAAACTATACAATTTAACCTTTCCGACAGTTTGTGAGTAAAACTATAAAATTTAACAACCATTCCGACAGTTTGTGAGTAAAACTATACAGTTTAACAATCTTTCCGACAGTTTGTGAGTAAAACTATGAAATTTAACAACCTTTCCGACAGTTTGTGAGTAAAACTATAAAATTTAACAACCTTTCCGACAGTTTGTGAGTAAAATTATACAGTCTAACAACCTTTCCGACGGTTTGAGAGTAAAAGTGTAAAATTTAACAACCATTCCTTCAAAAAAATACAATGAATAATAATTGTTATTATATTTATGATTTATGACTTTAAAGAAATTTAATTTTCTTCAATTTAAAACTCATAAAGGACATCCTACTCTTTGATTGACTGTTTTTGTTACTATGACATCGTATTGAAAAACACCACGTTATGTTTCCTGTGTTTAATAAACGTGCAGATTGTTTTCAATACACCCACTTCAAGAAAAAAAAAAACTAAAATATTAACTGTAAACAACAATTTTAATCATTCCATCATAAAAAACATTTCTTATTTCACTGCAAATCTTTTGAAAACAGAAGAGAAACTTTCCCTTTGATTGTAGATGTAGCTAGCAATTTAAACACTTTAATGAAAAATAACAAAGACAAACAGCGAAATTTCTGTTCTTATTCTCTTACCAAGACGAAACTATTTGTACAAGTCTAAATAATTTCATGCGCCCTATCTTTTGAAAATCTAACAATGTTATATAAGTTATGTTAAAGTTACATAAATAGGTGTAATGAGTCAAATGTAAATCAGACTCTATTTTGTATTTATACAAATGTCAATATAATAAAATATTTACTTACTTACCTACTTACATTCCATCTGCAGTATATTATTCAAAAAGTATTGAACAATAGTAAAAACTGCAACTGTTAAGCGTGATAAGGCTTCTAGCATTTTTTGAGAGGGGGTTAGTTTGTTTATTTTTTGCGCTTTGTTTTTCCCAATTTATTCTTTAGAGGGGAATTCTGATATGCCTTGTTTGTTTGAAGTTTTGTATTATATTGAGGGCTTTTAGGTTTTTAATTCTTTTGCCTTACACAAAGCCATGGTACTACTGTTGGTTTGCTCAAATATATCGATAATCTGCATTTTTAGATTTTGGAACATTGGGCAAAGTTTAGGGAGTATGATAAAAATGGTGACCAATCGTTGGATGTTAATGAAGTGAGTATACATTTCAGATATTTATGAAAAAGGAAAACATTATAACAAATAATTAGCTTGTTACAAATGTACGTAGAAAAATCACAAAATCTAACGACTTCATTAGATTAAGTGTAATATAGGTAATTTAAAACAAAACTCTATGAGGAGATTATTTCTGAATTCTTAATGCAACTAAATGTATAGCTAATTTTCGTCAATTGTAGTTATTGTATACCGTTTCTTTGTTAAAATGCCCTAGAAGTACAGAATATTTGTTTTAAGTAGCTATTTCCTTATTGATGTACATGTAGTAATATTCCACGATCACCTGTATATGACGTTTATGTCTTCCAACTTATCCGATACTCAAGAGCATGCTCTGAGTACGAGCAATTTTCAAACCGGGGCAGGATACTGACAAATAAGTTAATGTTAAAGGAATTTCAACAACCTCGTTCAAAGTCATCACTTTGCAAAGTCTACGTTCGATATAATGACTTTGTAAACAAATACAACCTATCATTGGGCCGTACTTTGACTGACATATTGCATATTTTATACCAATTATTAGGCTTTTGTTTTTATACTAAATTTGACTACGGATTACTTCTTCTACCTGATCAGAGCGGTTGTTTCCGGTTGATAGGGGATATTTAATCCTCCTAGGCACCTGATCACATCTCTGCGATTTTCAGGGTTTTTTTTTTTTTTTTTTAAATTCCCTGTTTACATATTTTTATCAGAGGTTTTTTGAGAACGATCACTGTCTGTTAGTTAGCTTCACCCACAATTACAATGTATAACGCAGACATTGCTTCACTTTTGACACCTTCATAGTACGTGTATTTGAATTGCCTAGTATGTCGAAATTAAAGAAGAGCCATTTCTTTATTAAGGGTTGGCCTTGTAAAAAAAAAAATCGAAAAAATATTTTTATCTAATGTTTAACAAATAAGCAAGAGTCTAGATATTGGATATCATTCAGTATATATATTGGCTTTTTTCTGGTTTTAGAAAATAAGAAAGAAAAACCAATAATAAAACCAATTAATTGTTTTTCTTCTTCTTCAGGTTTCTGAACTCTTACAAAGTTTAGGACTAAAGGCTCTGCACACACAAATAGAGGTATGCTATACTTCTGAAGTGTTCAGAGGTCCGCATTTGCTCTGCTCACATCTTGTATTGTTTAGTTGGACTGTGAGCAGGATGACTGTTCGTAATCAGCACATTTCGTACTTCGTATTATTTGATTTTAATGTAATATTTGTTTGTATATTGTTTAACGTCCCTTCTCGAGAATTTTTCACTCATATGGAGACGCCGACACTTGCCGGTGGAGAGCTGCAAATTTTTGTCCTATACTCGGCACTTACGGCCATTGAGGAGTGAGGGGTCTTTTTCGTGCCAGCACCTACTGCGACACGGGACCTCGGTTTATACGGTCTCATCCGAAGGACCGGTCTCCACGTCCCATAGTGGGAGATTTTAATGTAATAGATCATGATATTGTACAAAATTCTTAAACTTTACAAATAAAAAAAGACCTTGAATTTCAATTCAATTGAGAGTTCTCAAGTTCTGTTTAAAGCATATTTTAGCTGGATCCGTTGCACATTTCAAAAAGAAAAGGAAAAGCTTTAAAGAAAATGCTTCTTTAAAAAAATTTAATCTCTTTACCAAAATGTTTTGTTACATTCTCAGAAATGCTTTTTAACATTACTTAAAAAGCTTTTCAACTGTACCTTTTCGAAGAAAAGTTGCTTACAACTGGAATTCTTTAATTAGACATTTGAGCATGATAACTGTTCGTTATTACCTTCACATATATATTCATTACTTGTCAATCGTACCTGTAAACAACTGTCTGCATATAAATAATATACAGTACCAATTTCGATGCAGCAGATGTGCATTCGACAAATTATGTCTCTTCAGTGATGCTCATGCGAACTTTTGAAATCCGAAATATTTAAATTAAAAAAAAAACTTCAAAGGGCTAAAAAGACTGGGGCCAAATACGTCGAAGAATCAGAGCTATTCATAAGGGAAATTATCCATAATTTTGAAATATTTTAAATTTTACCACAGCAATTAATTATATATCCGTATTTTCAAGCTAGTACCGAAGTACTTAGCTACAGGGCTGTAGAGACCCTCGGGGACTAACAGTCCACCAGCAGAGGCCTCGACCCAGGGGTCATAATGTAAATCATATACAGTACCACTTTTGATGCACCAGATGCTATTTTCGACAATATTTTTTCTCTTCAGTGATGCTAATGCCGAAACGTTCGAAATCCGAAATATAAAAAAAACTTTGAAGAACTGAACTGTTTTTGCCCTTCCTTCTTAATGTTGTAATGTTTCATTGATTGGTCCTCAACACCTTCTGCTAATCAATGCATGTATTTTTTATATAGTACCCCAAATCTTCATTAAATTTATAAACTGTTAAAAGAACTCTCAGAAAAATATGTTTCAACAAAATCTTATTTATGCATTGAGAAGAACAAGTATTTTTCACGAATAAGAATTTTAAAAGATTAAAAATGTAATGAAGCACATACCTGGTACTTCTTTTATTATGTTTTATCTGGATATTGAGAGGGGGGATTTTTTTTATTTTACACATACGAATTACATGTACACATAATCTATCCGATATTTAAAATTTCGTCCCTTTCTTCTATTCTCTGCATAAGTAACAATTAAGTTTTAATTTAGTTGTTTTTTTCTATTGTAGGAGGCTATGGATGAAGTCGACATAGACAAATCACATTCACTAGATTTTTACGAATATTTACTAGTGGTAGATAAAATAACTAAAAAATCAGGTAAGTCTTATTTCCTTTTAAACTATTAAAAAGTGCAAGCTAGCATATTTTCATTTTTACTACTTAAGGACAGATGATACAAACAAAAAAATGGATGCCTGGATTGGTATATATTTTTTAACCTTTTTTGATTGTAAATGATGAGAATAATAAATATCAAAAATTTTAAGAAATTGTAAACTTTCTATGATGTTAAGAATTCTACATTTCTGCAACCATCCTTATTAATCTTACAGCTTTTTGTCACTATAAATCCCATTATTGTGAAACGTTGAATGAAAAATGAAAATGTTTGCGTTAAACTTATTCATTTTACTTAAACAAGCATGATTTAAGTTGTTATTTTCAAGATTTTTGATAAAAAATTGTTTGTATCATCTGTCCTTAAGTGTCAGTTATGTTTTATTATATATAAGCTTAAGCCTTTACATTTTTCCTTGTAGGAAAAGCTGCTTTATTCCGAAATGGAATTAGTAAACCAGAGGGGACAAAAGTCTGCGTGATTCAGTGAGGAAAATATTTGCCGTCTGGGGGGAGGGGGGGGGGGGAAGTGGGGATAATGTTTGAGACATTGGATTAAGTGCTGCAATGTGAATAGTCACTCTTAGAAATGACGGTAGCATGTGCGTGCCAACGTGGAATATATGAATCATGTATCATGATAATTATTATATATGACGTCAATATCAATACTTTTTAAACATTTCTATGTAGGTTTTATAATTCATAATTCGATGTTATAAATTCTAACAGGCGGTAAGTTAGCTATTTTACTTTTAGCTTCTATAATTATATATGCAATGTACAGATTTTTTTATTTGTACGTGCAACGAACTGATTTTTTTTTTAAAATCAATTCGTTATTTGAATTTTTTTTAATATTGTACATTTAGAATTGCTATTATATACCTTGTTTATGTTTACCTGATATTTAAATGTGCATAAATATCAAATCTTTAAAAACTACTTATTTACATCGTTTTTGTTTTGTTTTGCAATATAATGCACTAACTACATGTACATTCATTGTCATACATGTAATACGATTTTTATAAAAAAAAAATTTCGACTTTAAAGTAGGCAATATGACTGCAAAAAACAGGAACTTGTTTTTGTTTTTTAAAATTGCGTTTTGTTTTATTTTTTTAAAATTCAAGTTAAATAATAAATGCAGTCTCCATTTCCATTTCAAAGTAGCACAGCAACCGCAAAGTGTGGCCAAACGATTTTAACGACCTAAATTTTACATACGGTATTTTTATTTGAGGAATCCAGAAAAAAGTCATCCTCCCTCCTATCTGCGTAAACTTTGCCCTGGTTATTAAATTGAGAGGTTCGGAAACATTTTTCAGTCTGGAACATCAGAAATGAGTATGTTTTAAAAAATGGCAATACATGTAAATTTAAATATCCTGTAGATGGAATATTTCTGCAATAAAGACCAAGGGGCAATTGATTTTTAAAAGTTTTGAGGGGAAGATTAAACTTTCCGTAAGAAAAAAAAAACAAAAGCTAGTGGATGTGTAATTTAAGCATTGTACATGTACGTGCAGTCTTCTTATTCTAAATGTTAACAAGTTTTTTGTTGGAATAGGATTTAAACATCTGTTTTGTAGGCGTTTTATTAGGGTCTCAAGTGTTAAATAATATGATTTATTTAAGCTAATAGGTTTTTTCAAGACTTTTTTCCTGCCACATATAGGAGCAAGTTGGTAAACATTTCATTAATTTATAGTTTATTAGCGGAAAACCTCGAGTGATCATAAGTGAAACAACGAATACGTAAAACTTATAGAGTAACCAAGCCTTCCTGTCGCATGAATTCATCTCTTAATTATATTCATACTAGAATTATTTTCTGCCCCTGCCCATGCATTATTTTGAACCCACATACGGCAATACTTCCTGATATCGCCTGACCTATTTTAATGAACTTTCCAATCAAACCTAAGGTAATAAATTTTGTAATTCTAAGATTCTATTAAATCAAAACTTAAGAAGTTAAAAAACGTGTGTTGTACCAGTATAAAAAAACCCATATCAAAGTCCGGCATAATTTATTATATAAAAATTTCATTGACATACAACACCCAAAATCACAGAGCTTCATTTCTATTGTGAATTTTATGGAAGACTATGCCAGACGATGGGAAAATACTTACTGTGAGGGGGAAGACCTGAACACTTTGTCAGATTGGTCTTTTTTAGAAATATGTTAAAGAATCTTGTCAGGAAGTTAAAAGGCAATATGCAAACCAATTATTTTTTTTCATTTTCCCTAAATCATAAGTTATAATAGATTTGGAAAGACTACATGATCATCTGGATATCCATCTTATACTCATAGTTCATTTCCTAAGGATTGAATTTCTTCAAAATCACATTTCAGAATTTAAAACATTCAATATTCCAGTCAAAGAAAGTGAGTTCGATCTACCCTACCTATACCAGATTCCTAAACTTCACAAAAATTCTTACAAACAAAAATATATATTTTCGGTTCCAGCAACTGCTCTATCAAGCCCCTTACCTTATCCCACCGAATAACTGCTATTAACTGCTGTAAAGGAGAAACTTCAGACATACTGTGCTACAGCATATTCGAGAAGAGGTGTAAATCAAATGTGGATTATCATAAATTCCAAAGATCGTTTAGAACATTTGAAAGCATAAAACTTTTCAAAAGTCAGTAACATCAAAACCTATGACTTTTCTACACTTTATACAACCTTCCTTACGATAAATTAAAAACTAGGATTTTGATATCATAGATAACTGCTTCTTCAACAAAAGAATGGAACTTGGAAATGTTCATATCTTGTGATTGGTCATCAACAAGGTCACTTTATAAAAATTGGCCTCATCGACAACATCTACGAGGTCTTTGGAGACCAGGTCTTCCAACAATCTGTTGAGTTTCAGCTGGCACTTGTTATGGTCCTATAGTAACCGACCTGTTTTTTAATTTCTAAGAAAAAGAGCTTATTGAATAACTTCTAAATAAGAATAAAACACTTGCTGTGACCTTCATCATTCAGATATATTGTGGACGTTCTATCAATTACTTACTTCCATTCATATATTGACTCGATATATCCCAGTGAACTCAAAATTAAAGATATCAAAGAGTCTACCACATCTGTTTCATATTTGGATGTTTTACTGACTATTGACGATAAGGGCCAATTAACAACAAAACGATATGATAAACAAGATAACTTCAGCTTTTCCAACGTCAACTTTCCTTATTTAGGAAATACAACCTGGCACTGGGCCGTATTTTGGCTGACATATTTCATACCAATTGTTAGGCCTTTATTTTTATACTAAATTTGACTATGGATTATTCCGTCTACATGATCAATACATTGGGCTTACGGTGGGTGTAAGCGGTTGACAGGGGATGCTTACTCCTCCTAGGCCCCAGATCTGACCTCTGGAATTTCAAGGAGTCCGTGTTTTAAGCCCTGATCACAGATTTTGTATTGTTTTTAGGTGTTTTGATCACTGTTCCTTATCTTAAACTATTTCATTACCTCTTTTAACTACAACGTACAATCGTAAAACAAGGACTTAGTAGTTTTATGAACTTTTGTCTAATCCTATCTTGAACAAAAAATTATGGACAATAAAATGGAGTCAAACCAGTTGTTTATCATAGTTTTATTACTATGAAATTATACTCGTACATATCATATAACTATTTCTTTTACATATTTATCTATGTTAGTCTTTGGTTGAAGAGAACACCTAACAATTCAAGAATTATATACTGAATATCGGTAAACTGTAATTTGCGGTAAAGATTAATTCTAAGGTATTTACTAAAATTCTTATCTCTCTCAATTCATACAGCAATTCTTTGAATGGTTTCAAGATTTCGATCATTAATTTGACAATTATGTGTAAATTAAAGTTCAGTTTCAGTTTTTGCTTCTGCCAGTAATGCCAACTTCTGGGAATCAAACCTGATTGATCTTCTTTTTTTTTAATTTGAAAATCTTGATGTAAGCTGTCAAAAATACTACGTAATTCTTCTCACTGGCATCTTCTCAGTTTGTAAAATGTTATTCATAATATAGATTTTTGAAATGTCAGTTATCTTTCGCCTACTATCTGACAACAGTTTTAACAAAGAAGCGCCTATATTCAAGTATTCTAATATCTATCCATCTGCTGGTATTCAAAACAAATTTCGTGGATGTCTTTAACAGATTTACGCCAGCATGACATTTTGTCTTGTGCTATGATAAAGTTCTTTCTCTTCGAAATACCTCCAAAAAAACATAAAGGATTAATACACTCTAAGTTATCAATATCTAGGCTTGAGCAAAAACAAGGGGGAAAAGCATCTAAAGCCACCAATGAGTCATTTTATCATGTGTAGGCTATTGTCTCGTATATTGATTATTTGAAATTAATACACTAATGTTAGATACAAGGTATAAATTTAACTCTTAAACTTGCACCCTTTTAAAATATATTTTATGGACTAAATATTGATAGCTGTTTCCCTCCAGGTGCTCCATTCACAAAAAGCTCTCTGAGGATGTCCCAAAAACTCCAATCAGCAATTTTTTTCGGCTTCCCACGCTTTCGGTTGTATATATATTAAGCAAATTGTTAACAGTAATAGTTTTGAATCATAAACTATATTTTAAAAGAGTGTTGTGATTTTGATCAAAATACTCACCATTATAAGCAGGATGAATGTCAATGTGACGAAGGCAACACTAGTTATAAGTATAAACGAAATTTTCTTTCCAACCAGAATTAAATTATTCGAAGATAAACTACTCATTTCTAACAGATAAACATCATCAGCGAGATAATAAATCCGTACCATTATTATTTCTTAATCCAGATATGAACATCCTTTGTTAATAATTCTATTTTAATTACATTATTTTTCACAATACTAGACTTTGACCCGTGCGTGCACGGGTTGACATTGTTATGAATGCATCCATGTGCATATTTATAAAATATAGATACATCGACACATTGATATTGTAAGGTACTTTTGAGATAAACAATGAATGTGAATATTGTTTTGTTTTTTGTTTTTGTTTGTTTGTTTTTTTTGTTTTTTTTTTTTTGCAAAATTGTTGCGTAACGGCGTAGCGCAGAATGGCTTTGACCACCAGTTAGCTATAAATCAAGTCATGATTTAGAATTACGCCGGAGCTTACATAAATTTCTCCTTTCCAAACAAATTTAATAAAAGAAATTATGGATATTCATTGAAAATATGACAACAACAAAGAGTTCAGCACTGCTGATACCTATAAAGCGTAGTTACCATGACAACCTTTACATATTTAGAAGAACAGGCTGTCCCTTATATATAACGTACTGAAGATCAATAACAATAATTTACATATTTCATCCACTTTTTTTTGAAAGTTAAAGAAATTTTTAGAGGTGAATTTAGATATAAACAATAAAATGCTTTCTTTGATGGTTCACGTGGGAAATGCACGGCGCAAGCATTGCAGGGGGTGTTCACCGTTGTTGACAGACCAGGGTCAGAGGTCATTACATGTATTTACATAACAAAGCTATAAACCTACAATAATGCTATATTGATTTCACTGCACTTCTAAGAAATATAATGTGAATTTTTTGCATGGAATCAAATATTTCTTTGCCCTTAGTTTCTGTTTCATATTTACCGCGTTATAAATTTCAGCAGTGAAGCTTAAGGTAATAGTAAACATGGCGAACAAATTCAAGTTGCAATCATTTAGACACATTTCAAATTGAAAATATCGGTTATATTGACGTTATTTAATTACTTCAATTTATTTCAAAGTTAAGAAAAATTACTTCGCTAAGATGTGATTCTAGCTGGAGTTGTAACATCCCAACCCCCCACTCCCTTCCCCTCAAAAAAGCATAAAAGAAAGGAAGGATAAAATAAAATCGGGTAGTTACATTAATATTGCTCCTACGATCATGAGCTTTTTGCCCCCGTTGAGAGGGCCAGAGACATAAATAACATATAGTAAATGTGTCTCCGAGATGGCGAATGATTACCCACGTGGCCACAATATCACATTTGTATGGATAAACTCAGAAAGATAATACAAATACGTGTAAATTTTCATTGGAAATTTGCTATATATTCTGTTCATATATATTTATGATTTCTTATATATATTTATGATTGATTATTTTCTTATTTCTTATTAGAGAAATTATAAAATAACAAATATATAATTATCTACTTAGTACTTCTTTTGTCTTCTCTGATTTGTACACCGTGATTTAGCGTGCATGTAATGCGCAAGCGCAAGATTGTAAAATCCAAAAAATCCAGATGATTTCCGGAATTTTTGTGGAATTTTCGTTGATTATTAATTAGCGAAGGCTAATTGAGAAAAAATAAAAACAAATTGGTAATCTTCAAGTACCAATTATGTTTAAAATATATATAACAAAAGACAGTACTCTTCCGATTCATCGGTATTAAAGGCCAAAAGTTCGAATCTATTATTTTAATATAGTAGTATAGAAGTAACGTACATTCAGAAGAATTACGCACGCTAACTCTCGATTCCCGCCTACATTTTACAACCATTTAATTCAATACTAATGGCAATTTGGCCATAAAATCTTTGTTGAATGCAAAGAAGAGTTCAATGGTAATTTATTACTAATTTTAATACCAGTGTTAAATAGGTAATTAATCTTATATCCAACTCGTTTTAGAAGGGTGGTAGACTATGTTTTCCATTAAAATCGGGCTTAGAAGCATCAGCATATTTTAAAATATTCTTGGATATGGATAAATGTTCTTTAAATCTTTCTTTATGTTTTACGCATATATAATTAAACATATGTAATTGATAAAATATTACGTCTAAGGTAGTACACAATAGATAGGCCAAATTTTTCCTCAAATTCAATTTTTTGAAACGTTGAAATTTTGTTCTAGGATACAAAATCTCTCTTTATACGTAATTTGAAAGAAATTCAACTGCACATTTTTTTGCCCACATAGTTTGAAATATGCCCTATCAGACCCCTGTAAGAAGATTGTGAAATCGGACATTTCACTTTAAAATATGCATTTTTTAAAAAATCAATGAACAATATATTGCAAATTTGTGAGATGCTTTTTTATAAATACAACCTTTCTGTTACTAAATTTGAGTAAATTATATGGATACCGGTATATTTAAGTAAAATGTGACGAAAAACTAGAACAAACATTACCCAGGAATTGAAAATTCACATGTAAGTATGCTATACACTTTAAGTTTTCTTAAGAGAAAATGTATAATTCAATTTTTACAAAAAATCAACAGAATTATTGAAATGGAACCCAGATTAAAATGTGTCAAAATGAGGGACATTGAACCGACAGTTTCAGATATTTTCGAGATTTAAAAAAATATTCAATGCAAAAAATTAAAAGAATCAGTATATGACGTCACAATATTTGACCTTTGACCTTAAAATATGACCTTGACCTTCATTGTGTCTAAAGGATGGAGACTCGTTATAAATATGTCCAAAAAAGAAGCACTACTTGAAAAAAGAAGTCTCTTGCTTTGGTCTAAAATTCGACATTTAGATAATATCGAAGACGTTTTATCAATTAACGGTATTCAATATCATTCACATGTTGATTCCGTATAAATGTAT
Source organism: Saccostrea echinata (assembly GCF_033153115.1). NCBI lineage: Eukaryota > Metazoa > Mollusca > Bivalvia > Ostreida > Ostreidae > Saccostrea > Saccostrea echinata. The sequence continues at coordinate 16,047,834 of NW_026889755.1, read as the reverse complement.
CCCACCGACCTTAAAAGACACCTCATAATCTGACGCATTTTTTCATATTTGGATGCTTTACTAGAGAAAGAAGTTGATGGCAAACCAGCAAATAAACTTATGGTTTGCAAATACGACCTATCGTTAGGTCGAATGCTGACTGAAGATTTTCACACAATTTTTAAACACAAATTGTTGGATCATTACTTTCATACTCAATTGTCTACAGATTACTCCTTAACCCGATTTTAGACGAAGGGCTCACGATTGGTGTGAACTGTCGACAAGGGGATGCTTACTCCTTCATGGCACCTGATCTCACCTCTGACGTTTTCAGGGGTCCGTGATTTCTCTGCTCTTAATGTGTATATTGTTTAACTGGACTTCACATTTAATTACCCACTCTTTATTTAACTTATTTTAATCAACGTTAACAATCCTAAATTATAGTTTACAGCTTTATAAGGCTCTATATTCATCATATTTTACTCTAAGAAACTTAGTCAAACCCTTTCTATATAGAAGCTTTTATCTAGTATGGGATTTATTCTTTTTTATTTGAAACTGTAAGCTAAGGTTGCCAATTATTTTATTCGCTTATCTTAATTAAGACAACCAATAAAGTTCTGTTTTAACTGTAAACCTTTGTAACTGACAAGCCTTTCTCCTAAAATTGAAAACAATGTTTCACTAATTTTTCTGAAATTAGCAATACATATCAATGTCATATGTTATGATAATAGATTTTAACTATTATTTTAGAGTGTGAATTATATGACTATTGTTCATGACTTTAATTATGATCAATAAATGTTAACTGTGGATTTTTGTAAGCGCCGAAAGTTTTTATTGACCTGGTAGATTTGAACATGCTTATAATAATATTCATAATCTAAGAGTAGCTTTTACAATTGATTATATTTTTAAACAACCAGAAGTCTCTGAAGAGACTGTAGCTCTACTGGATGTACTTATAAAGGAAGATAAAAGTAGCACTTGGACTTGAAACTTTGCAACTGCAATAAATAGAATAATGATCCTTGGTTTAGTCTCTTTTTGTGGCAAGATTCATTGCAATCAGACTAAAACTGTAGGAGGAGGAGCCATTTAAAACAATTTTACAGAAATTTCGATTTAAGTAACCATGGCAACATCATTCAACAAAATCAAAAAACAATAATGAAAAGTATGTATCTCAGTGTAGTCTACCTGTATGTCAAGTTATACTGAAATCAGACAAAAAGTGTAGGAGGGATAGCCTTTTGAAAGTATTTCAAGAAAATTTCTATATTCTGTAACCATGGCAACAGTCTGATCATTGAAATCCAAAACTGGTAAAGAGAATTATGTATCATAGAGTAGTCTATTTGTGTGCCAAGTTATACTGAAATCAAACCAAAACTGTAGGACGAGTAGCGTTTTGAAAGTATTTCACAGAAATTTCCATTTTTAGTTACCTTGGCAACACCGTTCATTGAAATCAAAAACAGATATATAGAATTATGTATCTTATAGTCTACTTGTGTGCCAAGTTATTTTGAAATCAGATCAAAATTGTAGGAGTAGCGTTTTGAATGTTTTTCACAGAAATTTCTATTTTAGTAACCATGGCAACAACGTTCATTGAAATCAAAAACCGATACACAGAATTATGTTTCTTTGTATAGTGTTTTGTATGCCAAGTTATATTGATATCAAACCACTGTAGGAGGAGTAGCGTTTTGAAAGTATTTCCCAGAAATCTCTATTTTTAGTAATCATGGCAACACCGTTCATTGAAATCAGAAACCGATAAACAGGATTATGTATCTTAGTGTAGTCTACTTATGTGTCAAGTTATATTGAAACCAGACCAAAATTGTAGGAGGAGTAGCGTTTTGAAAAACGGACGGACAGAAAGACAGACAGACGGACGGACGACGGAAACCTTACTATCGCATAAGCTCTTCTAGTCTCTGACCAGTAGAGCTAAAAATTAACACACGTCATATATCCCTATATATAAGATGTAAGATTACTACCCTTATTTCTTTTAATTAATTTATTTTTAGTTCAATAGAAGCATTTATGAATAAGGAGTGTCTTACCAAGTAAAGTAATATTCCATTTTTTAACAAGTGTCCAAATATTGGTTCTCTGTCCGTGAAGTGTGTGGAAATTACCATGGAAATCATGCCTTTACGCACTTGCCTTTTGTATATTTTCTTCTTATATAAAATGTTTACGAGAACATTTGTAGAATAAATGTGCTTTTTATTCAGAATTTTTTTTAGTTATTTTGAGTAAAAAGGTATTCACTAGCTGGTTTAACACAGTTAACGATCGTAAATTACATTAAATGACTGCCTTAATATAATCAGTAAATCTTAATTATCCATAAAGTTATAAATTTTCTTAAGCATGCATTCGATATTTTATACCGATAAATATAGCTTTAAGTATTAAATACTAGTATATAGATTTTTAAAAATGTGCAATTTATTAAGTGATCCAAATATAAAATTATTTTGCTTACTTTTGGATTTGGTCTATCATAGATGTAGGCAAAACATTTCTTTTCTTCTTTTTTAAAATTGAAAATTGAAAATTGAAAACTTTAAACTAAACATACTGGAAATGTCTGGGAAGAGGATATAGGGATAAACTGCTTAGTTGTTCATGTGCAATATTTAATCTCTTTCTGACTGTCTTTTACAGAGTTTTAATTCTAAATCTAGAAAATCTACAAAGTCTAATTTTAAAAAGGAGTGACCACTATGTAGGTCGATGACGTCAACCATACTGCTGCCAATGGCAACAAATATCTTTAACGTCACTACCGACATAATACATGTACTAGGGTTAGCAATATTATTGAAAGGGTATATTATGGTGGCATATTTTTACCCTTTTAATTTATAGATTAATCCTGTTTTCTGTTTTTTCAAATTATTTTGACATGCAATATAATTATGTCAGCATGCAAAATTAATCATACAGTGTATCATCAAGATGGTTATGGTAATACGAAGAATGTAATATTTTAAGCTATAATTCCTTTTTAATGAAAATACGCTGTTCACAGATTTTAGTATGTAATTTTACTTGGAAAATGTAAATTTTGTCATCATGTCATTTTATGTTATGGTATTTTCATGTATATGTAATTGTATTTTCAGAGAACTAGTTCAAGCTAGTTGATTTTCTACTTGATTACCATAGATATTATACGATACGTGATAACTATGTAATTTAACAACGTCAATATACTTATATCTATTTTTCTGAAATACGAGTTCTATAGAATAAATACTAAAACTTTAAACTGAAAATGAAAAATTACATGAGAAGTAGAAATTTAAAAATGTGGTTTATAGACTATTGAATTTCATAATTGTATAATACATAAAATAATCACTAGTGAATTACATGATGTGACTGTACAGAGGTACCGTCCGTGTGAAATATTTTAGAAAAATTTCGTTGGCATATATTGGTCCCCTAATTGTTAAAGGTATACGAGGTCATTCAATTATAATGCAACATGCTGTCTAAATAAATGTAGAAAACCTAATTTTATTTTTTCACAGTCGAGAAGTATACTATTCAAGAACCCATAATCACCGAAAACCGCATGCTTATTCCTATAGAGTTCGCAAAGAAATTCACTTTTAAAGTAAGCATGGTCGTCATACTGAGCTAAAAACTTGGAATTGAAAAAAGAGGTCTCTGTTAAAAAGATGAAAATGAGCGCTTCATTACAAAAATCGCTGAAGAACCAACATTAAAGTTGTGGTTTTGAAATCTGAAAAGACAAGCCTTTCAAGTTGGATAGTGTTCAGGTGGCTTAAGAAATCTAAAAATGGGGGAAAAAAGTGTTGTAAGATGGCTGTTGAACTGGTCGATCAAAATCTGTAGGGACACCAAAAAAAACGTCGATGCTTTGAGCAAGATGATTTTTGTAATGCCATATTTACCTTGAAAGACTTTAATGGTAAGACACTGAATATTTCATCATTACAGTTTATAGAGTTCTGACAAAGAAATATGAATTATTTCTGTATCAGATGGGTTCCTTATTTCCTTATAGATGCCAAAGAGAAATAAGCGTTAAATATGTCAATGGTCTAATAAAAAATAAACATTATTACAAAAGAAGTTATGATAAACTTGGGTGATAGGTGTCGAAACATTGGGGCACTTTTTTATTGCATAAAAGGAAGAAAAATAATTTTAAAAATGGAATCGGAGAGAAAGCTGTTGTCTGTAATAAAGATTGCAATTGCTTTGCTAATTTATGCTTCACAAGATCATTGTAAAAAAAAAATACAGGTATATTAAAATTCTTTTACATTGCTTGAATGAGCACAAAATGTTTCAACTCCAAGTCATCCAGCCTCTCTCTCTCTCTCTCTCATTATTATTCCGCAACGTAGAATCGTTTTTAAATAGGACAGAAAGAAAATTATCCAGAGGCCTATGGGCCACAAGGCTCACCTGAGTCACATTGGCCCTGCTGTTCTTCATAGCACCTTTTTTTACCCTCTTTGATTTTATTAAAAAAAAAAAGATTTGACTTCATATTGTGTACCAAAATCCATCCCAAAGGGAGCTATGATTTAATCAAAGTTGAATCCACACAACATCGGGATGCTTCAATCAATATCTATACAATCAAAGGGCTCGGCTCTTCTGGAGGAATTTTTTTCTGTACACATGCAAAACATTTATATAAATTTTGAAGCAGTTCTTAAGTGACGTACGGCTGTACCATTTCGAAAACATTGAAAAGTAATTTGGTTTAAGTACTTCTTCCTTCTCCTTCATGTCTCTCAATTCCCTGGAAATGGACATTTCAGCAGTTCTTTAAAGTGGGTGTTGTTGAATAGATTTAGGAAGTTGCATATTTTTGGTTTAACGTTTTACGCTTTACAGACTACTTCCGGTGAAAAGTGTACAATTTTATATCTGTGTGAAAAGTAAGTCTGAAAATGTTAAATAAGATTCTTTCGACTTAGCACAGAAAATATTTTTTTTAAAAATGGATTTTAAAACAAATGTTTTTACCGTATCTTTTGTTTTAAATATTGATGATACCTTTTACACACGAGTATAAATATCAAACTATTATTATATATAAAACACCTACATTACCCAATTATGAATTAACATTTGTTAAAGCATTAAGATTTTCTCTGATGTATCTAATTTCTGTTACTTGGAATACAATCGGTTTCTATTAACTGAATTGCAAAGAGATACGCGTGTACAGGAAATACCAAGTACGTCTCTTTTATGATATTAGATACTATTTCCCTGAAATCCAATCTATTATTGGATCATTGGGCGGAACAAATTAAATGTTAGATAACGGAGAATTTGTTCTGGGCGTGTCGAGCTTCTCACTTATACATTATAACAAACAAATTAAATTAAGGTATTCGAGATTTTGAATTCATACCAATAAAATTCCTATTATTATTGAAATTAGAGTAAGCTCTCATATCAAATGAATATCACCTTAACTACTTCTGTGTCACGAGTCATACAGCTGATCTGAATATGATAAATTTTAGAAAGATATTTTTAACAATGGATCATTTCAATGTAGTTTAAATGTAACAATTAAAAATATAATTGAAATAAATAAGAAAATATTTTCCACTTAAAAGATTTTAAAAATAAGGATTATGATCCATTTCATTTATTTTATCACAGGAACTTAATGTATTGTGGTGTTAACATTTTCAGCTTAATAGGATCAGCGGATACATTTTATCTTCTTCGTAATTTAGCCGTCACGGTAGCTCAGTCGGTAGAGCGCTCGCTCCGTGATCGGAAGGTCGTGTGTTCGAATGACGGCCGCGACTGACCTAAGTCGATAATAAATATGTAGCAACTGTTTCCTTCTTCAAGCGCTCGGCACTTTGAAGTAAAAGTTGAGGGTCCTTCGGATGAGACCTTAAAAACCGAGGCCCCGTGTCACGGTAGGCGTTGGCACGATAAAGAACCCTCACTACTCAATGTCCCTGAGTGCCGAGTAAAGGTCTTAATTTGAAACCCTTCACTGGTATATGGTGACGTCTCTATATGAGTGAAAAATTCTCGAACGGGACGTAGAACAACAATCAATCAATCTTCCTAATTTAGATACATACCACATAACTGTATGCCTTTGAATGCGTATATCGTGTACCTCAGGAAACGAGTTTAGTGAAATTTAAAAATTTTCAAGATACGTCGCTTGATATTTCAAAACTACATTCACTTTGACATATCCATTGTATACACACTTATTATTCTGATGACTTTGTAGGCTTAGTATGTTGTCAGCTAAATGCACAAAAATGAACAAAAAGTAATTCGGCGATTGATGAAATAGGATCATAATTTTTTTTATATGTATAATTCACTATTCATATATCGACGATGTCTTTAAATTTCTAAACTCAAATTTACGCCTTAATGAATGTTTCACAATAATCTAAAAATTATTAACAAGAGCATAAACTTGTGAAATGACAATTTTATTAATATAATATGGTTAGATACCTTCCAGTTAACTTATTTTAATCGTAGTTAACAATTCAAAGTTAGAGTTTGCAGCTTTAAAAAGTTCTAGATTCACAACAAGGCTCTAGATTTACTTACAATAAGGTTCTAGATTCTCAATAGAGTTCTATATTCACCATAATGTTCTGGATTCACAACAACGTTCTGGATTCACAACAAGCTTAACGCTCTGGATTCACAAGGTTCTGGATTCGCAATAAGGTTTTAGATTCACAAAGAGGGTTCTGGATTCACGAAAAGGTTATGGATTCACAAAAAAGGTTCTGGATTCAAAGCAAAATTCTGGATTCACAGCAAGGTTCTGGATTCACAATTAGGTTCTGGATTCACAACAAGGTTCTGGATTCACGAAAAGGGTCTGGATTCACAGCAAGGTTCTGGATTCACAGCAAGGTTCTGGATTCACAATAAGGTTCTGGATTCACAATAAGGTTCTGGATTCACGAAAAGGTTCTGGATTCACGAAAAGATTCTGGGTTCACAGCAAGGTTCTGGGTTCACAGCAAGGTTCTGGATTCACGAAAAGGTTCTGGATTCCCGAAAAGGTTCTGGATTCACAGCAAGGTTCTGAATTCACAAAAAGTTTCGGATTCAGGATTTACAACAAAGTTTTGGTTTCACAAATAATTTTGAACATTGTTTAATGTTTTAGACACTTAATTTTACTAAAGAGGCTTTTATTTAGGCTGACTTTTCCATTTTTATCTGAATCTAAAGATTGGTGAATCGAAGGCTGTAGTTAATAGTTATTTCGTCCGTTCATTACTCTTAGTTAAGACACATTAGAATATATAGTCATAGCTTGTTACTAAACAATACCCTTACTTTTTAAATTCATAACTATCTATGTCTCATTTTCGAGATATTGGCGAGTAATATCAATTTTCATTATGAAAATTATTGTATTAGGTCTTTTTCACTAGAAATTTTATTTCAAAGCTCTTAACCGTAATTTAAAAATTATAAATGAAAAAGGTGAATATAACAAACAGTGACCGATCTCAAAATAAATAATTACAAACAAACAATACAAATCTGTGAACAGGGCATAAAACACGGACCCCCGGAAATTCCAGAGGTGGGATCAGGTGCCTAGGAGGAGTAAGCATCCAAATATTCATCCATGAATATTGATTTTTTTCTATTAATTGTATGTAGAAACAGGTATTGTGGGGTTTTTTTCTAATACAAAATTTTACCAAAATCAATAACATAAAAACTTGAAACTTTTTAAACTCTATACACAACCATTCCCCACAATAAATTAAAGTGTTGGCTTTTTGACATCATTGACAGCTGCTTTTTCAATGAAAAAGGAACTCGTAAATTTAATTACCTTGTCATTGTTCATTTGCAAAATTATTTTGTTAAAAAAACATTCTGATTGTGCACACAAGTACTCTGTTGTTGATCTTAAAAAGATACATGTACTTGAGTTTCTGATTGACAAAATATATGTGGTTTTTGGAGACCAGGTCTTCCAACACTCTGTTGGAATTTCTATGGGTACCAATTGCGCCACGTTATTGGCAGACCTATTTATGAATTCATAAGAACCATAATTTATTCAAAATCTTATACATGAGAAAAAGAAATCTCTTGTTGTGGCCTTCAACTCGACATTTAGATATATCGACGACGTATTGTCATTAACAAAAGTTATTTCCATTCATATGTCGACACGATATATCCCAGTGAGCTTGAAATAAAAGATACCACAGAGTCTGACACATCTGTTTCATAATTGGATATTTTACTAGAAAAAGACGTTAATAGTAACCTAACAACAAAGCTTTATCATAAACATGATGACTAACTTTTCAATCGTCAACTTCCCTTACTTATGCAGCAATATACCCTTATCACCTGCATATGGGGTGTATATCTCTCAGTTGATTTCATACACATGAGCATGCTCTACGTATGAACAATTTCTTAAACGAGGTAAGTTATTGACAAATAGGTTGATGACACAAGAATATCAACAGTCTCTTTTAAAGTCATCATTTTGTAAGTTCTATGGTCGATATAACGACCTTGTCAGCAAATACCATCTATCACTAAGTAATATGCTGACTGACGTTTTTCATACTAGTTGTTAGGTCATTATTTACACACTGAATTGTCGACGGATTTTTCCGTTATTTTCCGATCGTGACAAGGAGCAAACGGTCGACAGGGGATGCTCACTCCTTTGTGGCACCTGATCCCACCTCTGTTTTGGAGGTCCGTGTTTGCTCTGCTCCCAATTTGTAATGTTTTAATGGATTTTGAGCTTGAATACTGTTCGTTATCTCCATGCATATTTCATAATCACCATGGTTGTTTGTTTACATGAATTCAGACAGACTCTGTTATTTCAGTCAGCGTGAATGCGACAGGAAATTTCGGGTCGCTTCATTGGAGGAAGGTTTGACAATTAAAGTCTCACTCATTTCTACTATCGTCTCCAAATTAGTACATTGTGTGAGGTCGTAAGGGTACATATAAAGACGGAAGGATTAAATCATGTAAACAAATCTTCAGATATAATTTCTAGACTGAGAATAAATTAAAAATATCTCAAGTCAAAGAGTTGAAAAATATATGACTTTGTGTCAAAATTAGCATAAATCTGTATTTGTTTCCGTTTACTGCAAACTTTTAATTATCTAAACGGCAGAGATACAAGTAAATTTTTATGGGATAAATTTATTTTTATGAAAGATATTTTTGCAAATTGCTACGTGCGCAAAATTGCTAAAAATAAATTTACATTAAAAATTTCCAGATTTACGGTAACAAGATAGTTGATGTGCATGTCAAAATAAATTGCATGTCAGCCTAATTATTCCCGATGTTGATGTAATTAAGTATCTTGCAACAGGATGTAATGACAAGACACAATCTATTCTTTTCAACATAAATAAACTGCATGCTGGCGTATCAAAACGAGATTGTTGATTCTCTTGTAACTTCAACTTAATTGTCAGTAGCTTGCATCGGTTTAGAAATTTTGATGCAGTACATGTTCTTGCGAATCAAATGGAACCCATATGAACGTGATAATGGTATATTGCTTTATATAAATAAGGGAAGTTGACAAGAAAAAAACATGAAGGCGTCATGTTTTAGCACAAGTATATATAACAGTAGATTGATTCATTTTTATGCTTTACTATTTACTTTATTACAATTTATAAAATTAAAATGCACAAATGGACAGAAATCCTCCTTTTTAAAGAAGATGGGTGAACAAGGCGTGCAGAATGCCTACAGCTTCATAAATATAAAAATCATATTCAGTTTGTGAATATGGTATTTAGAGTAAAGTTCTCTCATTATTGAAATTTTTGAAATAACGATAAACAAAACTTTTCTGTGGAAAAATTTCTTGGAAAAAATTATTGTGTTAAAAAAAATGTGGTATTCGTGGGGTTCGAACTCTGAGTATCATTTTCCTTTGAGACTAACGCGCTAACCACTACGCTATAATACACAGCTCCTGATGGATTGTGGCATTTAAATCATGTTTGTGATACGACTCTTGACTAAATGGACTTTAGTATTTCTCTGAAAGATGCGAATGTTGTGTCATAAAAGTGTGTTGTTAAGGTTTAGTGGGTCTTTGCTCTATGTTTTTGTTAACCAAAAATGTACATTTTTACGCAAAGTCTGAGAATAAACTTTCCAAATAATGGAGCGAAGACCCACTCATATCGAAAAATTGTATTATAGTATGAGAAAATGGTCCTTTTAGCCCTCTTTAGTGTGTGTAAGCTATTTCAAAGGCATATAGCTTCAATCATTGTGAGATTTTTACAGATTTTGTAGATTTTTCGTAAAGTATACTTTAATGTTAGATGAAATATCAAAGAAATTTTTGTTATATCTGAGATTTAATTTTCACCTTCATGTTTGTAGCACTATAGGCATTTCGCTCGCCTTCTTCGCCCATCTTCTTTAAGCATTGGTTTTATAATGTTATGTTGTATTTTGCATGTCAATATGATACGTAAAAAATTAACGTGCATAAATAGGGCCACAGCTATGCCACCATAAAGGTCTGTCATATCTGGGGTTTTAATTATCCAACATGTTGATATAGTTAAATTGCATATCGACATTTTACAGTTGCATAATTCAATATAATTAAGTTTCATTTTGACACAAGAAAGTTGCATATTGACAGTTCACAATAGTCCACGGTGAATAAAAAGTTGGAAATTGTCATAAATAGCATTGCTAGTTTATTCTTCAGGGGTTCATTGTAAAAATACCATACGTCTCAGTAAAAAAAGATTTAAAGAGAATAGTATAATTGCACTTTCACTTTCATAGACCTGTCAATGGAGGTCTTGTGGAATTGTTTTTACAGTGATACAATTGTACTGTTTTGGTTTAAGAACGACTTCCTTCACTTTCTTGTCTCTCGGTCATTTCAACCAATCCATATAGAAGGCGTTTTGAACTGACTGGGTGAAATTTGCCCAAATGCTCTTTTCGTCGGCTTACCATTTTACAAAAGTTGGGTAGCGAGATAAAAAAAGCAATTTAAAATCTTTGTGAAATGTATGAAATAATCACATAAAAGAAAAGGAACTGATTAATTTGGATTCTAAAAATACAAACATCTCTTTTACCTTATTTTTTTTTCAAAACTAATTGTATCTTTTACAAACGAATATATCATATGTTACAAACCGTTAAGATATATCACATCTACTAATATACGTCATATCCGATTTTCTACTTTTCTTAAGTACTAGGGCTTTCTCTACTTTGTGTTATTTCTGTAAGTTTCGATATAATTAGTTTCGACTAACTGTATAGCTAAGACATATTTAAGTGTAGGAAATACCATGCATGTCTATTAATTGATATTAGAAGCTACTTCCCTAATCTTCAATCTATTATTGGATTGCTAGGCGTTACGTAACTGGGGTAATTTAAAAGGGAAAATTGTTCTAGGTGTTTTACTTCAATCATTCATGATCAATAGCTCAGGAAATTTAAAAGAAATAATTTTTTGCTTCTTAAAAGTTTACAATTCAATTCTTTCAATTCTTTATTCACTCAAAACCAGATCACTGGTACAAGAGGAACATATACACATATATACAAACAAAATAACAGTCAAGGGTCAAAAAATAGACAAGTATATAAAGAAAAAAGAAAAGAAAGTAAACATATAATCAGTTATATATATGGAGGATTCAAGAAGGACAGACAGTTTTGAAGATTTTCTTAATAAATTTTGACAATGATTTTTGTATTTCTACATTATTTGTGTTCATTAGTTCATTAAATTTGAAAGTGTTAGGATTTTTACAATATCTATTTTGGAGAAATATTTTTCTGTCATAAGAGTCACGCACAAGGTTACTTTTTATACCCCATCGATTAAAAAGCAGGGAGCAGGGGTATATACTATAGTGATGTGGCTGTCCGTCCTTCCGTACGTCAGTAACACTTGGGAGTATCCATCTCTTATCCGCAACTCCGAATAAAATTTTAACTATTTTTTTTTCTTTTTGCTTATTAGCAGGGATTTTGCCTTCATTTTTAGGAAGGGGTTACTTAGACCTGTAGTGTGTTCCACTGCAACACGGGATAAGTTTGGAGATTTTCAAATAATGCAGTTATAGAAAGGGTTCACCTAAAATTTGGAAAACTTTTACTCCATTTAAAAGAATCAACTCCAGATTTCATGATATATGGTGAACTTGGTCGATATACCATGGAAATTCAAGTAAAAACACTTATGATATCTTACTGGTCAAAATTAATTACTGGTCAGTGGAAAGGAAACAAAAATTGAAAATTCATGTTATAAATTAGGATTTATTATAAATCAAGAAATGGAAGGGAAAATATGTTGGTTTGAAAATATTAGAAATATTTTGAACAATTGTGGATTATCTAATATTTTGCTCGAAAGAAAGCTCAAGTAATATAAAATGGTTAAAGACGAAAGTCAAACTCACATTGATTAATCAATTCAAACAAAGTTGGCAATCAATTATTCAAACCTCACCTAAAGCATTAAATTATAGGATATACAAAGACGAATTAAAGTTTGAGTTTAAGAACTTAATTAATTTTAAAAAAAACATTATGAATAGTAATACGCACTGCCTTCTGAGAAAATTATGTTCATTTGTAAAGAAAATAAATAAAATGTGCTCCACGGTATAGAATTCCTTTACTTCACATTTATAGTAACGCACTAATATATGTATTTTATTTTTCACACTATTTTATCTATCTATTACTTTATATTCATCATCTATATGTCCTTGTAATCTCTATACACTATTGTAAATAGTGATGATATTCAAATACATGTACGTTTTGCTGAAGTAATGAAAAGAAAATTTCTTTTTTCATGAAAGCGTATAATCTTATTTAAAAAAACTTTTCTGATACAGTTTGAATACATGTAAGTACTGTAAGCCAACTTTTAATAATTCGCATGAGAGAAATATCCGCGAGAAATATCGCAAAAATGTTTTGCGATCTACTTAAACTCGCGAAAATTAATCGCCGCGAACCATTAATTTCGCTTTGAATTTGTAGAAAATATTTCCTCAATCGCGAAAATTAATCGTCGCCGATGGATTTCAAACTGATGAATCGCGAATAAAAGATGATGTGAATAATAGTTGGTTTACGGTAATTATTTCACATAGATAATATAAATTTGAAAGGATTTTTTGAATTTAATTTCAAACTTTTTGTTAATTTTGAAATATTAACATTTTTAATAGATAGCGAATAGGGAGTTTAGCAAAACATAAAACTAAATAAATTTCTATTAAATTAAGATTTAGTAGGCATAGATCATTTCATTTAGTACAAAATACTAAATATACATAAAGGTTTAGTACGTAGTTTAGAGACAAAACTTGACATACGTTTTGTTGTCAAGAGTTATGCCCTTTTTCTATAGTAATTTTCAGATAAAAATATGCTTTTCCCTCATTCGAGCTTGTTAGATTTTTTTATTACATTTATTTTGTGCATTCTAGAGTTTATGGATAACAAAAGAATTGTGTTGTTATTAGTTTGACATTTCGTGGTAAATTGACTGGACTATTAACTGTTTGCTAACTTTTTTTTGGCTTGTTTTTTTAGATTTTTTTTTCCAGTTTTTGTTTGTTTGTTTGTTGTTGTTTTTTGGTTGTTTTTGTTGTTGTTGTTGTTGTTTTTTTTTTTTTTTTTTTTTTTTTGGGGGGGGGGGGGTCTGTATGTTTGTATTTCCTTTTCTATCGCTTGTTTTGGATCTTGAAAAAAGATAAGGAAGTATCTGCGAAATCAAAATACTAATTACATGTATATGGAGTAATAATGATATGATTTAATTCCCATCATTCATTTTGCATCAATTATTTTGGTTATTTGCAGTATTGTCCAGTTAGTTAAAGGTTTTATTCCTTTGTGCATCAGATATATAATTACGCAAGAGTAAAAAGAGAAAAATCTGTAAAGAAAGGGAAGGGAGGTGTTTCCGATATATCTGATAAGTTATGAGAGTTTATTTTTTTTCCAAAATATGTTCTTATTCCCTCCCTAACTAAATTCCTGGATCCACTTCCCTTTTAATGTTGTAAATCTACTCACATATAGCGTGCAAAGTACACAAAGTATGGCTCTATAACGGTGGAGGCGGAAGGTATGACTGTTTAGTGCTGACAGAAGACTGAGGTATAAACAACAAATTAATTGTATTTATTATACCTCTGTGAATTTTTTCTATATAAAAATATTAGGAATAAACATGCTATTTTTTCCAAACAGCCCCTACCGTGGAATAGTTTTTGTGCTATTTGCCCATGGTGAAATAGTCATTAAACTATTCACCGGGAGCATTCTGTTTCCCTCGCTTTTCATCACGGAACTCTTCTGGTTTTATACAGATTGTGACGTAACACAAGTAAAGACTGCTTCGGTATAATAAAACACTTATTTACTGGCTATGAGGACAATAGCAAGTTTATCGTTCCCCTCGACAGCAACTATTTCCCTCGGCTGCGCCTCGGGAAATAGTTGCTGTCTTGGGGGACAATAAACTTGCTATTGTCCTCATAGCCAGTAAATAGGTGTATACTATATCATACGAGGAACCATATCAGGCCGCAATATTTAATATACCGGTACCATATGGGGCAACAGTTGATATACATGTACCATATAAGGGCGAGGGCAATATTTAATATACCGGTACCATTTATTGGGCAACAGTTGATATACATGTACCATACAGGGCATCATTTAATATACCGGTACCCATCGTCGCAAACCACGGTTTTGAGTCCATAAGCTCCCTCAAACTGTGATATCGAGAATCGATGTGAATCACCCGTGGGTTACCGACGATGACCGGTACCATACGGGGCAAGATTTGATATATATATATATATATATATATATATATATATATATATATATATATATATATATATATATATATATATATATATATATATATACACAGATCAGTACCATACAGGGCAACATTTGATATTCTAGCACCATGTAGTAGAACCGTGATCGGGTAAACGCCCCAGTCGCGACAAACAATAGGTTTTGTTTGTTTGTTGTTTAACGTCCCTCTAGATATTTTTTTTTTCATTCATATATGGAGACGCAAACCATAGATAGAAAATGTTCAATCGCCAAGCGCTCGGCACGTTGAATTGAAAGTTGCGGGTCTTTCGGAGAGGTCCCGTGTCACGACAGGCTTTGGCACATTAAAGACCCTTCACCGCTCAACATCGAGTAAAGGTATGGATTTGAATTTTTTTAAGTTCTCTTGGTGACGTCTCATATGGGTGAAATAATCTTACTAGGGACGTATTTATAACCACAACAGTCGATCAACCATATATCATACAGTATAACAATGTGTGTGTGTGAAGACTTTATATAAAGGGGCATGATACGGTTTTGTTATACCTTTTAAAATTGGTTCCCATATAAATCTATGCTAAAAAAAAGTCTAACTTTTCCAAATATGCTGAGCGGTCATAAAAAAAATGATGTTTGACCGCAGAGTGAAATATTGGACCTGTCGATCAAATATTGGACCGCTTACGTCACAATGTGGGCGGGATCAGCTAAATCTTAATTACATTCGTTGGTGTTCGACAGTTACAGAATTGAATGAGTTTTACAGGAGTGCGGGTTAAGAAATTTATAGTAACATTTAAATTCTCATGGAAGTCAGCACAAGATACACTTATGTCAAAAAAAAAATTAAATAAATAAATAAATAATAATAATTAGACCGCGGAACATTAACTGGCAAAATTGAAAATATACAGCTTACGTCTTTTCCATCTGTTACAGTCAAAACATTTAATGATAGACAATGAAATGGGCGGGTACAATTCGGTTCGGACGTCCGAGAAAACACTGGATTGAATTTCTAGTTTGAAAATCATTTTCAATCCACCTGAGCTGTTTTCAAACGAAGAGTGTGAATGTATGACCCATGCAAAAGACAAATAATTTCAATTCCCAAATACCTGTTGTTTGAAATTCATCTTTATCAGTGTTTATATGAGTTTTTAGCCTATAATTTTAAGGACACGTAAAAGTCATAGTAAACAGAGATTATTTTTTCCGGGAATGGCTATTTGATTCTAGAAAAGGGGGGGGGGTGTCGAGTCAGATCATGCCTTCACATGACAAAATATATTTATTTCTAGGATGATAAGAGGTATTTCCTTTAGTTTTGTCTTCACTGAAAAATGTTTGACAAACAAAAACAGGGAGGGGTTTTCCAAACTAAAAAAAAAATTTCTTTTTTATTTCCAAGATCGTCCCCCCCAACACATGCACGTACATACCTAACAGAAATAAAATATTTGACCCTTTATATTTCTTTAAAAACACTGGTCAGAAATTCTGATTTATATATTTAAACTTCAAAATATTCCGAAATTAAAATTATTTGTCTTCTGGGTCAATCAGTTACTCATTGCCTTCTAGCTGAGGTGGATTAAAAAAGATTTTCAAACTAGAATTTCAATCTAATGTTTTCTCGGATGTCCGAACCGAATTATGCCCGCCCATTCCATTGTCTATCATTAAATGTTTTGATTGTAACAGATGTAAATGACGTAAGCTGCTTATTTCCAATTTTGCCAGCTAATGTTCCGCGGTCTTAATAAAAGGTATCACAAAACATTTATTGACTGTGTTCTCGGGCAAAGTGCGTTCTGTCGACCCCTCGAACCAAACTGCTTGCCTTCGGCCTGACAGACTCATACAAAAAGTTTGGTTCTTGGGTCCGACAAAACGCATGTTGCCCTCGAAACCAGTCATTAAATGTATATATTATCAACCAACATTTTTTATAACCTCCTACAAATTAGCGGATTAGATGGGGGTTCGTGAGATATAACCAGTACTAAGCGTTAAATATATCACGTCATGTACTTTTAAATGACATAAAAATACATTTACTGTAGTAAAGTATATAGCCCTCGTTTTTCAACTTTTACATTGGTTTCATGTACATGAAGTCAGAAAATATATTTACTTTGTAGTATATAATTGCCAATAACATTCAATGTTTGTGTTGGGAAAGGGTACATGACATGTAGACAAAATGCATTTGTGATTTGAAAATAAACAGAACAACTGCAGAATTGTTGGTGTTGACTTAAAACTAATATAGAGGGGCCAGAATTGACAAAAAACAACCTGAGTCAAAGAGCACGAAAAGGGTCCATTATGCCTATGTACACCGTGACAGTGGATGAGGGTGTATCCAGCTAGGAAACTGACCTGAAATCTAACAGAACAATTCCGTACAAAACAATAAAATAAAATGAAATAAGCATTCTGAGAGTATTGCATTAGCAATACTAGTCCCCTACCGGCAAGTGTCATCTGGTTCCCGTTAAGAATTGAAAATGCCATAATTCCGTCAAAAATCAATAGAGCGGGACGAAATGCAAACTTGATCTATAACTAATTAAGGTAAAGTCACATACCAAAAATCAGCTCAATATCTGAAAGCATTTAGAAGAAAATTGCGTTTCACCGGTAGGGGACTAATAAAATTATAGCAGACTTACAGTGTTGCTTTAAATAGAATAATGAATTTATTTTGTTTCACAAATCGTATTTTATTATTTTTTTTAAAAAAGAGAACGCGATATCACCCTTACCCCTTCCGTTTCGACGGCCTTGATTAATTAACAGTATATCAATAAATTCACATTTCTTTCTCTCTTTTTTTTAAATTTATTTATTTATTTTTACTTATTTAAAATACACTAAACATCACTTTAAGAAGTTAATTTCTTTCGCTTTGCGTATCATTATTTTTATCATTATTATTAGTCCCCTACCGGTGAAACCGGAGGGGACTATAGGTTTCCTCTGAGTCTGTCCGTCCGTCTGTCTGTCTGTCTGTCTGTCTGTCTGTCCCTCTGTCTGTCTGTCAGTCTGTCCCACTTGGTTTTCCGCACTTTTTTCCTAAACGCTTGCAGATATTGAGCTGATTTTTGGTATGTGAGTGTATCTTGATGAGTTACAGATCAAGTTTGCATTTCGTTCCGCTTCACTGATTTTTGACGGAATTACGGCCTTTTCAATTTTTAGGGGTTTTCCGCAATTTTCTTCTAAACGCTTTCAGATATTGAGCTGATTTTTGGTATGTGGCTTTACCTTGATTAGTTATAGATCAAGTTTGCATTTCGTCCCGCTTCATTAATTTTTGACGGAATTATGGCATTTTCAATTCTTAACAGGAACCAGATGACACTTGCCGGTAGGGGACTAGTATTGCTAATGCAATACTCTCAGAATGCTTGTTTTATTTAATATGTGAAAAAATAACTTCCAGAATGCATTTAGGACCCACCAAAATGGTTCCAATTAAAAAAAATATTTCGCTTAATGCATGTTTACTCATCTGATATTTGTGTTCCTCTCGACATTTTCTGTATCTATTATGTAACAAATTTGTAAAATTCCAGATTTTCAGATTTCATATATTTTCTTTCACGATTCGTTACTTCCTGTAAATGCAAAACTTCTTTGATTAGTAAGTAAAACTGTATGCCTACTAGTCAGTATGTTTTTTTATCATGTAAATACTCCTTAAGTAATGCATGTGGGAGGAAGACAGTGTATTTTCAAAAAATGAAAAAGCACTCCTATCCCCCTTTAGAGGTAAGAGGTAATAGATGTAAGGACAGAGTGAATTAAAGAAATCCAATAAGTATTTCCAAAAAGTTATTTATAAACACCTGGTCGCCATCTTAATTTTGGAATAATCTATGACATATGATAATGCATGACAATTTATTTCTATTCGCTGAGGGAAGATTACGTAACACGGCACTGTTTAAAGTGCACATAAAATGGATTTTTTCAGAATTTAAATTTAGCATTCTTAGGCAACAGGAAAATTTTCTGAATCGCTATTAAGATGTAACTTAAGAAATGTAAACGTATTTTGGAACGTGATTGAGAAATACTTGTAGTATTTCTAATCTTGTTTAATTTTTACGTACTTTAATCAACAGAAAGGGTGGGTCTCTCTCTCTCTCTCTTCTCTCTCTCTATCTCTCTCTAATACATCTTAATTAATTAGATCATTTAAGACTGGCATTAACGATTTACGTAGTGCTATTTGTGATTATTCCTTTGTCACCGAATATTTATCGATTTCAATGATCAATATGTGCAGATCATAGCAAGATGAGATACTTTCTTTTTCTTTTGAGTCAAGTATATATAATACATCTCAGTATTGTCGTATTCTACTCGACTTAAGTCAGTCACACGTAAGATGCTTATCAATAAAATGAATCTCAACATTTTTTAGTTAATCTAGTCACAATCTGGAGTTATAAATCTAGTGAGTGATACAGATCTACCAGGGTGTGACTTCTATATATACATGATATATACCCTTCAGTGAGGTTTATATGAACAAATTTTGATTGAACTCAGTATAAAAGGCTTTATGATCCTGAAACAAGTAGTCAGAATATTTTATTTATTGGCTTGTTTTAAAAATCATGTAGCTATTTTTTTTTTTAGGTTGGGTTGGGGTGGAGGTGGGGTGGGGTGGGGGCACAGATTTTTTTAAACTGAATGAAGATGGTTGCAACAGGCGATCCTACATATATATATATATATATATATATATATATATATATATATATATATATATATATATATATATATATATATATATATATATATACATATTATGATACTTTAAAATAAATAATTATGTTTTATAGATCATCTTCTCAGTATCTTACTGCAGTTAGGTCTACATGTTTATTATAATTATTAGAAGATTATATGTTGTCAGTTCCTTGTTCATAATTATCTATCGATTTTTTTTTTTTTTAAATAAAGCGCCCATTATCTTCAGTTTACAAAAAAATAAACAAAACCACATGTATTTGATATATTCGTTCTTGTTTACATGGGAATTTAGGTTAACAATTGTATGATAATGCTAGAGGAATTCCGCATAAAACTCCCATAATGCAGTGCTGAAAATCTTAAAATATATTCAAAATGGCGGTAGAGTAAGAAACCAGGTAAAGTGTTTAACAACATTTGTTTTAAAAACTTATGCAATTTTGAAACTTCATAAAGTTTTCACCAAAAATTTAGACGATATCTTTTAGATAAGCAGTTGTAAATATTGTTTTATATGCATTATCTCTTAAAATAAAATATTAATTAGCATTTTTTAAATATGTGTCTGTGACACGTCAATGGGACTAGTGTTAAGACTTCATGCTAACTTGAAGTTCATGTACTTTTTGTAAGCATTCGTTAAAATGATTGAACTTTGCTCTTTGGGATGCATGTAAAATTATTATTAAATTCTTGAAGTCGTCGACAATGCATATACGAAATGTTCTCTCAAAATGAATGTTTCGCTTTGATACTGAATCAGATTTAAAAGAATTATAATAATTAAAATGTTAAAATTATTGTAAAAAAACTTTAAAAAAAAAACCCAAAAGATTTTTATCTTAAGAAATTTATTTTATTTTTAAAACTTTTTTTCTGACTTACTTTGTTGTTATTTTTTTTCAATCTTAGTGGTGTACATGTGCTAAAAACTGAATTAATCCACAGAAAGAATTTGATCTGTTAGCAGTAATCAATACCAAAAAATAATCTGTATTGTAAAAGTTCGTATTGATGGTGACGTTACTATGAAAGTGTGGGAGAGATGCTGTTGGAAACAAGGGTGTGATAAATGATTGTATTGCTATCGTCATCAGAAATTGGATTTCAATATTGAACTCTAATAAGCTGAGAGCTCTATCAGTACCACTATGAACAGTCACTAAGTAGTGTTGCTTTTGGTTTTCTTGGGGTACTATAAATATTCACTGGATCTTTTGAAAATCAATATGGTCAAAATGTAAGTTTTTTGGAGTTAATCATAGTTAGTATGATGAAATTATTTAATATTTTGCTAATTTTACATATATTCTCCATTAATTTTTTACACCAGTTAATTTTTATTTCAAGTAAATTTAATATTATTTTGCTAATATATATTCCTTATTAATTTTTTACACCAGTTAATTTTTATTTCAAGTAAATTATAATTTTGCTAATATATATTGCTCATTAATTTTTTTTTTAAATTAATTTTTATTTCAAGTACGTAATTTATACGTTCCCTTAAATAAATGCACCGAAATATGTAATGTGACGAATGTCCAACTGTCATTGTTTGTATATTGTATGCATGGGAATAATGCATATTTATATTATGTTATTTTTGATCTAGAATGCAATAGGGTTGTGTAATAATCACTGAGCACAGCGTAAGAACAATAAACGCTCAGTGTCCAGTTGAAAAGGAACCCCTTGTCAAATAGTCATGACAAGTGTTAGTAAACAAACAGGGCCCTGTTCTGTGGTGTTTCTTTCAGAAGGTGACCTAGACTGATAACACAAATAGTTTGGAATGGCTTATTCTGATAATTTTCACGGTCAACCATAGTTTAAGTGCAGTAGAGTTTCCCTAGGTAGCCATGATTGATAAGGCAATGTGCATGTGTGCAGTCTATTTTTTCCACCATTGGTTCACACAGTGTTAAAATGGATTAATTTGAACTATAGTACTTTATCTTGCAGTTCAATCTTGAACAGTAAAAGCATGTGTACAATGTTTCTTCAAAGTTTGAATTATTTGTGTATTAGAGTCTAATGGAGTAGGGACTTTCGAGAAATTTTCCTCCATTTATCATTTTCTCCAGCTTGTCATCAACAAAGGCTAAATGGTAGAGTATTTCAAATAATTTCAATTATTTACTGTGTGTTGTAAAAGTTTTGAAGAATTATAGAACTTCTAAGTTTTGAAAGAGTTGAACAGAATAACAAATATGTCAAATATATGTACATTAACTGTCTTTTTAAACTCAATTTTTCAATTTAATTTTTTTTAAGAAGGATATATATGTATCATGATCATATAAAAGTAATTTTTTTTAAGTTAGAGATCAAGAGGAGACCACTCTATACAATAAAGAGAGGTTTATAAAATATTAATTTGTATATATATCTAAAATTCTAGCAGTTTTTGCATACAATATGTCAAAGGAAAAATTTTCAGACACAGACTTTAGCCTCCCCTTGTTCTTAATTCTTTTATTTATTATTCTTTTAATCAAACTCAAATTTCAATTCATTATAATCATCAGAAATAGAGGTGCTTTACTGTTAAATTACTTTTCAATTTAAAAGCTATTGGGAGTTCCTTCCTTATTTTGATGGTAAAATTGACACTGGAGAATCCCAAATTTTAGTTGTCATAACTTACATGTAAAATTGAGTAATAGACCATATGCTATTTTCCAGTTTAAAAGAATGAACCTGTTGAATTTCCAAAATGCAAACACACACTGTATAAATTCTGCCTGTGGGCTCTCACTCCAGACACAGGTTGCAGTATGTAAAGTGAAGGCGTTTGAACTTCAAACATATGTTTCTTTGTTATGTAATGTATAAATTTCAGGATAGGATGGTTATCCTTTTCTGTGAATTGCTGCAGGTCCTCTGCTTCCATAAAATATTGAAGAAAAAATCATTTCTAAGAACATGATAAAAAAAATCCTCCATAATTTATTAGTTAATTTTGTTGATCTGCCTGATTTCAAACAAAATAGTTCATTTCAAACTTACATATTTTAATCAACCTTTGTGTCTATTAATATTTTTTTTTACATAATTAACTTTAATAATTAATTCTTTTGCCCTTTGTAAGAGTCCATTTAGTTAATGATGATACTATAGACTTTGTAAGTCATCCTTTCGATGCAGGTAACGATATCACACACACACACACACTTTTTAACATGGTTAATACATGTACCACTATTATTTTTGCACAACACTATCATATATCTATTATCATGATTATCAGCTGTTGACAGTGGTTTTCCCTTTTTTTTCCCTGGCTACTGTACACTGACAACCTGTTTTATATATGTCTATGTGGCTCCATGAGACTGATGAGTGAATTACACCTATTATCAGATGCCTATGGGTGTTTGTTCATCATTACACTTGACATAGGACAATAATTAGAATGCCTTTTAAATCACACTGCCCTAATGTTGTCTTCCCTGGTTGTATTGTCCTGAACTGAGCACATGGATGGCTCTGTATTTGTGTATCTTGAGGAAAAAAAAGAGGCATCAAGCAACAGAGGGTTATACAAGATAGTACATCATAATCATTTTGTTGTTAAATTCAACAGTTTTTTGATGAGCTCCTTTTTTCATGTTTAATATATAATGTTGGAATATGTAAATCTGGTGATTTATCTTCAATATTGTGATTTCATAATAAAATTCTAGTCTGAGTCCAACAGCCAAAAATTTACAGAATTTTATTAATTTAAAAATAAGGGTGGTAAAAGATTTTGAAAATTGACATCAGGACGCTCAAGTTTTCAGAATTGCTTCATCCATACTGACATTTTGCTTGTTCTTTTTTGAAAATAAAATATTGATAAGAATAAAGTAGTAAACACAGTCATTATGAGGAGAAAAAATCAGTAAAGATTTATGATTTTTGCTTCAGGGATAAGGTTATACTTCTATGTCAATATCAATTTTCATGAATTGATTTTTATGGCCTAGCATTTTATAGATTTGTGTGGAATATGATTAAAATTGGAACTAGACTGACATTTCAGACATCGATTGTTTTTCGCCTACAGCATCCTTGGAGGAGAGAGAGAGAGGATGGGAAAGGCTGTATTCAGTTGTGACACTGGTTTCAGACCAGTGTGTTTGTTGTGTATTAATGACGGCTTGTCTCTATAGGCTGATTCGGTGCCCGTCTGGTTTTTGAAAAGTTCTGTAAGTTTGAATAAGACATTTGAAGGAAAAGGTGAACTGTTGAGTGAAGAATTAGGGGGTTTATACTGTTGTACCAGTAGGCACATGTGGTACCATATGGTTCGTTGAAACCCAGTCAATATGGTATCAAAGTGACGTTTTGAGATTGCTGAGCCTGTGTTTTGTATTGAAATTTTTTGAAAATGTTTAAAGTTGTATATGAAATAGAGAACTAGATTTTTTTTATGAAGCTTGTTAGAATTACTAAAACAGAAATAATTTTCAGGAGACAAGAATATCATTTCTTTCCATTCAAATGATGTTTCGGAGAATGGTTAGTATAGACTGATTTTTTTAATGTTCATTATTGATCTATAATGCTGTGTGATGAAGATAATGGGGTGCATTTTAGATCCAGACGAAATGAGAACTGCATTATTATATAATTTTGCAACATTGGACTCTGAGTCTCTTAAACTGTGATTGTAAAAGGTGGAGTTTCATGTTTTTCCGAACAAAGTCACATTTCAGGAGACAACTCCCCGGGAACGGTGGCATGTAGTTATGTACGTAAAAGATGACGTCTGAGCGTGCGACTGTTTCACACAGCCAAAGCCATTAAGTATCAATTTGTACCTGAATATTAAACAAGTGCTATTGATTTCTATACATCTGAGTCCGACTCGCCTCTTTAGAAGTGCTGCTTTGACACTAGGGCTTGTCTTTTGTTTGGACAATTTTTTTTTCTTACAAAAGTTTTCTTCAAAGGGTTTGTTTGTTTCTTTTTTTTTTTCATTCAGAAGAAAAAGAGAATTTAATCATCCTGAAATGATTAAAGAAATTTATAAGATATATTTTGTAGGTGGCACGAAGGCCTGTGTAGATACAAAATTATTTAAAAAAAAAAAAAAGAGTGAAAATTGAAGGGAACATGTGGGCATTCACCATGTTCACTTTGCATTTTTCTTTAACTTTTTAGCTCATCTGAGCCAAAGGCTCATGTGAGATTTACTGATCAAAATTAATTTGTTTTCTGTCTTTGGATTGTCGTCATCATAATCTAACCTTTTCACAAGTTCATGTTCATCTCCAGAACCACTGGACCAATTTCAACCAAACTTGCCACAAAGTGTCTTTGGGTGTAGGGGATTCAAGTTTTTCAAATGAACATGATGAAGGGCTACACCTTTTTTCAGGGGGAATCAAAGTTTTTCGTGTGAATATAGGGAAAATGTTTAAAAAAAAATTTTTCAAGAACTGCAGGGCCATGATCAGTAATGTCAAAATGAATTCATCATCAGGCAGTGCAGATTCAATTTAAAGTCACATCATAACCCCTGGGGGTAGGGTGGGGTCACATGTAGGCCAATGATTATAGTGATATTAAGCTGCATGGAATCAAGTTTATTAAAATTAAGACCCCCAAGGGTAAGGAAGGGATACAATAGGGGATCAATGTTTTACATAACAATATAAAACAATAACAATGTATAATTTTTCATGTAATTAAAGATAGATTTTTCTAAAACCTTGTGACAAGGGGACTAAGGTGAGCATTGTGGCCCAAGGGTTTCCTGTTATATGTATACATGCAGTCTATCAATTTGTAGACTCAGGTCTTTCTGAGAATATTGAGAGCAAAATTTGTTTGTGGATATGGTTAACCATTTTGAAAATCATTGATCTTGATGAATTTCCCACGTATTGATTTTTACAGCATACGTTTCAAAGTATAGCATCTTTTAATAAATCTTTTTTTTTCTCATTATTTCTAGGCTGATGTAGGGTACTGTTGGTCTCTCCACCTACATGATGTCTGGGTTGTAGCCATAATTTGTCTCTTATGTCTGAGTTGGCATTTTTTTTCCCTGTCAATTTTGTTTCATAACTTTCTATGCGGTTTTACATTCGTTGCAGGCATATGTTACTTCTGTAGTCAAAATTATGCTAGACTAAAGAATTAGGTGCACTAAAGACCTCTTTCTGCCTTTCACTTCTGCACACTTGTTGTTAATTAAATTCATCTACATTGAACAGAACTTTCAAAAATTCTAGAAACAGGTGGTATTTTACAAAAATAAGAGGTACCTTATGGAAATATGTCATCAAATTCTCCATGAAATATTTGGGCTGGTGCAATCATAATTTCAGGCGGGTAAAAGTACCGGGTACCGGCAGATTTTGATAGGCCTGATTATGACTAGCAGTATGAGTATGATGTACCTTTTTTACAGTTTCCAATGAAGTCACTTGCATATCTTTTATAACCATGCGATGGTATAAAGTAACCACCTGCTTTATTGTTTGCGATGAATCCAAATGTAGATCACTAAACAGTTTCATTGTAGTGCCCTGCTTGGAGGGGAGTTTGGTAGCCAGAAAAAATTGGCTTAAAGTGATTGTAAGCATTTACAGTGCATTTGGGAGGACTTCATTAAGCACTGTTTGATCTATAGCTTGTTAAATCAATCTAATTAAAATTAGATGTTCTCTGCTACAGCTAAAGCAGAGGGGATTCAGAATGTCTAATTTTAATTAGATTGTTGTTGAATTAGATGAGCATGCCATTGTGCATGTAACACATAGTTTTGCTTTTCAAATGTTCATGATTATATTAATGATTAACATGGAGCAGAAAATCCTTTAATCTTTCATGATCCGCACATGTCCTTCTGAGGTAAGACCAGAAAACGCCCCCTTATGGAAATTAAATACGTGTTTGGTACCCTTGTGACTTAGATGAACTGTGTAGGAGTCACTTAATCTACTTGTATCATCAACTATTTATAGATCACCAATAGTGCACATGAAAGCTTTAATTAATAAATATATATGAAATGTATAGAAGTCTTTTAGGATTAAATAGAAAATGTATAATAAGGCAAAAAAAGTGGTAATGTGAGCTAGTGAATGTTTCAAGGATAGCAATTTGTTTTAATTAATAATTTTTTTTCAGGGATATAAACATTATTAAGTTAAATAGTAATGGCTGTAAACTGGAATTGGCTTTTTCCCATTGGGAATGTTCCATATTTGTCTGTTTTCTGTATTTATGCAAAATTCGAAGGGATGGCTATGTCGTAGAATTTTTAGAGGAAAAATAGAAATTAAAGGCCTCCTCCCTGAAAGTACACATTTACATAATGTAATGTATGCATGAATGCTTAAGGAAACCTTATAAAATTTTTTTATGTTATAATTGATTAATTAAACTTAAGTTGCTTTTTCATGTGTGAGAAGGTAATGTATCTTTTGTACTTAAAGTACAATTTCCGCTCAGACAAACCTTTTTGCTCAGCTGATGAGCCTTAAAAGATAGGTCCTTTAAACTTTCATTAATTAATAAATGTCCACCTTATATCAGAATAAATGAGTAGATTATTGACCCCCTAGTAAATGATGTTGGAGGCAGATGTAGAAGAACACAACTTGGACTTGAAAGAAGGTGTACGGTTTGCGAACTGCGATGCTGGGTTTGTACGCAAGGCCATTGGTGATAGTCTGCTCTCACTAGCCTTCCTTTGTATTGATCTATCCTGCATTTATTGATATTTTAATAATATCTCAATCTTATGCACAGACACCCTTGAAGGCTTTACTGGTGATTTTTGGTTGCAGTGTCTTTGAATCGTAATTGTCTATTGATTGATTAGTAGCTTATTGGTCAAATTTCTGTGAAAGACGACGCAAAAAAAAGTCAATGAGTTGTAAAGTTAAATCTGTCTAGAAGTCCATTCATAACAGTATATCTCACTCTGATTTAAGTTTTAATATGTTTTTCATATTAATGATCTGCTTTGCATATAAAAATTAGATAAGACTTGAATGAACCAGACAATGTACAGACATGATTTCACTTAGAAGAATGGTCCTCGAAATAGCCACAAGACATTTTCAGAACAATGGACAATATTTCATACATATTTGCTGATTTGTGAACTATTTTATTTGTAGAAGATTACTTAAAAGAATGGAGAGGATTGAAGATGTAATGGAGAAAGAAACGAAAGTGTCAGAAAGTCTGGAGCCAGAGGAGGACACAAATCAGAACAACGCCAACATTAGTGAAGTGTCCACAAATGAATTATGTTCAGAGGTGAAACAAAATGGGCATTTAAGTTCAGATGACAGTTTGAGTCATGAAACAGAGATTGTAGAGAATGGAGAAGTAGATGTGGCGGCTAGCGGTGCGGCGGCAGCCACCAGTACACCACCTTCCATTGTCACATGTCATCCCATTACAAACAATGGCCCTGTAACAAATCAAAGCACATCCCCAGTCAGTTTCTCCCCCAACTCCAAACCCTCCCCGCGGGGATCTAGTCCACAGAATGGGTCCAATCCAAACTCGGCAGCAAATCACCAACATGTGGTCCATGTTCATATAAGTCAAGGAGAAACTTTCTCTGTTAGAGTCGGGGAGCAGATTCAGCGAATTCAAGGTAAGCTAATAGTGAATGTATACACGTGTGTCTATAACTAATCAAAATCAAGC
This sequence comes from Saccostrea echinata, assembly GCF_033153115.1. Taxonomy (NCBI): domain Eukaryota; kingdom Metazoa; phylum Mollusca; class Bivalvia; order Ostreida; family Ostreidae; genus Saccostrea; species Saccostrea echinata. The sequence continues at coordinate 16,019,469 of NW_026889755.1, read as the reverse complement.
TAGTGATGAATTGTATCTCTAGCTTTTGTAATTTGCATTAAACTAAACATGCAAAAAAAGGTTTATTTCCCTGCTTTAGAAACTTTCAAAATAGCAATTATTTAAAGGTAGGGGAGTATTTTCAATGCACTTCATGTCGAACATACATTATGATGACATGTTCAGGTCTGACTTCACATAAAAGTAACTTGTCAGTTTTCAAAGAAATTACTTGAAATAGCTTCATTTTGTGAGGTTTGAGGAAGAAGATATGAAGTCAGTCATTATCACAGTCAAGATATTGATGGTTGTAATTCCAAGAGATAAGATTTAACTATTTTTTAACGGAGTAAACCTCAGCTTCTTTAGTAAACTTCTTGTCTGTAATGTCTTCATTACCTATGGATATGCTTTGTTAGGATTACTAATGGGCCAGGACTTTTACCTGAGGAATGTAGGCACCTGATAGCTCAAATACCTTTTAGCTTTAGCTTTGTTACTGTTTAGCATCCCATTTTTCTCAGATTTTACTTGCCAAATATTTAATTTGGACTAGAAGAATAATACTCACAGGTATTATCAGAATGACTGATACAAAATTTTGGCTTTTGAAAACTCTTTTGGTTGAAGAGTTTGTTAGGATTCCATTAATTTTGACTTTGAGAATATTTGTTGTACTCAAAAACATGTACCATAAGTGTATCAGCTGATCTTAATTTTGCAGACTTCACAATGAATTCAGTAACACTCCCATATCACTGAAATTTGATTCAAAATGCCATAACGTTTTCTAATCAAGAAGGTATTTAAAAAAAGAAAATATTAATTAAAATTGAAGAATTTGTGTTTTTCAAGTAAGTTACAATTTTGTAGGCCTGTGTATATCCAATCTACTGCAATGGTTAAGATACACTTTGCTAGTTTGCATTGTATTTAGGTGTCATTTATATACTGGAAGTGGATCAGAGTAATTTTCTAGTGGTTTGTTCTTTGTAATCAGAGAAAGTCAGGCCTCATTGATTGAATTTCTTGGAAAGAAGCAGAGCCTCTTACTAGAATGATTTATGTTTGAAGTTGAAATGCAGTTATTGGTTTACTTTATCATTCAAGAAAAATGCCTTGTACATTCTATATTTAATAATAGAGGAATTAGATAAAAATCTTTTTCCTCAATAGAATATCTGATATCAAGAGCTAGGGTAAGAGACCTAAACATTTTTTTTTTCTTAGAAATACTTCTTTAAAGACAATTGTTTGTTGTAATGTTTTGAAGGTCCATATGTCATTTTTGGTATAGACGTTAGCCATATTTTTGCCCAGCCGATCTGCATATGCAGATTGTATTTTTATTGGATCAATGGAGCCTCTCTCTGGATTATCCTTCCATCTCTTCCAGCAGTGGGCATGCAGTAGTAAGGACCGCAGTTAGCCTCAATTAATGACACATTGTTGTAATCCTAATCAATAATTTGCGTTTCCCTGACTCTGTAATTAGCAGCCTTCCAAATGCTCTTATTAATCCTGGTTCTGAGGGACAAGAAGGCAGCGCTTTTAATTGATTTGCAAATTGCTGAGATAGCGGAAAAGACAGTTGAAAATTTTTTTTTTCATCGTCTTTGAATGTTGGAAAAAATACACTGAGAGGAAGGGGGAAATTGGCACTCCCTCTTCCATTTTAAGCTGAATTTCTCAATTGAAGAATCCATTAAAGTGGGGCTCTTTTGTTGGAAACATGACAAAGATATTACCGCAAAGTTGGAGTGATATTTCTAGTCTCTCGCTAAAGGAGATCATTGAAGTCCATGTCAGGTTGAATATTAAATTTATTATAAAGAATTGAAGTAGCTTTGTATGACACTATACTCTGGGTAGTTCATTACATTTATACTGGGACAATTATTCAATTAAATTCATGAGAACTACTTAACTTGTAGACATATGAGTAACTATATTGATACTTTCAGAGTGGAGATATTGTGTATAAACCTTAACACAATGTACCGTATATACTCGCCTATAAGTCGGATTTTTGGGAGTTAAACTTTGGTCCAAAACTCTATGTCCGACTTATAGGCGAATTATAAAAAGACTGTTTTTTTAGAAAGTTAATCCCTCTAATATAAGCTTCAAAAATACAACCTACTTATAGGCAGACCGACTTATAGGCGAGTATATATGGTATCAGATTTTAAATTTTATAAATTTTGCAGTAGTCATAAAAAAAGACAGTATTATTGTTCCTGCTGTAAGAGCTCATTGTACAGTTGAACTTTGGTATTTTGAACATCGATATCTTGAATTCCATGAATGTGTCTAAGTGAGTTGGAAATCCCAACCACTTTTCCCTTTAGATATTTTAACCTTGATATCCCAAAGCCTCAGATTTATTGTGGGCACCATCAAGTTCAAGATATTAAGGCTTGACAATATAGCAAAAAATTAATGAGCAAAAATTTGAAGGATATTTCAGAATCTATGAGGTAAACAGGGTATCAAAGGTTTATGAATTATTTTGTTTACATTCTAACAACAAAATAATTTCATTTACTTTCATAGTCGTCATATGTGATATGCTGATATCTATGAGTTTAAAGGGTCTTTGAGGAAATGAAAAGGAATCTGCAGTATCATTTTTAAATATCCCACAATTAATCCCTAATTAGCAAAGACAATAGGTGAACATTTTTGTGGTAGTTTTGGTGTTTGACGTGTGACCTCATCTAGACAGATGTGTTATAATAAGTTAGTGATCAGTGAAGTAGAGTGGGTCAGACCTGGGCTGTTTGGCTGAATGATTGACAGATTCAGAGCTGTTTGTCAGATAAACTGTGCCTGTGTTGACAGTCTTTCTGTTAGTATCATGAATTACATGTGTATGACTTTATCTTTTTATGACACCCCAGCTCTCACCGTCATCCAGTATTTTGCTGTACTTTTGGTTTTGATGGAGACCTTGTTTGACTTTTATCAACATCATCTTTATTTTGATTTTTCAAATGCATTGCTAAATCTTTTTAAGGACCCTCTGTACAAAATTCATGTTGAAGAGTTCCAATTTCATAGTATTTTTATGCAGTTAGAGTGATCTGCCCTTTGATGTAATTGAGTGAAATATACAGTGTAATTTAAAGTTTGTTATCAATTCAAAAAATTTCTCTTAACATTATATTAGACCAAGATAATTGATTACTTTACTTGCATGTGTTTTCCCATTTAAGTAAGCAAGAGTGATTTCTGTTTATCAGTTTGTTGTCTTAGAACATTTTCATGGGGGGGGGGGGGGGGGATGGCAGGTACCCTATGTTGAAAATGACATGGATCAACCCAGTATTTTAACCTTTAATTAGTATAACTTTTACAGATTCAAAAAAGAAAAACTTCATTAGTGTATAAAGGGTTCTTAAGAGACCTGTAATGAAGCTAGAGTACGAGTGCACTGTTCATGTCACTTTACAGGATTTGATCAGTATCACTACAAAAAATTGAAAATGACGGATTCAAATTTTCGGGAACTTTCTCATTTGAAGTCGAGCAGAACTCTCCAGAGCTAATGTAAATGTACTTCTAGAGTGTGTTTTATCTGAACTTTAGGAAAACAAATCGTGAAGCATGAACCAAATTAAGAAAGGAAATGAGAGAGAAATAATCCAGCCTGATTTTTCCAATGTGTTTTACCAAACTTTGAAATGTTATCCATGATCCGGATTAAAGAAAAGTTACATTTTTACTGCATGATCTTTAATCTTTTTATTCTGTTTTTTTTTTTTTTCTTGCCCACTTGGCAGAAAATGTAAATTAGTGTCAAGAAGGCTATTTTGGGACAATCATGACTCTAGTGTCTTCCATGAACATGATAAAAGTGGGCCAGTGTCTTAATAGCAGACCTATATATAGAGTCCTTAGATTAATATGTCTCTGATGTTTCTGTAATAGTGTGATTTTTATGATGATGACAGTCTTGGACTTTGGCAAGCTTTAGAAATAGATACTGCACGACTGTAAAACATGCTTTTATGAAGATGAGACGGATATATATCAATCAGTGCTATTTTCATCTTAATTCATTATTGCAATTTGCAGTTTCATCTTCATGTAAAAGACATTTTATCATTATTGGAGGGGGTGGGGTAGAAATTGGGATATATCATATTTCATTTTCATAAATATGAAATAATTAGTGATGGGTTGACAGGTCATATATTTATTAATATTAAATTAAGGGTGTACAGTATGTAATACAGAAAGGGTTAATCTGTTTCTTTATACAGATATAAACTATACAAGAAATTTAATTAAGATTATGCTCTCAGAATTAAGATGTCTGATGTGATTACTAGTGCGTGGGCCGAAGTCCTGATGTCAACTGATGGTCATCACAATGCTTGGAAGCTGTAGACACCTTGCTGTGACGTTCTGATTTCATCTACGTATTTGTGAACGTTCAGTAGGATGGAAAATATGCTAGTTTATTACTACCAGACATTACTTGATTTGAATTAAATCGTGATGTTGTGGGGGTGTGAGAAACAACTTATGTAAATCAACACCATCTTTTTTTTTTATCTATATATTAAAAGTTCTGTTTCAGCAAGTTTTGGAGGCATTTCTTATCCAAGAAAACGCATCTATTTTTTTAAAAAAAAAAAACAAAACCCATTATTCTATATAAACACTTAGCATGCCTCAATTACCGACTTTCTTGAACCAGATTTCTAGCAAAGAATGAATGTTTGATTATGATATTGTTTCTTTATATAGTTGCTCTCGCTTCATGTACCAATAGTACTTAGGTCATGTTACAGTTATACTACAGTTAAACAGTTGATTTTGGGTATACCAAATAAAAGATGGAAACTATATACCTTGCATCACACTTAATATTTACATAATTTTGATGTTGTTTTTTTTAATTCTCTTCAAATCATATTGTATTGTATGAATGGGTAATGTAAAATGACTAAGAGACAGCATTGAGTCTGTCTTAATCTTGGTTTACATTATACATACTTGGTCCTTTATAGAATTGTATCCATTTAAAGAACCACGCACGCTAACTCTCGATTCCCGCCTACATTTTACACCCATTTAATTCAATACTAATGGCAATTTGGCCATAAAGTCTTTGTTAAATGCAAAGAAGAGTTCAATGGTAATTGATTAATAATTTTAATACCAGTGTTAAATAGTTAATTACTCTTAATTTCAGCTCTTTTTATAAGGGGAGTAGACGATGTTTTCCATTGAAATCAGGCTTGAAAGCAGCATCATATTTTAAAATATTCTTGGATATGGATAAATGTTCTTTAAATCTTTTCTTATGTTTTACACATATAAAATTAAACATATGTAATTGATTAAATACAACGTTAAAGTTGTAAACCCCTACGAAATTGGTGAAAAAAATGAGCATTTTTGTCGTTTTTTGTCTGTAAACATGTGTTCCCCCCCCCCCCCCCCCTGTGAAACACAAAAAGCTTTGGTATGAATTTGTGAAATAACTTACCATATTATCTGTAAAAAGGAATTTTTGTTTAATGGGGGGGGGGGGGGGAGATGTTTCAAAAATATTTTCCATTGATTTCTATAGTGAAAAACAAAAGTTCTACCAAAATTATAGAGTTATCTCTCTTTGTTTTCCCAAATAAATAATGTTTTATGAAAATTCATATAAATATCTATATTTATTATGAAAAATCATTCAAATATATTAACTTTTGAAAATTGACTTGGAGGTAGGCGGGAGAACAATACTATCGTTCGCAGTTCTTTGGATTTCATGGAACCTAAGCAGAGTTATCTAACATTGCTATTATTAGAACAACCTGAACTAGCCTTACAATGCTTCTGATGTGGATTTAAGTGTTAAATATGAAAATCTATGGTCTGCTGCAGGCCATGTAAGCTTTCAAGTATTTCTGTTAACTTGTTATTATTTAATTATATTATAGATATACTTAAAAGAGCCAGACGAGATTATTTTGAAGGATACCTTGTGTCCATCACAGGAAGACTTCATGTAGATCTTTAAGTGTTTTGTTTTAAAGATGGAGTATATATGAAAGTGTGAGCTGTCATTAGAGTAAATTTTCTCTCTCTCTCTCTCTCTAATAAGCAGATGGGCTTCTTTACTTCTTTTGAAAGCTATTTAATTATGATATTTCAACCAACACTGTCAGGGACTTCAGCATCCTCAAGTCTTGTTGTGTGTTTATGGTGAGCAAAATAACCCATGGGCATTTCTTACACAAGTTGAAAATGAACATCTGGTGGATGTGTAGTTGTGTCCTAGTTCCTAAAATACTACACAAAAAAAAACATCTTTTACAAGAAATCGGCTGACTCTTGATAGGTTTGAATTCGAGGTTCACTTCTTTTTAACAGGAAAACCACAGAATGTTAATTAAGACAGATATGTCCAGGACCCTCTTTGACCTACCTTTTCTGCTTCTTTTCACACACATTTGCCTTTGTTACCTCTAAATTTCCACAGAAGTTCACAAAAACACAGTGTTTTCTCTTCATTTCAACTTCAAGAAAGGTTTAGCAGTGACATATCTGTAGAGGTTACATTTTACACACAATTTTTATGCCCTGCCATGAATAAGTCTGGGGCATATAGAGTTTGTTATGTCCATCTTCTGTCTTTCTGTCTATCAGTTCAGTCCTTCCATCTGTCCATCTATCACACTTTGCTTATACTTCACTGTGACTTTGACCTCACTATTCCATATTTTGTGTTGGCTCATTTTTAAAGTAACTACTCAAGAAATTTTTATCAAAACTCATGCACTGATACAACTGTGGCATAATTTTCTGACCTTGACCTTCCCTCTGACCCTACCCTCACTATTACTTATTTTGAGTTTAGAAGAAACTTCATGGTGTTTTCATTAAAACTTTTACTGTGATACCTACTGGCCAGGTTTATTCAATTGTGTGATTTTGACCCTGTCCTTACCTATGACCTTTGACTCCATTATTTGTCATTTTGCATTTATCTTGGTTTTAAAGAAATCATTCAAGATATTTTCATTATTTTTTTATCAAGCTTAATATGCTAAGATGCATATTGGTGAGAGCAATTCAACTGTATCATCATTTTCTCACCTTAATCTTTCTCATGACCTTGACCTCACTTTCCTTCATTATGCTGTGTTCAGGGTATTTCATTGGACTTTGTATACTGATACAAATTAATGAGAGGAATTATAGTGGTTCTTTGACCTTGACCTTCTCTCTGACCTTGAATTTCACATTTTTTCCTCCTTTCACTGTTAGTTCATCTTGATATTTAATTCCATAAAGGATAACTCTAGAAAACTCAATGCATCAATAAAACTCTTCAAGAGCATTTTTACCATTATATAAATTACTTAAGAAATCATACATAAATTTTGCTAAATATGACATAATGAAATTGAACAGTGAGATTTTATTTAGTTGTTAGATCATGAACCAGTCTCAGACCAAAGAAGGAAGGTTGATTTCTTTTTTTTTTTCTGTTTCAATACAATTGTACCTTGGGTGGGGCATTTATGCCCTATGGCCATATTTCTGTTTTTTAATTTTTAGGATTTTTAACAGGCATTTTTATTAATTGAAGCAGTCCATTTGGCTGATGGTCAGTTCTCCAGGAAAACACTGAATACATGCTCAAAATAATAGTTAAAATAAAAGTTAACTTAACAATTTTTATCAGTACAAGTTACAATCTTTAAAATTTGACTAAAACTAGAATTTTTTTTCTAATAGTTCTGAATTAGACCTTTGACACCTAAAATTTTGACCTTCAAAATGTACAGTGAATTCCATGTTTCATTTTCAGCTCACATTTCAAAACATTACTTTCTTGGATTATTAAAATTTATTATTTTGAATTGGTTCCATAGCTATAACGTAATATATAGAACCCACTCTTTTGTAAAACTATTCTGATGCATTTCAAAAGGTTTGGCATCATGTTTTGTAGTACTTATTCTGTGAAACACTATACAAAGAGAAAAGTTAAAGGAATTCTAAACAAAAGGTTACATTTATTTTTAGTTTGAATATAATTAAAATGAATATCTTGAGCATCAGCTGTTGAGTTTTATTGCCAGGCTGTGCAAAGGGGAATAACTTGTGTTGTCTTCTTTACTTGGTAGTTGGAATTGTTGCATAATTTGCTCCTGTTCGTGCTTGATACAATGCTAATTGTATATTCTTATTAATTGTGACTTCGTGAATGAGCGATTACTTGATTAATTAGATAAAAGACATATCTGGTTCTTATAACTCTATGCACTCTTTCCACTTTATAATCGGAATTGCAAAATAAGTTATGTAAACATGATAAGGAAATGGGGGAGGGCACACACTAGGAGAAATTCTCAGAACTAACCCAATACTCCCACTACTTTGTAGAAAAAGAATTGGAATTTTTAAGAACTTATGTTGCATGTCATAATGTAACTGATTAACTGTTGAGGTATTTAGTAGGCATTTTTTTATGCTGTCTCAGAATTTGAAATTACAAGCTTATAAAGCCATATGTGCCACCTGGGACAAACAATTCTGGTTTGTTATATACCGGTATGTAATTTGTTATATCTGATAAGTTTATGATACATTTAAAACCAAAGGGAATAAAAATTACTTTGCTGTAAGCATTACAAGCATATTGGCTGAAACTATGTTTTTTTTCTGTAAATGTCAGAATCATGAGTTTAGATTAGATGCATAAGGCATGGTAAAACTGTACAAGAAAAATGTCCAAGGTGGTTATCCGCTGAAGTATGGTATCAAAAGCACTAGGTGGAACCTCAGAAAAATGTATTTTTATAAAGTCAAGAACTAAGAGCTTTTGGCAGCAAAGCCTCATTTGCATTAGTCAGTCTATCCAGGATGTATCATAATTTGTTTATCACTTGGAATCCTGGCAAACAATCAATTCATTTGAAAATTCCGGCAGCCGAGGGGATTCCCCTGCTTATAACCCCAAAGTGAGTTTTGAGGGTTGAGAAATCATGTGCTCTCTCTGTCAGCTGATCTGAATCTGCTCTTGACCTCTCTAACTAGGCCACAAGAAGAGGACTTTCATAACATCGGTATATTATGAAATGCAGTACATGTATGCAGAGTAGGTGTTGACAGTTCATTGCTATAAGTGTACAAATGGCAAAAATTTGTCCATGTTCTTAATCTGTTTTGGATTACCAAAAAGTTACTGTATTAAAAAACGAAATTAGGGCAGAGAGTAATGCCTTTTGGTGTACAGGTAATGGAGCAGTCATGCATGACATTCCAAAATAATCTTTTGTCATGTCAAAGGTCAGGATAGGTGGATTCATGCACAAAATCAGCGAGGGGAACCCACCTAAGTGAATGCTAATGTTGGATGTTTATCCAGAAGATTATTCTTGTCTATAATAGCCTAATCTTTATGGTTACTTTTTATCTAAATCTGATGAAGTGTCGAGATTACAGGAATTACTGACCTCAGGTTATCTGTGCTAGAAGGAATTTCTCCGGACAATAAAGACACAGGTGGACATTGATGTGAAATATACATACCAGTTTTATATATATATATATATATATATATATATATATATATATATACATACGCATATAGTTTGTCCGTGTGATGGATGCCCAAGACCGATCAAATAGACGAATGTGACAGGAAATCTAGACACTTGTGAAGAGATTTTAAGCTTTTCTACTTGTGTTGTCATCTCATACCATATGGATGGTTAATTTGGAGGGAAAACTGGTTTACTTTGGTGATGCAGGTAAATCAATGCATCAGTCAAGATGCACATTATTTAAAATCTTCAATTTAGATCAAATTTATGAATGGAATATCTTGGATGAATAAGTTCATTCATTGACATATTATCTAGTTTATATATAATCGCATCTAAACCTAGCAGGAAATACAAATTTAGACTTTAATTTTTTTTTCAAAATTTTTTTTGATCATGAAAAATTTATTCTTGGAACAGCCTCATATATTATTTATGAAGAATATGATAATTCTTGGGCAAGTTGATAAGAGCTTTAGTTGTAGTCCTGGAAAATTCATAGTGCTTTTTTTTCCTTCTTCTTTCTGGAACTGCCTTGTAATATGAAAAAAAAAATTGATATTCATACATAGAGCTGAATTTTCTGTTGCTGATCGGCAGAGCAGGCCATTGATCGATTGATAAGTAGCAGGATCATGTGAATTACATGTTGTTTATGTTCATTATCCAAGGAATTTATTTAGGGGGGGATTTTGCGGAATGTTTCCTAACTATACGTGAGCATTTTCATACCTGGAATTTTAGAGTTTTTATTCTGAATATATTAATTGCAGTCATGCTTCACCAGAGGAAATTGGAAGTTACATAAAATCTTTAAGTTTCTGGAAGCAGCCATGTGGTAGCTGTTTGTCTGTGTTGAAAAAAGTGGTTTTTTTGCTCTAAACGATTGCCAACAATTTTTTTTTTGGTTTCACCTAACTATACCAGTATAACATAAAATACCTGTTCCGATCCCTGGAGTCATATGATAAATATTCTGACAAAAATAAGGAGTACGGCCAGGAAGTGCAGAGTCATTAACCAATTGTATAACATTCAATCAAGACGGGAGGAATTGTGTATTTACATGATTGGAATTTACACTGATGAAGTGTCCAAGTGATTGTGGTGGTGGTTACATGGTACCAAAAGTCATGTGCAGCATCTGTATAGAGGAATACTCAGGCTACAATGGAGGTTATGGTATGTATCTAACCCTCCAATGCATGTGTTTTACAAATCTCTACCCCCCAAAAAAAATCACACTATACCCAGATTTTGACCCTTACTGTGTTTGCATCAAAGCGACAGTAAACTTGTATTAAAATGATGATTTTCCAACATGGATGCTTTGCGGTATTGTTCTTTAGAATGCTGTCTGATATGATGTAATTGGTATCGATTCTTTCGAAAGGCATCAATATTTTTCCATCAGATTCTGTAAACTCTGTGAGACATGAGTCTGCACAACGAAACGAGGGTTCCAGTAAGTGCAGATGCACTGTGAAAAGGAGCTCAGTTTTCAGGGGTGGGGGTCAATGAATACCATTTCTAAAACATTACTTGGTTTGTTTGTTTGCAGAAAAATTGGGTGCCTTTATACTAGATCATTAATAAAGTTGATCTTATACATGAACTAATAATGGAAGATTGCGAGACTAATGAGTGAAATCCAGTATGTTAGCAGCATCACTGTTCCCCTCCCATGGTTTGTGGTTGGATATGATTTTTAGCCAACACTTTGTATCAGTTTCTATCCTCTCTCTTTAATCGTCATTGCAAAATAAACCAGACTCCTAAAAAACTGTTTAACTTACAGTGTTGCAAAATCTCAATTCTTTTGTTAACCTCTCTGTTGCAAAATGCACGATTTAGCATTAGATTGTTTTTGAAAGGTCATAGATAATGTTCAACTGATCTAATGGAGTCAAATTGCAAAGTAAAGTATCTATATACATCACTGCAGAGTAGATTGGTATAAGTATATTAACATGACATGATAAAGAGATGAGCTTTTGTTGTGTCTGAGAATGGGATGGAATGGTCTAGAACAAAAATCTGATTATATGACTAAAATTGGACTGGCATCTTTATATCAGATCAATAATAATGGCCTTATGTCGGCCAAATGACAGAGGTTACCGAGTTAAAAATTTCATTATTAGAGGCACATTTTAAATATACTCTGTTCAATAGGTCAAGTCTTACAAAGATAATGAAGACATTGACGGTTTGATTTTGCTTCTTTGTGTTGGGGTTTAAATTGCTGTTTACCTTGCGTGTCTGCGATTGCAACCACACCTTCTTTTTGCACTAAAACATATGGGCCACAAGATTATGTATGTGTTTAAGGCATTTATCTTGTGTATGAAAGGAAATGTAGTCCTTTTATCTAATGGGGTGAAGATAGCAGTGTATGGGGGGCTATGGAGGTGCTAGGTACTAGAGGGAACATCATTACATTGCCTATTTTGCAAATATTAAAGAATTATCAAGTCATAAAAAGCAATATATCTATGACTAAATAATTTAAGACCTACACGTATGTATGAAAACTCCCCTCCCACCTTCCTCCCCATTTCTAGCTCATAACAGAAGGATGGTCAATATTTGCTACCTAATTTTGTATGCGACCATCAATTACCTGTAGTAATCATGTACTTAAAATGCAATTTGATTTTTAAGGAGCAGCATATAATAAATATTGATAGTGCCAGGACAGTAGTGATTCCAATTTGGTCAGCTTCCTTGAATCAATAGGAAATTGCACAGACTATTCAAGAAGGATGTCTGCATATTAAATGCCTGCAAGTCACCTATCCTTGGTGTAGATTTTCAAAGCTTGAAGGATATGCCTCTTTTAAAAGATTATTTTGACACTTGAGGACTATTTTCCCAAAACATGTCATACTAGTTGACAGTCTATAAAGTAATAAAGCTTTCAGTATGTTTTCGTATGTGGCAGGAAAAAAGAATATACAGCAGGCTTTATTGAAGGTGTTTATTGTAATGGGAATCTGTTTCGGACTTTTATCCCAGGCTTTAAAATTCATGTTATTCAGAAAAACTCAATGATTTCATGTTCTTATTTTAGAAAGATTTGGTATGCTAATGACATGAAGAGGAACTAAATTTGCAGAGGCGAAATTTTTGGGTAATTTTTGGGTGGACATCTATTAATGTATCTTTTCGTTTCACACTGCTATTAGAATTTTACATTACGAAGAAGGTACAATGCATTTATATGTCAATTAGCATATAGATTCTTTTAATTAACCCTGAAAAAAAACAAATAGGAACAGTAAAATTTGGGTGTTACTGTTAGGAATAATGCCAGAATATTTTAATGTGGAAGAAAAAAGTGAAATGTGAGGAATACGTTGGTGTCTTGAGGTTTTTGGCAGAGACCTAGAAGCAGATGGGATGATTCACCAATGTGTGAAGTTTCTCTTCTGCAGAGTGTAATTGCTGGCTGCTAGATAAGGCTTTTAGGAGGCTGACTCCAAATCAATAGATGCCTGCTTTCTGCACTTTTTGATCAGTATTGATCACTTGGTTTGACAGGTTTGGGCTATTGGAGATGATGCTCTTAAGATTTTAAAACAAATAAATATGAAAGCTGATGAGGGAGATAATCAGACGTGAATCTCAGGAATGATCACAACAGTGATAAATAATATAGAGAAGATTGATTGCTTTTTCTGTATAAACTGAGTAGGGTACATTTGGAATTAGGGATGAACCATACAGAAAACATTTTGTAGACACTGACTATACACATTTAAAAGAAAAATTATTCCCATTAGTCTTGATAATTGTAGATGGAAGTTTGAAAATAACCAGTATAATTCCCAGCCACTTTCTATTTTGTAAAGCTTTGTAACAAATAGTACATCTCAATTGCGTAAAATTCAATGGTCTAAAGCACTTTACTGGGTTTATTACTCTACCAAGGACTTAAAATATTTGATTGGTGGTAGCATTGCACCCGGATGTAATTAGAAGTGTAGCTTCTTGAATATTACTGATAAATCAGTATGTTGCAATACGAGAGTATTTGGTAATATTTTTCACAATACAGTATTTGCAGTTATTATTGGATATACAGTAAAAACACAAAGTATATTGCAATTCAACATTAAACTGTCCAATTCATTTTAGAATAAGCAAATTTAATATACCAATATAAAAGTTAACAACTGTGCATAATTCCCTAATTGAAGTATAACCCTACATCACCACCATCATTCTATACCAATGGTTGAGAAGTGGAGCAAAATGGCAGATAATGCAGATATTATATGTACTTGAAGTTTTGTATGTTTTACATAAATCTTCAGAGCATGAGACGAAATCCAAATCAAGAAGCAAGTGATTTGGTCTTGTACTTTATATTTACTATGAATAGATAGGGCTACGTTCAAGAACTTCTTGTGCATCATTGAACAGATAGACTCTTAATTTATTTTCTTTAAGATTTTAAGATTTAAGATTAGAGTTTAAGATTAGAATCTGAAATTACCAAAGGGCTCCTGTCGTCTATATTTGGGGCTAATGAAAGGCCCCATTCCCAATTCAAAACAAGGCACCTTTTTTTCCCAACTGAATGTGTTAATCTTCCCAGTAGTCAGTGTAGTTGGTAGCAAGCACAAGAAATACAAGTTTTATTGGATAATGATTTTCCCAAAATTCCCCAAAACGTTCACTAGTTTTCCCAATATTAATGGCCCTGGCCCAATGCAGTTTCAAAAAGTTGTGTGAGTGTCCTATTTTCAAAAGTATGGAGGCAGATTTTCTATGAATGCAAAACAGAGAGAGATTATATGAGCAAGTCTAATTCATGAATGAAAATTTAATTTTGGCACAACAAACATGTAAACATGTCGAGTGTTCAAAGTACAAATTTCCTCTATGAAATGATTATCATATGAGTAATTTTGTTAACTTGTAATGGCATATATCCTGAGTACTGCAAGGACAAAGTCGAGAAATTCTTAACTGTATGATCATCCCTTTCGAAGAAAAAAAAATGCACCATTGTACAAGATGGAATTTTGTCACTTAATTCTTTCATGGATAATTTTTGTGCCACCCTGTACCTTATGACATTATAGATATCTTAATTATATTTAAACTATTCACAAAGCAGTAGTGTGCCCTGTTTAGTGTATGTACATAATTTTTTAAAATAAGAATTTATGAACTCATGACATAGCTATTTTATTGGAATCTTAGAATTGCATTATGAAATCAGAGGTGCCAATAAGGTCATCCTAGTAATATGATTCAAATAAAGTAATGCATCATTAAATAAGTGCATTTTTGTGTTACATATTCCGTGAAAGTACATGGTTGATCTTTGCTTTAACATGGTGTATTTTTTCAGTTAATGTAACAGATATTTCCTCTTCCTACTATAAATATTTAGTTACAGGTAAAAGTTATCGGCACTTTTGGATAATTTACAATAAAAGACCCCAAAAAAGGAGAAATTTCTTCTGCTTTTTTGTCATGAAAATGCAGATTTGATTCACTGGCGGCAAATAACACAATTCTTACATTAAGACCTGCTAGAAAAATGATGGATGGATTCAATCATATATATATGCTAAGTCGGTGAAAAGAGTGTCGTTAAGTATTGTCGGACCTCTGATGATGTCAAGGATATCAAACTTTGCATATTTCAGTTCTGTGTGAAATCCATTCTGGTGTTAAATTTCTTTTGATATATTTTATAATTAAGTCTAGATTAAGGAAAAATATTTGACCTTGATTTGCCCTTCACTGGTCATAGAACAAATTTTGCCCTTGATACAAAATCCACACACGTACATAGCAAATATGTGGCAAATATTGCTAATAAGAATGAAGTATTTTTTCATTAAACATTTCTTACATAACTTTAGTCTTTATATGTTAATAATGAACATCAAAGTCAGTTTTGATATATTTGAACATGATGAAAAGGTTAATAGGTGTATTTTTGCAAGTTAGTTTAAATCATTCCTTTATTTATAAGTAATTAATAGCAAAAATGCTATTTGTTTTAAATTACTTAATAAATGTTTGATTATATATAAGATGTAGACATCTACTGCTTGAGTTCTTTCGGGGTTCACTGACTATTTTGAGTCGGGGAGAATTGAGTTTTGTTTCGGCCCACCAGTGAGTGTTCACCAGTGAGTGTTCACTGACTGAGTGTTTTGAGTTGGGAGAATTGAGTTTTGTTTCGGCCCACCAGTGAGTGTTCACTGACTGAGTGTTTTGAGTTGGGAGAATTGAGTTCTGTTTTGGCCCACCAGTGAGGGGTTGAGTGTGGTTAATACTTTCATTGTTATTGGACACAGATTACATCAAGTAGCATGTTGCTTTGAAGTTATAAAGATACTATCTAGCCTGCGAATTGGCCACCAGTTGGATGCTAATGACTTGAGACTTTTCCAGAACTAATAATGCTGTGTCTGTGGTGAAATCTTGAAGATTTGTATCAATGAATAGGTATAGTAAGATTACAAGATACCCAGAGCAGCTTGAAGTAAGGGTGGGTCAGGAAATCTGCCTAAACCGTGTAATTTTACTCCTGTAGGGATTAGCCTGAGAAGTGTTGGGCTATTAATGAGTGTATACGTGCCTAGTGTCCCCATCCTTTCTCCGTGTTTGGTATGTAGATTGTTTTACGTGGCCTTCTGTCTGTCATTCTTGCATGAATTGTTATCTTTATTTGAGGTTACCAACCAGACATCCTTATAAAATATGAGAGAGAAAAAACATGCAGTTGTTAAAGATTTCCTTCGTCAGTCGGGTCATGAAAGAGAAAAGTTGGAGCAAGACGTCAGCAGTTATAGGAACTTATTAATAAAATCATGACATGGATGACTGTATTCTTGTATTGCGCACCTGCATTTACATATCCACTTGTATACTAAGGGGTGAACATTCCTTAAAGTACACTAGGTTATTAACTATAAGCATATTGAATAGCTAACCATTTGGAGGCATTTTGTGAATGCTGTTGACAACTGAAAGTATATAGAAATGGTTGCTGTCAACTTAATCACTCTGAAGTAAGGCCAAATAAAATTATTTTTTAGATTCTCATCCCCATGCACTTGCCCCATTTAGAGTGTCTCTCTGTATTTTTGTTTATTTTGGTTAAATAATGGATGAAAAATCAAAAAAAAAAAAAAAAAAAAAGCTAATTTTGTTGACCAAAAGAATGAGAAACATAAACATGGCTATATAAGTCTGTCACTTATTTTAATTGCTTAGTGTCTGTGAGTATTTTTTAACAAGCCAAATTTTTTTTGAAAAAGTTACAAAATATTGATATAAAGTCAAAATTTTTAGTACACCTCTCACTCCTTTGTTTTGGAGAAGACAATTGGATTTACAAAATACAATGGAAAAAATTGACTAAAATTGCAACATGTAGAAACATATCATAATTATTATATGTTTTTAGAGACAAAACAGTGAAAACTTATTAAGAAATTTCAGCTTCACCAAAGTAGCTATTATATAAATGAAGTTATACATCAGCAGATTTTAGAGAACATAATTACTACTGAGTATAATAGCGCTACTTGAACTCTGTATCTACAAGAACTCTTCAGCAAAGGCTAAATTCTTCAAGAATTTTTATACAGATCTATTCAGAAAACTTGTACAATGTCACGCCAGAATCATAAATGTTGCATTGAATGGTTGTCTTGAGCAAAAAAGTGGATTTTAAAGACATCATTTGAAAACTGTGGTAGTTTTAGATGAAGCAGAGGGTTGGTCTTGGAGGTATATGTTTGGAGAAAGGTTGATAAGAAGTGGCAATTAGAGGGCTTTGAGATCTGTGACAAAGCTGCATTTGTGTTTGGGTTAATTCTTGGGGGGGGGGGGGGGGGGATGGAGTGGGGGGGGGGGGCATGAGTAGGGATTTCAGCATCCAACTAGGAAAATTTTAAACATTATAAGATACATTGAACTTTGTAACTAGTTTGGCCAGTCAGACATTTTTACAACAGGCCATGGACTTGTCAGTATGAGAACTGTCCATCTCATATTCAGAAAATAACATTCAACTGTTTACACAGGCTTTCATAATCACCAGACGTAAACAATATTAAAATTGTATTGAGAATAATAAAAATCTGCCTTCAGGGTTAAACACACTATGTAAAAGTTGGGAAGAACTTGTGCAAGCAGTGGTGCACATTTGGACATTGTGTATTCTGAGGTTGGTAGAGGAATGCATCAATATTATGAAAATAATTGGGGTAATTAAAGCTTATTAGTGGTTTGTGTACTCATGTTAGCATAAACAATGTAAACATCTCGTAATAAAAAGAACTATATAAGATATAGAATAAGATATTTTAAAGAAAACAACCCACCTGCTCCATTATTTTTTGAAAATTAGGATGAGAATTTATAAATTGAGTTTATGCGGCCTCTACAGATAAGTTCTATTAAACTGTGCAAGCACTTCATCTGTAGAAGTTGTCATATTGCTTTTTTTTTTCCTTACCTGGCCTGCGTCATTCAGGTAAATTGTGCTAATAATGAACCAGAATTATGGTCATTATTTTCACAGTATGACGTTCATGAGGTGTTAATGGTGGAAATGAATATTTTTTCTATAATTTTGTTTTACTTTTTTTTCTTGACCCAAAAACAAAAAACCTAGAAACAAATCCCAACTGGAAAAGAGATTTCTGTTGTTTCAACACGTAGCTCCACCCAAGTTTTGACCTGGCCAGAGGGCATACAAACCTGTATTTCTGATAACACGCAGTTTCACCCATTCATGCTGTGTCCTATTTGTATCACAATGGCTTGAACCGATTAAAGAAAAACAGCTGACTGATTTCATTGTGTCAGGAAATGCTCCTAGTAGATGGTGTACCTATGCACATACCTGGAAGTCAAATATTTGTCTATTTATAGTCTAGATCGTGAGGTGAGAGCACTCATGTATGTCAGGGCAGGCATGTAGACTTTTCTAGGAGGATTAAAGAAGACAATGCTCATGACATAGGTCGACCAAAACTTACACAACTCTTTTGGCACTTGTATACATCCATGCATAATGGCCCTGTGTTTCAGTGACGGAGGGTAATGAAGACTGTTATTTATGTTGATAAGATGCTGGTGTGCATCCTGCCAACATTTTTATCAGTGCAGCCTGGGTTTTGTTTGGGTCACACCCTCATAACAAATGAAGGGTATATTCCTATGTCTGGTAATTATCTTTCCCTTGAAGCTGAAATTGCAGAAAGTTTGCCAGAGAGTTAAGAGGAAATGCATTTTCACAATAAAATAACCCATAAGGTTGTTTCTTAGAGGGGATTTTCAGTAATTGGAATTTACACTCCAGCATACCCAAGACTAAAAAGAAAGTTTGATTACTTTATTTTTATTACAGTGAGAAAATGTTGTAAAGTAGACAGAAGCAGATTTATAGTGATATAAAAATATAAAAGAGAAAAAAAAAACATTGCTGCGGTTAAATAATATTGCACTAGGAGACACATGACATCATAAGGAAAGCCTCTCAGATCGTTTAAAAAACCCGCATTAAATCCTGGTCCAAAAAAAAATGTCATTTGAAGTAAATGCACTAAGTTGAAAAATGTGTCCTGAAGACATGTAATCACAACAGATTTTTTTTTTTAAGGGAAAGATCCTGGGTAGTTTAGGAAAGAAAAGCTTTTCCTTGATCAGAAGGGAGGCATATTTGCAATTAATCTTTCTGTTCCTTGATCAGAGGAGGGGTATATTTGCAATTAATCTTTCAGTTAAGAAATAAGTAAGAACACCTAAAACAATAAATTCTAGGTCACCGGAACTTTGCTTGATGGGGTGGTGTTTTTGATTTTCCTGCATGCATGTATATTTGATTGTGTAATTCTTCACAGATAGCAGGCATGATTTTCTATTTACTCCAATTTCAGTTTAGATTTAAGGTATTTGAGTTATACGATTTAATGGGATTTATATGCATAACACTGGTGCTTTTTGTGCTGAAGCTAATCAAACACACATTTTACTGTAAATAGGGCAGACAGTCTGACCTTGACAATCTAGGTTAGAGTTTTCCCCCCCATGTCAATTTTAGATGAACAAGATACCCATATCTTACAAACTGAAAGTCCCTTACCATTTCCTCAAACATTCCTTAAAGATAGAATCATTCCCTTGGCTCAGATGTAAATTATGCAAACAAGAACGCTGTAAGAGATCGGAAAGTGTTTATTCTTTACACTAGCAAGATTTCCCAGATTCTTAAATTGCACAAGGTACCGGTTAATCAATAAAAATCTTTAGAGTTATTTCAAATGACATTTATCAATACTGGTACTTTTTGGGTGTTTTCATGTGTGTGCATTTAATTGGAGTCTTTTGGACCTCCAGGATGAAGCTGCGAATCTTGTACTTTGCTGCAAATTACCAGCATTGATTTCTTGGTTAGGAGATTTTCCTCAGGTGCAGTGTGCTTTAGTCCTTGTCAATACACTCCGGCCTCTACGACTTTGTTGATATTTCTGTCATTTAAACATCGGGAACCTTGAACTTGGGAGATCCCCTCATCAAACCTGAGGTTATTTATTGTTCATTCCTGCATCTCATTGTCTGCTCCTAGACTTCAGTATAGATTGATCATTACTACTGGATAATCTGATCAAATGATGGAGGTCATCTAGTGTAGTTGTCAGGCTTCCAACCATCATCAAAGATCTCAACAATCGAACACTCTCTAATCCAATCTTTTGGCTTCTAACTGTTCATCAAACTCGCAAATCAGGGTCAGAGAAACACTTCAAGACAGATACCTTTGATAGATCTGTATTTCTATATACATTAATCAGCTAGAACACACATGTTTAAGTAATAAATCTTTTATTTGAAAGTTTCCTAAGAAGTGATCCTTATTTTACAATTACCACATTCATTTTCTGTCAAGTATGTTTACTTATTGGATATGAAGTAGTGCCTAATTATCCTTGAATGCAATATTTGTAATAATTGGGTGATTTAATTTCTATTCCATTGAGCATGTTGAAAGAATGTTCTTGATAACCTCAAAACAGATTGCACCCTCTGAAAAATTTCTTATGAAAATGAATTCATAAAAAGAAATAAGATGTTATGTATGACATTTATATTATACTGCATAATTACGAACATTCTGGTTCAATTTCATGGTAAACTGTTCATGAATGCTATGTGTATATTCTTGTAGGACCTGCCACGGTGAGAATGGTGTCCAATAACGGTCCACCACTTCCCATGCCCATGCAGGTGCCACCAGGTCACATGGTCCAACAGATAGTGGACGAGCACGGCATTCTGACTCATGTCATTCTATCGCCCCAGCCCACGTCTATGCCAGTTGGCGGACCCTCTATGACGGTAGGATACTATGTATGTATTAAGATTTTTTTTCCCTCTCTTCTGTGGCTCAGGCTTGTATCCATGGCGATTGCATGCTGCCTGACCGGACATGTCTTGTGCTAACCATAACAACCGAAGGAGGGACTACATTGTTTAGCCCCACCTTGATTGCTGTCTTAGATTGCAGGTGCTACACAGAGCATTTTGTTAAACACCAGACACTACAAAGAATATCAGTGGAAAATGTATGTATTTTGTCAGTACTCATTATGTTAAACATTGTCTTACTGCAAAAACAGAGAAAGCGTCATCACGCACTATAATAATGATTCACATTTGACTCTTACAATTAGGATACCCCTGTGATATACAGAATCTCTTTTTATCTTGACTCATTCCCCCCCAGCCTTCTTAGACGCTGCTGTCTAGAAAGATTTGCTTCATGGAAAATTGGAAAGAACATACAGAGGCCAAAAAGCAATAGAAAATAATCAGCATTTGTAGAAGAAGTCGTTACTCCTCATGTTTTGATGTTTGGCACCTGTTGATATTTCCTTTTGAAAAGAAACAAAAAACTTAATTATATGCATAAGGAACTGGGGTGTTTGAAGTGTAAACTAGACAGAATATGTATGGCTAGGGATGTGCGATTTTATCGATATACCGGTATATCGTGATTTTTAATAGCCCAATATGTATTGTGATACAGAGACTAAAATACCAGTATTTAGTACATAATCATAAATGTGAAAATTCATTTATTTGTTCAATTTTTAAATTACAATTACCGTAAGTGTATAAAAATGTTGTAAAATATTAAATCAATGGCATCCCTTAGCATCCAAACATGCTTTATTGATATATAAATAAAAACCTGAAGTTATTTTTCACACCATATTTGTTAGAAAAAAAATATGGAGATACATTTCAAATCATAGGTAAAATTGTGTGTAAACATATGACATTATCATGATATTTTTGGGAAAAATCGTGATATATCATGATACAAAATTTTTTGCGATACCCATCCCTATATATGACACATGGTTATTTAAGATTTGTAGTATCAATTCATATTTACATATTTACTATGCTGTTATGTATGTATATGTACATATATTGATTACATTATAGAATGGATTTAACAGAATATAAATACATGTATTATGCAAATATTTAATGCATTTATTACTGCATTGAAATTAAACTTCATGAATTTTCTTAACATGGATTGACTAATTAACTAATTAACAAATGAGAACAAAACAATTGACATATCTAAATTATACAAGATTAATGCTGTCAGAATGTATAAAATTTAGAAATATTATTGACAACTGTTCAAAATTTTTATAGAATTTCATTATAATAGATGAACAAATGATGACTTTAAACGTAATAGTATGCAAATTTTTGTCATGGAATCATCCAGAAATATAATATCTGCCTTAGGCAGAACTGTGCTGAAGGAACCAGAATATTACATGAAAAGGCCGAGGAACTTGAAATCCTCAATTGTTATCAAGACTCTGTGAATAATGACAGAGTGATGTCTAAATGAAACTACACATAAAAGCAAAATGCTTATGGCAGTTTTAAAGCAAGATCCCTTTGTTTCAAAGTCACATTTTTCCACGCCCGATACAAAAATTTGCATATAAATTTGAACTGGATGCAAAGTGAAAAGTGTCTCATTTTGGCGTCAAAATAAAACTTGGGATGACATTGACAGCATTATGGGAGTCGGGGATAAGCGTCAGCTTTCACTTGTGATATATTGATTATGACGGAGCTTTGACATACATTCTGTGACATTGTGCAGTGCCATCAATATTTCATCAGTGACCCTTTTGTGGTGGGACTTAGTTGGAAAAGAAAAGGTTTCCACACAAAGTCTGCCTTGAAAGTCTCTGAATTTCGAATGCAGTCAGTAGATTTATTGAAAACATCATGTAAATGAAAAATTGCCCCCCAAAAAGGGGGGGGGGTATAAAGTCATTTATAAATGAATAAAAGATAAAATAATGAGTAACACACATAATTGTCCTATCTCTTGTTCTAAGATATAGGACTTTGTTTAAATTTTATAATTTATGTTCATGTCAATCTTTTTTGTTTCTATTTTTTTTTTTCAAAATAGTACAACCTGATTTTAGCGAATGTTCTGTGACAACTGAAAATTACTTAATGTATCATTATCTTTTGTTTTAAATATTCACCCTTTCATTCCTTTCATTTGTTTATAAAAAAAACAAACAAATATCATACAATTAATAAATGTGTCATATGATAAAAGTGTTATTGTTATAAACAGGTTTCCATTAAATTTGAGTTCACTGCTAACCTGTTTTTCTGTATTGTCACCAGTATTACATTTTTAAGATTTCCGTTGCACAAGATTTAAAATGTTGATTTTTAAAATGTCATCAATATACTGAAAGGAAAAAAAGAATGCAGGGTAACATAATTTGCGAAATATTTTTGATTGCATGGCTGAAAAATATGAAAACTGGTCAGAGGTATTTCTTGGTAACTGTGCACTAAAATTGGTGCTCAAAATTACTCAACCGTGAAATGTATGACATCACGTAGGGAAAGAGGTGAAAAGCAAACTACATGTGCATATGTTGATGATGACAGGTTTTTAGGACCACTTGATGCACTGGAGGTCTACATATCATTTTTCGATATTTACAGTCGATATGAATTTCTTAAAATCATGGTATGACTGACGGAAAATCCATTGGGTCTGGTAATTGAATTGCCTAGGGGAAGAAAATGGCAACAAGTTGCTGTGCAGTTTGTTACTAATTTTTCCACCATAAAACATTTTATCTGTTGTCAGAGAGGAACTGGAATGGTTTCGAACTAAATGGACGGTGATGTTGGCGCGTAACAATGCCACAGAAAGATGGAGCTATATTCATACAGTTACTACCACCTATGTAATCACCACATCATTACCACTGAAACTGATATTCATACAGTAGGCAGTCATAATCGTTACACCCCAAAACTTAAAGAAACTGATTGCCCTACTTTGGTTCGTGAGCTCGTCAACTTTACTTTGGTGTTACTCTCACTTGCGCACGTGTGCATTTTTAGCATGTTCATCCCCAGGAAAATGTCAGACTTTCTCACAAACAGTCACATTAACCAAATTGACTAGCTCTATGAAGTCTCTAGATCTTTTTCTCCAATCAAACATCTGAGGGACTAACTGGACGGTAGGGTTTGAAGGTGTTGGAAAGCCCCAGCTACCCTCGACCAACTAAGGGCTGGCCTGTTGGAATTTAAGGGTTGAATAATATCCCTATGATGAGGATAAATTCGCTGATGAACTCTGTGCAAAGGAGAATCAAGGCTGTGACAGATGTGCGAGGGAGATTTTTCATTTTTGGGGGCACTGTCATATGAATTTCAATAGCTCATGAATGATCCATCAAAATCAAATGAGATTTTGGTTACTTGTTGATTAAAGATGTGTTCAAATGTTAGATAACAATACTGGAAAATATCTCTGAAAAAAATAGCATTAAATCACTTCAAAAGTTTACCCTCCATTTCTTTTTCCTTTCAGTATATTTTCAGATGTTTGCATTATGACTACTGTAACATGATATCTACATGTAAATTATAATATTATGGATGTTCATGTATGCTTATAATTAATATATATAGAATATATACATATAACTTGCATGATGTTACTTCGTATGATATTAATTATTATTCATAGAAAAAAAGATGATTTAAGTAAATATGTCATTGATCTATTGTAATTGATAATATATTTTCTCCAAAATTAAAATTAAGCTAGTATTTCCCTCTAACAATACCAGAGATAAATTATGTGCTGAAAAAGGATACGATCATAATGTAAAATTATGCATATTCTAGGAAAAGAAAAGGTTTTTATTCACTGATTAATGAATATTCATATGCAATAGATTTTACTTATTAACTATTAAATAATTCTTAATCTTTCTCTTACAGGGAGGACCAAACAATACACCGCCACATGCACAGTATTATCCAAACTATGGGCCCCCCTACCCAACTCATCATTACCCCTCCCATCACCACCCCACACATCATGGGGCTTCCCCCCATGTCCACACAGGGGCACCCACACACCCTCATGGGACGCCTCCACCCCCCAGTTGTAACAGTAATCCCAGTGGACCAGTACATCCAGGTAAATGATAAATACCTGTGGATTAATTAGAATTCATTAAGTAGTTAATTAATCTGTAAAGGTTAGCACTTCATTTAAGATTTCTAGATGATGTACATTTGGCCAGTTTTATATATAGAGAAATTGAGTTAGTCCCATATTTTATTAATATTACAACATACTTGTACATAGATGGATACATAAAATACCTTTTCTCCTTATGTATTTATAAATAGCTTGTCAGGCAGGTCATTTTGATTGTGAATAAAATTATTTTCCCATCTGAAAAGTGCAAATGTACCGGATTCGGCGATATACAAAATAAATTTTCAAATTTTGAGACAGTCCTTTAATCTATTGTGTGATGTCACTTCCTGGGGTTTTCCAATATCAATCTTTGTACAGGTAAGTAGGAATGTGACACATCAGCAATTGAAAAAGTCTACCATATGTCACCATTATGAACTTATGTAGGGGTAGATAAAGCTTAAGGGGCTACATTATAAGATCAGACATAGGCTTTGTGTCGGATTAAGAGGAAGTGTACTCTAGCATGTCTGCATTTCCTTTAACGATTGTGTTGATTGTTAAACTGAAAATAAAAAAGCAGAGGAATTGTTGAACTTGGCTATATTTGGCATAAAATTACCTGTTTTGTGTGTGATATGAATCTCAATTGTTTTCTAATTAATGGTTATTCCGAGGGAAGTTTTTTTTTCCTGTGTAATTTATTCAATGCAGTGAAATGTCAGATGCTCCATATTCATAAAATGGTGTCTATTTATATAACTTGATAATCTATAAGCCACTTGACTTCAGTTGGTTTATGGAGTCTAAAGTTCTTGTTACCATTGAATGTCAGTAAAAATTAGGGATGTTGGCATGTTATATTGGGAAACACTTTGTCAATCCATCTCTGTGTATTCCCTGGTTCATATGTTGAAAACTATGGACCGTTTTTTTACAGAGGTTATGGGTTACATACCAGCCTAGACTAAATATTTATGCGTGTCTTGTGAGGTCCTAAATAAACTTCTAAAATTTTGGGATCTTTGCATTCTGAAACCAGGTGCTTCGCATTTGATGTATGAAAAGAAGTTAGTATTCATTAAACAAGGCTTTTCTAAAAGTAAACACTGTTTCCTTGTGGGTATATCCTGTCGGGTGACTTTCTACATCAATTATTTTTATGAAAGCAGGCTAAAGAATATTAAATATCAAGAGACATGAAAAGTGAAAACAAATACTTCAAAGCTGTTTTGGAATTCAGTATTTGATATTAAAGTAAAAAAAAAGATGAAAGGAAAATATTGATCACAAGGCATTTTTTGAATCATAATTTGATATTTAAGTGAAAAAAATGAATAATTAAAGAGCTTTTTGAAGCAGGAGAGACTCCATTATCTCCTTAAAAAGATCGAGGTAAAACTAGAGGCCTTAACTGATTTTAAGGATTGGTGGAGCTGATTCTGCAGAAGTAGAATTTTCAGCCATATGTAATCTCGTACAACCTGAGCAGAATTGTCTAGATAACAATCAATATTAATATTTTTATGGTGGAAGAAGCCAAATCAATACCCAGTTTTTGGTTTGTGAGGGCTGAGAAAGAAATTATTTATATATGTATAAGATATTGCAGTACTTTGCAACACACCCTTCAGATGTTTTTTTTTTTTTTTTTGGATATTACCTGTGTCTGCAAATATTATTGTCCTATTTTAACACAAGAAATGGCTTTATTGTAGTGGTTAGTAGCTTAGAAGAACATTCCTTGATTCAACATAAGCCATATATTAGGCATGTATCATCAATAATGTGATTAGTGTTCACATATATTCAATTTTATGTCCAATTGTAGGACCAAGTCAACCAAATTCTATGGAGGGGCGGGCCAATAAACAGAGGGAGAGAGTGAAGAGGAAATTTGAAGACAGGAGGAGTCAGGGAATGTATCAACAGCAAACAAGACCCAGGATCAATGGGAAACAGAAAGGTAAGGGCAGAGGAAAGTCGGAAAGAAAGGGGGGAGAGTCAGAAATAAAGAGGGGAAGAGGGAACAGCAGGGGAGAGTCAGAAATAAAGAGGGGAGAGTCAGAAATAAAGAGGGGGAGAGTCAGAAATAAAGAGGGGAGAGTCAGAAATAAAGAGGGGAGAGGGAAAAAGCAGGGGAGAGTCAGAAATAAAGAGGGAGAGTCAGAAATAAAGAGGGGAGAGTCAGAAATAAAGAGGGGAGAGTCAGAAATAAAGAGGGGAGAGGGAAAAAGCAGGGGAGAGTCAGAAATAAAGAGGGAGAGTCAGAAATAAAGAGGGGAGAGTCAGAAATAAAGAGGGGAGAGTCAGAAATAAAGAGGGGGAGAGGGAAACAGCAGGGGAGAGTCAGAAATAAAGAGGGGGAGAGGGAACAGCAGGGGAGAGTCAGAAATAAAGAGGGAGAGTCAGAAATAAAGGGGGAGAGTCAGAAATAAAGAGGGGGAGAGGGAAACAGCAGGGGAGAGTCAGAAATAAAGAGGGGAGAGTCAGAAATAAAGAGGGGAGAGGGAACAGCAGGGGAGAGTCAGAAATAAAGAGGGAGAGTCAGAAATAAAGAGGGAGAGTCAGAAATAAAGGGGGAGAGTCAGAAATAAAGAGGGGGAGAGGGAAACAGCAGGGGAGAGTCAGAAATAAAGAGGGGAGAGTCAGAAATAAAGAGGGGGAGAGGGAAACAGCAGGGGAGAGTCAGAAATAAAGAGGGGAAGAGGGAAACAGCAGGGGAGAGTCAGAAATAAAGAGGGGGAGAGGGAAACAGCAGGGGAGAGTCAGAAATAAAGAGGGGGAGAGGGAAACAGCAGGGGAGAGTCAGAAATAAAGAGGGGAAGAGGGAGCAGCAGGGGAGAGTCAGAAATAAAGGGGGAAGAGAGAAAAGGCAGGGAAAAAAATCCAGAAATAATGGGAAGAGAGGAAAAGCAGAAGGATAAGGGTAGGGGAGAGTCAGAAATAAAGAGGGGGAAGAGAAGAGCAGGGAGAGTCAGAGAAAAGGGGGAGTAGGAAAAGAGATAGGGTAGAGATAGATATAAAGGGGGAGGGGAGATGGGGGGGATCAGAAGGGTAAAGGCAGAGTAGAATCAGAAATAAAGGAGAACAGAAGGTAACAGGCAGGGCTAGATCAGAAATAGAGAAAAACTAAAGGGTAAAGGCAGAGAGAAATTAGAAAGCAGGAGGAGGGAAATCTTAGTAATTCTTCAGGATATTAGCTTGTGCAACAATTTTTATATTTGGAAATCCTTGCAAAGTTTGAATTGAAATGAAAGGAAGGGGGAAATATCTGTCTAAAATGGCTGCAAAACTTTTGGAAATAAGAGGGTAACTTTCTTTTCAGTTCTGGTGTTTGCTTAGTCATATGCAAGCATAAGAATTGAAAAGTAAAGAGTACCTGTTAAAGATGATGAAACTGTGGAGTAATACTTACTAGTGGTAGAAGTGAAGGACTTTTAGCTGGAAGTATGTCAAACCAGTCAGGTTTTGTATTTCCTTCAGAGTGGGTTCTTAACCTAATACACACAGTGCCATTACATGTTAGGACAAAATAATTGATCAAAAGTAGTGACGAAGAAGAAGTGTCGCACACTTCTCACATAACGATGTAAAGTACTGCTGCACTATTACATAGTTTTCTTGGAAAGTACATCTAATTAAAGAAATTATGTCTTGTTTAACTGAAAGTACAACTTGTTTCTGTATGCATAATCATCTAGAAATGACACATAAGTAGAAAAGTCATGGCCATGCTCTTAATAATTGTTGTGCACATGTAAATACAGAGGTTTACAGAGACATTTTCTATTTTTTTAGAAAGCCATGCCAAACCAATGCCCTATGAACCGTACCATTATCAAGGTAATATATAATGTAAAGTTTGTTATGAGTAAAGCAGGGGGTGTTTTAGAATATACATACATTATTCTAAGTTAATTCTTAATTGAAAAACCTACCACTAACTCACATGTATATGTAGTGTTTCACCTGAAATTTTGGCCTGGTTCAGACTTTGTGATGGTTGACATGAAAATCACTATTTCATGAAACCTTTTCCCCTGTGTATTACTCTATGTAGATTGGATGCCTATAATTCATTTTAAAAGGACCTCATAGAAAAAGCTTTGTCATAAAAGTTTTTTTGTCACTTGTTCAGTGGCCACCTGAGGCTGTATAATTACTAAATATACCATCAAAGGGATTGAGAAGTTAATCCAGAGAGTTACGGGAATGCCAGGTGCTATTTATTCCCACCTGTGTGGAGTTATAGAGCTGGTGCTAAATGTTGTACATGTACTAACATTGAGCAAGACAACCAAGAAAAGACTTTTTGCTTCTATGATTCCTGTCTTGTATCTTCCCTTCAATATAAGACCTTTGAAAAGACAAAAGCAGGTTTGATTGTTTGAAAGAAAAAAACAAGAGCCTGGCCATTATCTGTCAGAGGAAATCGTGTAGAGGGATTAAAAGTAGATTACGGCTGATAAGTGGTGTTTCAGTCAGGAACAGGGGGGAAGTTTGCAGGGGGAACAGCGTTCTTAGACAGATAAGAGGATGTTCAGGAGGCCTTTATGTGTCAGACCAGGGGAAGACAGGTGGTTATGTAGAAGGCAGTAAAAGTCTAGTCAAGTTAATGTCTGGTTTATATGCAGACCCATATAGTACAAGAAAATGCTGACAGACATACAGCATAATAAAAAGACAAAACATTTACCTCAGTATTAAATCAGAAATAATTTTTTCATCTTTTGCCTGAAATGATGGTATAATTTGATAGCCTAGAATTTGTAATTAAAAAGATTTTAGGGTGTTTTAACAAAGTTGGAATTTATTTGTGTCTTGAAAATTTTTGTCGTTCACTTCATCATGCACTCTGTCATATGTGTTAAATCACATCATTATAGCCCTAAACCCCATGACTATTGATTTTATGGTATTTTATGCTGACCTTTTTTGTTTTAATAGTTTAGATGTAACATATTGCTGACTTGGCAATTCTAGCACAAACGCCAATGACCTTTCTGCACCTAAGGGGATGCTAAGTTAGAAATTTTTTTTTTCTTTCAGAAAGCCTGAGTTGTTCACTGATTTGGGCACTTGATAGGTTTTATTGTGTTTTTGCCACTGTTAGCCTCATTAATCATAGGGGCTGGTATGTGGTATATGACCTACATTGTATGTATATATATGTAATGATTAACAGAGATTTTTATTTATTGGCTTTTCATAATCAGTCATGCACAAATAGTTTTATTATCTGTCAAAAGGGTTTTATTATGGAAAGGAATAATTCATTTAGCAGGCAGAGTGGTAAATGCAGGGATTAGAGTGCTGTATGCTTTATTCAAATTTGATATTTTTCTGATGATTTATTGACATGTATTCCTCATTCCAGATGTTCATTTTTTGGTCTAGTTATTTCTTGTTCAAATCAAAATATGTGATTTCTCAAGTTATGGAGTTTCCATACTTCTCGGTTACATACAAATCGGTTAAAAAAAATAGATCAAAAAAAAAAACTTGTGGGTAATTCGTGGGGACAGCCATGCTGCATACTTTTTTATCCATCTGTTTATAAGCTATTGTTCAGCCAGAGGAAATAAATCCGTCCCATTAACATGTCTGAGAAATCCTAAAGCCTTAGTGTCTTAATGGAGAAACAGGCCTGTTATCTGCTCCATATTCTTTGTTTTGTGGTGCAGTGTCTGAGTATGCAATGTCTTTCTTGTAATAGAAACAGCAGAATGGGGTTTTGACTTTTTCTGTGACATATACTTGGTCTGACAAAGACACCAGCTGACATTTAATCACACTGTATTCTTTTGCAAAGTATTTTTGATCAGAGATACTTAAATATACACTTTGAAGTGTCATTTAGATAATTTTCTATTCTGCTCATTAGAATTTTTGCAGTTTTCAGGTGTGTGCAATTGTATGCATGTTTGATCCATTTCAAATTTGACATCAGCATTTTCTTTGAGGTTTCTTTGATGATTTTTCTTTGTAGAATCTATCCGTGTGCAGACTTGTGTGTGTGGTTTTTTTTTTTTTTAATTTTCATGTCTCCAGTCCATCTCTCTACCACACTGTTCCAACTTTTACATAATCTTCTCCAATTAATGTCATCCTCCTTCAGATAACATTATTTGGTATCTGTTTCCTTGAAAAAAATTAAAGCTTGTGGGTGGGTTTTTGTCAGAGCTGGGGTCTGGAGGCCTGTTAGCTGTTCTAATGAGCTGCTTCATCAGCCTCCACTTCTAACAGGGATTGGTTTCTAAAGCCGTCATCTCCTGTAATGGCCAATTTAGAACATTTTAAACAGAATTGATTGTTGTTATGACTTCCCTTCTGCTTTGTGTTATATATTGTCCTTATGAAAAGGTGCTACATGATGTACTTTTGTTGATAAATTAATAATTAATAAATTACATGTTACATGTACATAAATTAGGATTTAAATGAATGATCTGCAGTTCTTTTTTTTTTTTGTTTCATTTGTCATGTTTGACAATGATTCATAAAAAAGCAGCCATACCTATACATTCAAACTTTGTTATCTCAAACTCAATGGGGCCATTAGAAAAACTTAGAGATATCCAATAATTTGAGATAGTGAGGTTAAAATGTACAGTTTAACTTCTTTATCTCGTACACTGATATCTCGAATACCATGGATATGTCAAAGTGATTTGAAAAGTTCCAACCACTTATTCTTTAAGTCTTCTACCTTTCGATAACTCGAATCCTCGGATATCTCAAAGTTTTTTCTCGATCTCATCAAGTTTGAGATTACAAGGTTTAACTGTATTAGAAAAGGTTGTTTGAACTTCCAACTCAGTTTGAATTCAAGATATTGATTTTTGAGATAAGGAAGTTCAGCTGTACTGAACTTTGTTGACCCAACATTGAAGATTGTGTTGATTTATCGTACAAAGAGAAGTTACATATATGCAGAATGACGTAGGCTATACATTGACAATTTTTATACACTTTAGGTAATGGTATGAATGGAGACAGTTTGCCTCCTGTGGATACAGGCCAGCAGGCAGAATTAGCAGAGGAGAGAAAAGTCATACAACAAGTGTTGTCTAGTACCCCAGACCCAACAGTAAGTATACAGATACTCAACTAGATATAAATACTATGTCGTACCCCCCCCCCCCAATAATAAGTATATATAGATGCTAAATTAGATAAAAATACTATCTAGTGACCCTTCCCCCCTCCCCCCAGGAAGCAGTAAGTATACAGATAGTAAATTAGATATCAGTACAATGTACTATCCCCCCCCCCTTCCCGTCCCAACAGTACATATATAGATACTTTATAGATATGAATACTCTCTAGTACCAATGACCCATCAGTAAGTATACTAAATACATGTATAAGTACTGTTCTCAAGACCAAACAGTAAATCAACAGAGCTGTATCCCCCCCCCCCTCCCCCTTTTCAACAGGTCAGGTGATGGTATGTACTGTAAACCAACTTTTATTCGCGGTGTGAGAAATATTCACGAGTTTTGCGGCCTACTTTTAATAGCGAATATTAATCGCCGCGAACCATTTATTTTGCTTTGTATTTGAAAATAAATCATCGCAGATTGATTTCAAACTGACAAATCGCGAATAAAAGTTGCTGCGAATAATAGTTGGTTTACAGTATATAGAGCTGAGATATACATACAGTAGGTATTGTCTAGATAGGATCAGTGATGAGTGCATCAATACTTTCCAGATCCATTAATAGCTTTAATAACTTTGTTTATTGTAGACTTAGAATTTGTAGTAGGTTTGTTTATTCCAGACCTAGCAGTATCCAAGTGCTGTACTAAATTCTCCAGACCCACAGACCAGTGTGTCAACCACAACTTTACTTTGTATCAACATCTAATTAAACACCTGCAAAATTAGATTTTTTTTTTTGTAAAGCTGGAACTAATATGTTTAAAAATAAAATTAAAGAAATTTCACATCTGGATGAACTAGAAAATGCCTGAAAGTGTTTTTATTTTTACACCACTTTGTGCCCACTGAAAAAGACATGATTATGTGGTTTGTATCAGATTACTATAGCAATACTTACTTACTGATGATATTTATTTGCCTTTCAGGTGTCGGAAATCGAGGCTAGAAGTGCTTTGATTCAGTTAGCACTTCCGGAATGGGACCCTAATGTGTATGAAATAGATCCTGCAGATTTCCGATTTACCTTACTACTGTCTGATAAAGGAAAGGAAGGCAAATACAAATTAGTTTACAGGTATGGGAACAAATGAAATGAAAGATTAAGGTGTGAAGAGGAAAGGGGAGGGGGTGAATGTGAATACAGTAAAACTCGTTTAGTGGCTATGTAAATTTAACGAATTCCTTGTACGGATATAACGAATTACGGATATAGCGAAGTAATTTCATAGGTCCCAGTGACTTCGTTATAACCGAGTTTTACTGTACCATGATAGAGGCTTCTGAGAAATAAATTTTAAAAAATTGATGGATGTCAACTGCAAACATTAAATATATCTGGCATATAATCTTGTATACATGCACTGTCTCCAAAAGAAAAAAAATCTCGATTTTTTTTTTTTTTTTTTTTTTTTTTGTATGGATACGACCTTTGAAAGCAGATAGTGTAAACATGTACTGAAAACTGATCTCAAAAAATAAAAAATGATGGAAATTTCAAAATAACCAAGTAGAAGGCTTTTGATGTTCTTAAACTTATAAGATTATAGGAATTTAATTTGAATATAGAGTGCATTTTTTTATGATCAGCATATTTTGTGGTTTGGTTGTTTGTCAGACTTGATTTGATTTTTTTTCACCTCTTTGTTCATTTACAGTGGGGATGCCACAGAAATAACGTTGAAGGATCTGAAACCAGCCACCGACTATCACCTCAGGTAAAGAAAAAGGCTGCTAATGCGGCTCTGATTGATCAGCAACAAAGAACATGCACAACTCATCACCGCTCCCTTTTTGTTCATGTTTTATAGACAAAAAAAAATGGCTCAATTCATCACACATAAGCAATTTTGTTTTTATCTGTCTGTTATCATTTCTCATCAGTTATGTTTGTTGGAAAATAAGAAGTCCAGCTTCTGAAATTAGACAAGGGTTTTACGGGGGGTTGTTTTATAGTTTACAGGGTCTTCTTTTTTAATACGAGGTCAAATGGCACAAACCATAAGGTCAATGCACCCTACGCTGGTTAAATTTGATGTATCTTTGTACTCTTCTAATAAATGTTATATTCAAGACAGACGTTAATTTTGAAGCCTGTAAAGTTTTCCAGCCATGGTTTTTTTTTTTGGTTGATGCTAACAACATTCCTTTTCTCAGAAAATCACCTTCCCAGAAAAGATTTCATGATAATCATCATGCTTTTTTTATGCACTGATGAATGATACAATGCTGTGGGGTTGATATGTACATACCATTAATATTCATCAAAATCTATGAGAAATGTTCATTCTTCCAGTGTTTGGAAACAAAAATATTTTTCCTGTAAATTTTTTTTTATGAAAATCAATTATTCAATAGGTATTATAATATATCAGGCTTGTGACATTTATATGCTTGTCATTTTATTATTTTCTATATGAATAATTAACAGTTGGTATGATGTGATATATCATTCCTCTATAAGAAAGACAGAGATGTTACAAATTGCCTGCATATTAATTAAAAACAAATAAAAGGAAGATCCATCTTGAATGAGAAATGGATGATTACAAAAAAAAAAAATTCTACACCTGCAACAAAATCACTGTTCATATTTATAGGTGCCCTCTTTGTATAAAATGGGGCACATTCTTTATCCGTATTTTAAGATGATTTTGAAAAAAAAAAAAGAGAAGAGAGAAAACTGCAAATTCACCAGGTTTTCAGAATAGGCTTCTGATGGAGTTAGCCCAGAGCTTCTGGTGGGTTATCTGATAACAAATAGAGCACACTGCTCTCGTTGGGGGGAATTAATACATTAGATGGAGATAAGTCTGTTAGTTAATTTATGGTCTGTTTAATGCTTCATTGAGTTCACACCAGGACAGAAGTAGGTCATTATGTTACTGATTATAAAAAACAGATGATTCAGTATAGACACAAAATAGGGTTAATGTTTTAGAATTACTTGTGCCTTTCAAATCAATATTTTTGAATTCATTTCCTTTATTCCAAGATGGAATTGACAGGAATATTTCAAGCAGACTAGATGAAAATAATGAATATGAAGGCCTAATGTTAAGAATGAAAGATGAAATAAAATGATTAATTTTGTGCTTTTTTTTTTGGCTTGCAGAGTGTATACGTCTTTGGAGGATCTGAAGGGAAACACAACAGAGTCGGTGAAATTTACAACCAGTGCCTGTGAGCCAGATCCCCCCTCACCCCCCAAACTAGCCAACAAGAACAAAACCTCCATAGCTCTCAAGTGGAATGTATGTGCCACTGTACTCAGAAACCCCCCATAAAATTGTAGTAAAAAATTATAACATACAATTATGGAATGAATTGATACGTGAAGCATATTTTAACTTTTTAAGTTTAGTTTTCTCTTGAAGCAGCTAACATATTTTTGCATCTGTTGCGAAATTCAATACTTTTTGCAATGTGTTTGAAGAACAGGAATAGCAGAGCTTTGAAATCTTTTCATTTAAATTGGAGGTTAACCGAACAGTTTTTCTACTGATAAGCATATGTTAAAGGCAGTGATTAGAATTACATGAAATCTCATACCACCTGTGGTGGACTTTAAATCTTTGTTCTCCAAATTGTTTTGATAAATACTGCTATCCAAAGACTTCTTTTATATACAATTTAGATGAGAACAAAGAATGTAAACAAACGCTCCATTTACACGTTAATTAATCTGTAATTATTTCTGGGTTTGTGTACCTCATGACTTAGATTCTGGTGTTTTTTTTTAACAGAGCACCTGTGAAAATGGGGCGAAGATTTCCACGTATACATTGGAAATGGATAAGGTAGGAATCTTACCAGACCTCTGTGATCAAAGAAACATAACTCTTGTGATCTTTGTACACAACACAACTATTGCATTATACAAATGATTGATGGGTAATTGACAGAGCTCTTAGGTGAACGAGATCAAGTCAGGCTACTCTCTGCTTTAGTTCACAGCACTTAATCAGTTCAATTTGTTAAATTAATCAAAGTTTTTATTGTACATGCATTGGTAATTGACCTCAAAGTATAACCCTATCCAATAAAACAAAAATCAAAGTATTCCAGTTGCTCTGATGAAAGGCTACTTTGTTGGTTGTTAATATAACATGAAAAATTGCTTTAGTTTTTGAGTGTTTGATTTTAATTGTGCTGTTTATGATGTGTATTAGGGAAATGGTGAATTTGTGGAGGTGTATAATGGACTACAAAGACAGACTCGCATCAATAAGCTGCAGGCATCCACTAAGTATACGTTTAGACTGGCAGCCATTAATTCCATTGGTAAAAGGTAAAGCCATACATATAAGAAGCCACCTCTAAGATCATTTTTTTCCAAGACAATTCATAAGGTCCCACATAACATTAATTGAACAAGAAGGGATTGTATTTTCTGATGATTTTTTTTTTTTGGTTAGAATTGATTCTGCAGGACTATATCTAATCGAATTAATTTTCACCAGTTGAGAAATGTATGCTGTATTATTTATTTCTAATTAATAACATGCCATAGGAGCAGCACATCAAACATTAGGAATAGAAAAAAATTATTGAAACCTTTGTATCAAAAATGACATGATTTTCTTCCTTGCACTCTAATCTGTTTATGATAATTGAACAATATTTGACAGACGCATCATACACCATGGCGGTGCACTTTATTTTCATCATGACCCAGTGTATTTTAATATGTTGTGATGCTGTGTTTTAGTGAGTTCAGTGATCCCGCGTCTTTCTACACGAGTGGCAGTGTACCCAGTCAACCGGATCCCCCTATGTTATCAGAGCCATTCACCACATCACTAATCATCTCCTGGATCAAGCATCCAAACGAGGACACCTTCCAGCTCCAGATGGAAGATGAATCTACTGTAAGAAAGCAAGACTATTCCACATGACAATTTATCTTAAAATACCAAGACTATTCCACATGACAATTTACCTTAAAATAGCAAGACTATTATTCCATATGACAATTTATCTTAAAATAACAAGACTTTTCTACCTGAAATTTACCTTAATATAGCAAGATTTCTTCTCATTAATGATTAGGGCAATTTATCTTAATCCACATTGATGATGATGACAATTTACTTTAAAATAATTAGGAAGTAAAATATTGAAAAACATAAAATAATAAAGAATACAACATGTGATGGAAAAGAAAACAAAAACTCATATAATTTTTATATCCAATTTTATAGGTCCTCTATTTTTTATTGATTTCTGTAGATTACATC
Organism: Saccostrea echinata; assembly: GCF_033153115.1. Classification (NCBI taxonomy): domain Eukaryota; kingdom Metazoa; phylum Mollusca; class Bivalvia; order Ostreida; family Ostreidae; genus Saccostrea; species Saccostrea echinata. The sequence continues at coordinate 15,981,949 of NW_026889755.1, read as the reverse complement.
TTTAATTATATGAGAATAACATGCATTCTTAAATATTAACATTGATTTTGACAGGGGCATGGTTTTATCGCTGTGTACAATGGACCAAATTTATCGTACAAAGTCAAAAACCTGATGAGAAACACAGAGTATAAATTCAGAGTAAGTATTGCTCATTTGATGTTATTGAAATATACATTTTCAAAAGAAAAACTATATGAAAAGGATGACATGTTATACGTTTATTTTTACAGCTGGCGGCCTTTAATGATGAGGGCCAGAGTAAATGGAGTGATGTGGTGACATGCAGGACAAAACCTGACCGACCAGCCCCACCCCCAAAACCACAAATCAAGGGCAAGATTCATGCCTACAACTTCAGGGTTGTCTGGGGTAAGTTTGAACAGAGTGATATTTATGCCCCCCCTTCGAAGAAGGGAGGGCATATTGCTTTGCTGCTGCCACCAACAGTTTCTGTTCATTTTCTTTGCAGAGGTTGCACATACTGAAATGAAATTGGTATACAAATTTATTATAAGAATATCTAGGCCAAGTTCTCTTTTGGGTAAAATTCCAATTATTTGCAGTTTCTGTTCATTTTCTTCGCAGAGGTTGCACATACTAAAATGAAATTTGGTGTACAGATTTATCATAAGAATATCTAGGTCAAGTTCTGTTTTGGGTATGATCCAGCAATTCTGACAGAGTTATACCCCTTGGACTTAGAAAAATTCCAATTATTTGAAAGGGGGGGGGGGGCATAAGTGTTAAACAAACATCTCTTGTTTTTAATCAAGTCCATGTTCAGAGATCTTGTGTTGGAAGTTTACAGTGAGTTAGGTGAAGAGGATAATAATTTCTTTATTTTCTTTCAGAGCCACCAAAAGACAATGGAGGGGCTGAAATAACCAAGTACATCGTTGAAATAGATGATGGACGGGGTAAGCCCCAGTACATTAAAATTTATAGTATATTTTAGGAATGCAGAAAAAAAATTTAAATAAACTTTCCAATTACCAATGAATGGACCTTGCATAGTAATGGTAACATAAATTTTACCTTTCTGATAATGCTACCAGGAGGAGGAGGTTTGTTCAGTGTGTTTGTTGTGAATTGTCTTGTAAATTGTCATTTTCTTTGGGTTTCTCGGTAACAGAATCTTATCATTGAAAGGATTTATATTTTGTGCCGAATTTTATATTAATATATAACTGTATATAACTATGAGTTTATCAAGGTTCATACTTTAACACTATCTGTCTACGTTGTGCTAATATTAAAATTTCCATTACTGGAACTCTTCAAATTAGAGGCATGTTTCGTCTTACTTGGACAACATGAGTTACATGACATTGCGGAGAATACAAAACATGCCTATCTCAATCCGATTTAGAAATTTTGAAAGTATTTGTTGTTCCTATTTAAGAGTAAAAGAACAGACATATGTGAGAGTGCAAAAGTCCTGAATTTATCATTCATTGATAAAAATTACGACGTTTCTGAGGCATGTACATTGTATTTCAAGATAGACCGTCAATACTTGTCAATAACTAGCTGTAAAATATATAAATTGATATCGTTGTTGTTTCTACTTTTAATGCTTGTAAAGTCCACAACAATACAGTGTCTCATTTTCATGTTCGTTGGGCATTTTTTCCTCAACAATCAACATACTGTGTACATGTTACGATTGTCCCAGAAATCCAGCAAGATTTTGTACGTTTTCCAACTTTTTCACAAAAAAGTGCAGTAAGAACTTTAACTCTTCCATGGTGGAAATAGAAATAATTCACGAATTGTCCCAAAAAATAAATTCTGTTTTGACATCACTTATTGATGATTGAGCAGTTCACCTAAGATTTAATTGCAGTTGCAATTTATTTGGAATATGCTAAAAACTAAATATATGGCAAGGTAAACAAAAGGTAAAAGTCAGCACTAATTTCTTGCCAAAATGAGTGCACTTTAGTTACTGCTGATATCCACTGTGTCTTAACTGTGTGTATGTTGTATATATTTTATTATCCTGGTTTTTAACTCAATTTTAACTTCTGTAAGAAAAGTCAGTAACAGTGATGTAGTGAATCTAAAAAAAATGAAATTCAAAATGTTAGAAATGAAGCATAACAAGTTGACAGATTTATTTAGTTGAATTGTTGTGTTTTAGGTTATGAGACTCTATATGAGGGCTCTGAGAGAGAACATGTCTGTGATCGTCTAACTCCTGGTCAGATGTACATGGTCCGAGTCGCCTGCTGTAATGTGGCTGGAAGGAGTGAGGTCAGTATTGCTACCCATTTCCACTTGTTTTTTTCTGTGAGGTTAAAATAAGGAAGAAACTTTACATGCTTACCTGCAAACAAATTTTAAATGTGTGTGTGTGTGCAAGTTTAACTTGTAGTAAGAAACCAGAACATCTGAACCTTTTGAATGACATTCTGTTCCATTTTTGCCTTTTATACAAGATTTGTGATAAACATATTATTTATCTTCAGTTTTCTGAGCCATGTGGTGCTACCACCCAAGCTGTTGTTCCAGGGCAATGCCAAGCCCCAAAGCTACAGGGCAAGCCAAAAGCAACCTCTCTGCATTTAAGATGGGGTAAGAGGCTATCACATGAAATTAATAAGTTTATGTAAATTTTCACTTGAGGTAAGCATGCAAATCTTAGCATTCACAGCATAGTCATGTACATAAATCACTTAGTTGTACCCCTTAGACAGGGAACAAGAAAGAAAAGTCTTTTGAAAAGTAAGAATTTTATTCATATTTTGCAGCATGTCCAGAATACGATGGTGGTGCTGCAGTGTCAGAATACGCTGTCCAGATGGTGACCCCTGACAACACCTGTCGGGAAGTGTACAAGGGGAGAGACTTAGACTGTATAGTGGCAGGTCTATCACCAGGCAGGCCATACCTGTTTCAAGTCAGAGCTTTCAATAGAGTGGGGGTAAATTTTTGTTCATTAATGTAGTGTTTTTAAAGGTAAAAAATACCCATAATAAATTTGATTGTATGATTCTCTCATCTTCAAAAATATCTTTTCTTTTTTTATGAAATTGTTTTATTGCATGATTTTCTCTTCTTCAAAAGTATCTCTCCTATTTTTTAAAAATGTTTTATTTATATGTTACCAAATCCACAATTAACCAATTCATTAATCTTCACATGTGCAGACCTTTGAATGAGCCTGCTTTCTATTACAGGGAGGTGGATGGTCTGACCCGTTTGAGGTGGTCAGTGGTGCAGGTGTTCCTGACCCTCCCAAAGCCCCCCAGTTAGTTTGTAAATCTGCATATTCCGCGCTAGTCTCTTGGGAACCCCCTGTTAATAATGGTGCTACGATCACAGAGTATCGCCTGGAATGGCAGCAGAAAACAGATGTCACAGATTTTGCTTTGGTAATTATTTTTTGATTTATGATTTGTCACATTTTTTACTCCTACATATAATTGACATTTTATTTGACAAATCTAAATATGCTTTTTCTCAGCATTGTTAACACCCATTATTTTTCTGAGAAATGTTTAAAGTTTTAGATGAAGTCGGTATCGTAAATCTAATTTTGGCATCATGTTGAATTATTAACGATTTTTCCCTGAATTTCAGTTATACACTGGTCCTAATCAGAATTATGAAATCAAAGGTCTCACCCCTGCAACCTTATACCTCTTTAGGGTTCAGGTATGTATAGTGCTCTTTTGTGGTAAAGACATGAACAATGTTTCTGAGGAAAATTGATATTCAAAGAAATTTGGCCATTAATAATATTTTCAAAGGGGCATTGTTCACGTTTTGGTCTATGTTTAAAAAGTTATTTCCTGCTGTAATAGATCATATTAAAAGCTTGAAATGCTCTATGTTTTAGGCAATCAATAGTGCTGGTCACGGCCCGTACAGCCCTGTGGGGACGTGTGTGACCCCACCCTCTAGTCCATCATCTGTCACTGTCATCCGTCACACTTCCACCGCCACGTCTATTACTCTGTACTGGAAGGAGCCAAATTCCAACGGCAGCGACATCACTGCCTACAACCTTGAGGTGGGGGACAAACAGTTCACTATAGGGGCGGTCACGGAGTACACCATAGAGACCCTGTCACCAGAGACTGCCTATAAGTAAGGGCCTCAAAATAGGTCTTGTCTACTTGTCTATTGCCATTTATCTCTGTAGTTCAGTAATAAAAAAAATTGTTATATAGAAAATTTTACATTTTGTTTTTAGATTTGTTTCAGTACATGATGAAATTCATTACTAATCAATAGATAGTCACTGTGTTTTGTTTTTCATTAATATGATATTTAGAAAAAAAATATGGATCTTCTGATTAAGTGACACAGGTTTAAATTAAAATGACTTTATCCAAATAACTTACAACTTATGATTGTTATACTTTGACAGGATAAGGATACAAGCTGTGAACAGTATCGGTGTGGGTCCGTTCAGTGCACCAGTCCGAGTGACCACTAGACCACTTCCTCCAAACCCTTCCAAACTGGAGTGTATTGCTCCAGCACCAAACAGTCTCAAACTCAAGTGGGGTGACCAGCGGGGGTTAGATACGAATCACTACACGTTAGAAATGGAGAAAGAAGATGGAAAGTGAGTATTATTGACTGCCAATTGATTGATCAATTATGTAATAATATCAGTGTTTTCCCTCAAGATTCAAGCATTATGAAATTATATTTTGTAAAATTTGTTTCTCTTTTGTAGCTTCCAGGTGATATATGAAGGCTCCTCACATTTCTTCAAGGTCAACAAATTACAGGAAACTACAAATTACAACTTCAGAATTTATGCCAGTAATGATGTAGGAAGTGGACCATATTCAGAAATTTACACATTCACCACAACCAAAGCTCCTCCCCCAGCAGTGAGGGGTGAGTAGTTTGATATAAAATAGGGGGAGGAGACCTTCTTCGCAACCCCCAGCAGTTACTTTGATGTTGAAAAGCACTTAGAGAGCTAATCCTGTCCTTCTGACACACATAACAGCTTCATATTAAAGAAAAATTTTAATATTTTCCAAAAAATATTCTTATACCTCTAAGATGGAAGATTGAAGAGGGGTATGACAGTTTGGTTTCTTTCTTATTTGTAGGTATACTACAAACTTGTAAGCCAAATTTTATGAGCTAAATGAAATTAAAAATATAAGGTTCAGAAAAAGGTCACATATAATTTGTTACAATAAAAATTTGCAATGGTTGGATCGTATTAGATCCCATAAGTGTGAAAAGATGATAATGTACAAAAATAGCTAATGGGATAAAATTATTTATTGTAGCTCCTCGTGTGTCGAGCATCACTCAGCATTCGTGTAGTGTGGAGTGGCCGGCGTGTAAAGCTGTACAGGGAGACTCTGTGGTGTACCTGTTACAGCTACAGGGGGAACAGGAATATCAAAAGGTAGAGAAAGAGGAGTCTGTAGTTTAAATTACATGTATTAATAGTTTTATTTAAGGTCAAGATCTAGTAAATGAAGGATGCCTACAGATTTCTCAAATTTGAGAAATAAATCCCTTTAATGATGCTTTATAACTTTAGCTTGGTCAAATAAGGTGTTTCGGGGCATGATTTGTAGGTAATCAAGACGAAAAATCATATTTTAAACTGTCATTTTCAATGAAAAATTAAGAAAACCAGTCATGAATACAGTAGTTTTTTCCATATCAGACCATAGAATTGTATCCAGATTGCCTACAGTCTCTCAGAAAACGGGAATTTGTATGTTCTTGGCCTCTAATTTAAAATAATATTAAATTGAATATAGGTATCGGGATTACTTTTCACATGATTTCAAATTGAATTCCTTGAAAATACTTTATTTTCTACATAATTATATTAGAGCCGTAAAGTACGGGAAAAAGAAAGTTGAAATTGATTATGACGTCATAATGGATCTAGCACCAAACAATTAGTCTAAAGTCATTTACTAGATCTTGACCTTAATTTTATTTAAATAAAATTTAATTTAAATTTAATTTAATTTATTAAAATTTAAAAAATTAAGATACATGTATTAATAGGGAGACAAGTGAAAGCATAAATAGAGATGCACAAGGATGATTCAGTTGTATTAGTTCTGAACTAAATAAATCATGAAAGATAAAGTCATGTAGCTACATTTTGGTACAATAAAATAATTGTGGAATAAAATGAGAGAGTATATCATTTATTGTAGATATACAGAGGAGAGGACACTGGTTTCCAGGTGGAAAACTTGTCTCCAAAAACAGACTATCACCTCCGTGTTTGTGCAATACGAATCTGTGAAGATGGGACCGAAGTAGTGGGGGCGTTCAGTCCGGCAGTGACCTTCACAACTCAAGGTCATGAGCCGGTCAGTAAACAAGAAACAGACATTAAACAAGAATCTAAGTTAGTAGAGCCTAAACAGTTAACTGACCAGCAGTGGGCCATGATCATCCTAATGGGCTTCGTTGTGTTTGCTGTGCTTGTCGCTTTCGTTGCTCAGCAAATCATCAAATACAGATCGAGTCAGGCCACAAGATGAGAATTAAGGTTCCAGGGCTAGAGTTGATAACACGGGGGAAATTTTCCATGGATTTAATCGTGATTTGACTGCATATCGCTTCCGGAGAGTGCCACAGATCTGCTTCAGTGGAATGTGTTCCATGCAATATTATGATATAGATCTGATTCAACAAGGCTAGCAAGTGGCTAGCAGAGGATGAAGGGTTGATGTGCAGCAGTTTGTTATCCATGTAGATGTTTCATGTGATATTTTTTTTCTGTTCAAAGTCATGACATTTTACTTAGGAAGATGTTTGTGTCTTACAGCATTTACATGTGAATTTAAAAATTTTAATTGTAAAAAAAATCTATCTATAGATGTTGCTTGTAAAATCTGTGAGTGTGCTTGACATCCTTGCAGATTATTATGAAGTGTTTGGTTCCATTTGGATCCACATTCACAGCTTAATCTCTCCTAATCAGTTGTGTTGTCTCCAGGTTTTATTCATTGAAAATAATCAGAAAATCTTATTTTTGAAGATTGGTACATTTTTTCTCCAATGTTTTATTGCAGATTAGAATGTTGTGTACATATTATATATGTATAAAGATATATTTTTCACAGCTTCCATGACTTTGTGTTAGATGACCAATGTTAAACTATGTGGAAACACTGCTTCTCATCTTACTTATTTATTGTTATTGCCAAAATCACTATGGAGAGGGGAACTTCATTTTTTTTTGTCCTCATTGGGAAAATTTTAATATCAAGTCTTAATATCTCTGTATTAAGAATCGTACATGAGCTGGAGTAGATTGATGCTCCATTTGGGAATTATTTTTATGTATTTTTTTGTATCATCTTTATTTTTTTCCTTCTGATTATGGGCCCCTCAAACATTTCCCCCTCCCCATCAATCATCAAGGTGACAGACATTTTACCCCCATTCAGGTGTCATCACAAAAAAATCACAATACAGGCCTGACCAATAATATCTAATGACTCCAATAAATTAAAAGGTATTTATTGTATATTAAATATGGGACATGATATATGTTAAGTGTTCCATGTTTTTTTTCAAACCTAGAGCTAGGAATGCTTGTCGTTTCTTTGTTCCTCTGCCCCTGGTCTGCATTATTCAGCCTATAGTAATGGTTGTGGCTGTTACATTTGTTAACACAGCTTCAATATCAATGTGCCAAATAGTTATATGTGTAACCTGTACCAATTCAATGCATTTTTTTGTGTGTGTTTTTCTGAATTTTCACAAATCTTGGGCATGTATTTAAGATGAAGTATGTCAAAATCAGATTGCATTTGACGAGTCGTTTGTCTATTTTGTCAAAAGACTTGATTAAATTTGAATTTTAAGTAATCATAAAATCCACTGCAGTCCAGATAAAACATTGATGTTTGTCAATAGTTATGACCAGAAAGTTGATGAAAACATTATTTGGACCCCCCACCCCCCGGGGACTGATACTGATGTTAGACAGGCTTTCTGATCTACCTGTTGACTTTTCAAACTGTGTAACTTATATACATATATATATTATATTTAATTGCACTGTGCACTAGTTACTGGTACTATTTTATTTGTTATAAAACCCTTCACTAGTCAGATGTTGCTGTGTTACGTTCTATGTCATGTACATGCATTTTTTTTCTTCGTTAATTAAGCAATCAAATGACCAGTCCTAAAATGGCCACATTTATGATTTTTTTTTTCAATTTAATTCACATACTGTCATTTAACGTAAATGACTGTGAAGTTTTATTTATTGAAGCAATTTTATGTATGTGCAGTCATAAATTCAAATAAACAAAACAAAGAAAAATTGCATATAATTTTTTCTGAAAAGGAAAAAGTTATCATCAGCTTGATTCTTTACCTACCACCTAGACCCCCCCCCCCCCTCCTCCCACCCCTACCTCCATCATCATGGAAAATGTAATCTTCTGTATTGTGGAATCAGGATAAATATGTTCTCGTATAAATCTATACCACTCTTTATTGGCAACAAAAATACAGAAAACCTAAAGAATGTACAGAATACTTCATGTTGTAAACCAAGAAAGAAATCTGGATTGTCCATATTGTCAAAAAGTAGAGAACATTGAAATAGATATCACTTAGTTAAATATCACATACACTATACACCAGTAGTATAGGAAATGCATATCTCCCTAGGCCATGTTGATATCACTGTAGGACTTCAAGTGACCTTTGTTTTAGCCCATAGTTCAAAGAATTGTGATGCATTTAAATGTTTTTAAACTACTATTATTATGGTCATTAGTTGAGGAGTGATGGGTACTTATTTCTTTTTCTTTCACATTTGTTCATAAAGGTTTTCCATATCAGAAAGAAATTTAACTTTGGGGAGTGGGATGTTTAAGATGATCATTATTTAAAAGCTTACAATAGAACTGGAGGCTAGATCATATTACACGCGGAGTTGCCGGCCTTGCCATTTTGTCATGTCACATACGTAACCTGCTCGAAAAATTGTTGAATAAACTTTGTTATTTCATTGTTATTTTTTGACTTTGCAAATATCTTAAGGTTGTATTTTTTATGAACATGACAATATTTTTTTTGTGTGTGTTCAGGATGTTTTCCTCTTTGAAAGTGATAGGTTATTTCAGTTTCCATTAATTCAGGGTATTGGTGATTTTTTTTGTCCAACTCTACTGTCTCTTCATTGTTTACATTTCAATCAAGAAAAACAAGGCAATAAACATTAATAAACATTGATTCCATAAATGGAATCAAATTGTTGAATTTTGATACCTATATGTAGGCCATTATGGATTCTAAAATTTGGTTTTTGAGTAGAAAGTAAATGGTGTCCAGAACTTCTTTTTGATCACTGTTCCAACCTGCAAATTTTCCAAAATTACCCTGGCATTATTATATGGTCTTAATTGTAAGATACAGGTATATATTGTTTAAATTCTTTAATAGTCCCTCACATGAAATTTCGGTTGATATAGAAGAACATTAAATAAAGAGAGAAATTAATATTTATGCATTGATTCTAAATATGACTGCACTTCATAACAACACTAAGGGGGACCCATTAGGACCTTACTTCTAGATATATGTGTCCAAACTTTAGCCCACTTATTACACAGTTTAAGAGCCCAGTTATTACACAGTTTTAAGAGTTGACCAAGATAAAGTGTTTCTTTGTTATAAGTTATTGTTATTTATTCTAATTCGAGAATTAAAAAAAAAAAAAAGAGAATGGTGAATATTTTTTGGAAATGGCCAGTAAGGCACAAGTGCAATATAAGTAACTTCTGAAGCAAAGTGGGTCTGGTCACTTTGTATTGTGTATATATATATATAAATGTATTTGGTTGTCTTATGATATTAATTATCTTACATTATTATACTGTCATAGTGCATTCATTTATAGGCATGTTGCCTTGTTGCTTTAATCATTACGATAGGTTAGCATGCATTGTATAGTACCAGGTATCATCACTTGTCACTTGAAGTTCTCACAAAGAAAGAATGGGGAATCATTTAATTTTTTTGGTTGATTAGCAACTTCATGATGGTTTTTTTTTTTTGTTTCAAAATATATTCATGATGTGATGATGGGACATAAGTAATTATTATATAAATATATATATATACATATAAAATATATTCTATCAAATAAATTTATCAAATTAAATCATATTTTTGTTGTTATTGTAGAATATTACTGAATACTATACCCTTTTGTCCTTGTATGTGTCTTTTTTTTTTTATAAATGTAGTTTAGATAAATCCAAATAATCTACTGTAGTAAGCTTTGAATGAAAGGTTTTTGGGCATCATTTGTAAATTGAGAATTTTCAGAACTTTTTCCTTAATTATATTTTTAAAGTGAAGTTCCCGGAAACTGCTAGTAAGCCCCAGGCTAAGCCACACCCAGGATTCATTCTGAGAATAAGGGTCAAAGATAATAATCTCAATAACATGTCTCACCAGGCATTAACTCTGTTATAATTCCCAGATGAACAATCAAGTCAGGTCTACCACTAATGTTATGGAGTGGGTCAAAGCACCAAAAACACAATTGAAATATGGCCAGAGTTGCTCATCTGGTCCCTGGCCAAAATGGGGACTGTTCCATTAGTTAAAACCCCAATGGTGATGGATCCAGGTGGAGGCCATGGGAAGGCACATCCTGTTCCTCTGGGAGGGATTCAACCTCCTTAACTGAAGAATCCTCACTATCTTGACATTGGTGCTCTTCCAAAGGACATAAGAGCCACTTCTGGAGGGGAGGTGTGCATTATTAGCCAAACATACCTTTCCTCTAGGGTTATTAGGACGCAAACCCATCACTCAACTGTTCAATGGCCACCAATATGATGTCAGATATAAAGGAATTTGTATGAAAATTTGCCATTGGAGGTGGCAGTGCAGGTGTTGCATGAAAAAAACCTTTATCCTCCAGTGTAATAACAGGGTAGGATTCAGTGTATATATTGCAAATGGGCATTTTCCATAATAAATACACATGAAGATATAAATGAGAGACTGATCTAATTTAGTTTGAAAAATTTTATCTATCATCATGATAAAGTTATTTTTCCTGTGTTATGATTTTTGAAAGAAAAGTTTGTATCATCTGTCTTATCAGAAATTATTATTGGTATTGTTCGGCAACTTATAGGCTAATTAATTAATTTTAATTGAAGTGCTCATAAATTATGAAAATCTAAACACCCATTGATCAAAAGAATTTCGCTTAAATAAACATCAATTATACTGTATGTTTGAAGGAGACCTCGTGGGGTGAATCCACTCGAGGCGAACAGGGTCATGGCGCGAAACCACTTTTCGCGAACAGGTAATGGGTACGAAACCACCCGGATCCCTCTGTTACGTCTATTTGGCCTTTTACCGTTGAGACGTCGAAGTGCGAGGACGTGTTTTATGACACCAACAACAGCGACTGGTACAGCAGCAGACAGTGATTTGGCACGTGACCAGACCCACTGGACAAGTGGATTGTGTATGTACTAAATTATAAATATTAATAAAACCTGTTGTTACTACACCAGTCTAGACTAACTCCCCCTTTCCACGTAAACTTGAAAAAAAAAACAATAAAAAAGTATCAAAGTTTTTGAAAACTTTTTGAAGTGTTGGTACTTGAACTATTAAAGACTCAAGAGATTTTTTAATATTCATAGACCTAGTTTAAAAAAGAAATTTAAAGAAATTGAAAAACAATATATTTATATATTATATATCTATATGATAATGGAGGCAATCCAAGAATAAATGTATTTTTTTTTAATATGATGTTTTCTTACAAGACATATTCAGAAAATACCAGTATTATAGAAGAAATGAAATATATCCTGAGAAGACAGGAAAAAAAAAATCACTGTGCTTGTTTGAAACTGTGAAGTATGGGGGTAACTCCATTTTGATAACAATTGAAAATATTGGGAGACATAAAATTAAATTGAAAAATAAACATAGCTTGGTTTCATTTAAATCTATAGTGAAATATCATAGACACGTCTTGATGAATGGATAGTGTAAACCCCCAACCCCACCCAAGAGGCACTTGGTTTCAGGATGGTGTACATATTTTGTGCATTATGTGTACTTTTCTAGGTGTGTCTGCATGAATACCATGAATACACTCATATAAAAAATTGCTTAAATTGGCACTTTTAAAAATGTCATATTACTGTATATAAGTAGAAGGAAGGTACAACAGTTACCATCTTTAGATTTCAGGGGGTGTCTCGGTTCACAGTACTTCATTTTAATCAATATCTACAATTTTTATTGATGTTGGTTGAGATCTAGCTTCAAAAATGATTGAATAATGCCTTTCAATCATCTGCCAATTTGAACTTGTCATATAAGAGATCCTTGATTATAACCTAGCCGATTTCTAACTATGAAAAATGTAGAGGTGTCCCGGAAAGTCTAGAGAGAACAAGCTTGGTGCAGTTTCTGGCCTCTCTAGACTTTGTTTTCAGTCTTTGTTTCTGGATTTCTAAAAGCATTTATAATTATAAAAAAAAATATTATGAAGGCATTTGAACTGATCATTTTTTAATCTAGATTATTCTGACCGATATACTGATAGATTGAAGTGTCATTAAAAGTACATATCATTTCAAAAATACCACTCTGGTATCATCCTTAATGGTATTCAACCCTAACTGGTGTAATTGATATGTGCATGTGCACAGGATTGGTAAACAATACTGTACGTGTATATAAATTGGTGTATTCAAAATTTAGCACAATGGCTGAGTATTGAGTTGTTAGCGTATTCATGAATTAGCGCTACACACAAGCGTGCCATATATTGTATTTATAAATGATTTATTAGCGGTATTCATGAATTTGTGCACCGTTGTCCACGCCAAAGCTGCTAAAATATGAAGCCCACTATTTTACGTACACACACAATAAATTTTAATGGTGTCATCAAAGTTGTCTAATGAGTCAGACATTTTTTGAAAGTTTAGAATCAGAGCAGTGAAAAGCGTAAGTGTAGAGTTCTTAAAACATTCAGAACACATTTCTAAGACAAAAATATAGAAACAATGCAGAAATAATTAAATGATTTTAATTAAACTTCTATTCATCAGGTCTTTAGTATACCTTGTCTTCAAGCAGTATCTTCTGGTCCGCTGCTGGTTGTGTGGAAAGTGTCTGTGAGACTGTGACGTCATATAGGTGGATACTGGCTGACTGAGCAGGAGCGGGAAAGTTTGATCTTTCAAGACTTGCAGTGTATGTAGTTACATGTACAAATTTAATAACTGTACTTACCTTAACATTTTTACTTGTCACCTAAATCATTCAGGAGAATTATTGCTACCTGTTTTCATGCATTGTGCATTGTCATTGTGCCATTGGAACAAGTCGGTATTAAGTAACAACTGAGTATTTTCAGCACCTTCCTTAGAAACCTCTGAACCAATTTTAACAAATTTTAATAAATAAATTTCATCTATGGGTTGAGCACATTGAGGGCGCGGAAACAAACATTTTCATTTCTGAAGTCCCTGGGCCTCTGGCAAAAGAGATGTGGCCAAAAATCAAAATGCAGTTCTTATCTTTGAAAAAATTCTTCTGGTCAGGATATCAAATCATCAAACTGATGGCATTATTATGATAATCATGATTACCTTTTCCGAGATTGTGAAATTCATGACCCATGTGTTCAGAAAGAGATAGAGAAAATGCATAAATTCTTTCATACACTTTTTCTTTGCTTTTAGGTAGTTAGCAGGTAAATTAAGCATATGATTTGGTATGCAAGGGTTCCTCTTCCAAAATTTTGAAATTCATGACCCCTAGGGGTCAGGAGTTCTGGTATTATGATTGGGCTCAATATTATATAGTGAAAATGCATTGATCTTCTTCTCTGCTCCTGTATATTTACTTGCAGAGTATTTTTGCAAGGTTGCTTTTACCAGATTTTTAGAAATTCTTGACCATTGAGGAAGAGGTGCTGTTGCTAGGCATGTCTCTAGTAGTCATGTAGAAAATTTTGTATTCAATTTTGAGAGAAATTTTTCACTTCTTTTTTTACTTTCCTATTATATTTAATAACTGTAGATAATGTAGACGATAGGTCAATGTAATAAAAGAGTAATACAACTTGAAGGATTTTTTAAGTATGATATAATAAGTTCCAATTTTTTTTAAACCATTCAAGGCAAGCTACTGACAAAGTTGATGTTACAAGGATTTCAGCAACTCTGTCTGAAGTCAGCTTTTCACAAATACTATGGTCTTTATTATGACCTTGTTTTTAAATACAACCTAGCTGTCATTATGATCATTTGGTTGTATTTTGTCAGACTTGTTTGATGCCATTTGTTAGGTCATTGCTTTATGCTGAATTTGACTATGGAGTACTCCGTAATCTAATCAATACATAGAGCTTATGACTGGTGTGACTGTCATACAGGAGATGCTTACTCCTCCTAGGCACCTGACCCAACCTCTGGTATTTCTAGGGGTCTGTGTTTTTGCTATTTTCACAAATCATTTTGTTCACTGGTTTTTAGCTCACCTGAGCCAAAAGCAAAAATGACAAAAATACGTAGTTAGTAAATATGACGATTATCCATCATTTTTCAGAAATGACGGATTTCAGTCTCACCCCTGACTGATATATGAAAATATCTTTAAAAATCTTCTTAAGTATAGCAAAGCCATGATTGGTCACATTTATATGGAAGCATCCTCAGGTAGTGTAGATTCAAGTTTGTTCAAATCATGACCCCCTGGGGTAGGGTGTGGCCACAATGGGGGATCAAAGTTTTACATAGAAATATATCTGAAAATATCTTTAAAAATCTTCTTCTTGAGAACAGCAAAGCCATGAGTGGTCATATTTATGTGGAAGCATCCTCAGGTAGTGTAGATTCAAATTTGTTCAAATCATGACCCCCGGGGGTAGGGTGGGGCCACAATGGGGGATCAAAGTTTTACATAGAAATATAAAGGAAAATATCTTTAAAAATCTTCTTAAGGTCAGCAAAGCCATGATTGGTCATATTTATATGGAAGCATCCTCAGGTACTGTAGATTCAAATTTGTTCAAATCATGACACCCGGGGGTAGGGTGGGGCCACAATGGGGGATCAAAGTTTTACATAGAAATATAAAGGAAAATATCTTTAAAAATCTTCTTAAGGTCAGCAAAGCCATGATTGGTCATATTTATATGGAAGCATCCTCAGGTAGTGTAGATTCAAGTTTGTTCAAGTCATGACACCACCCCCCCACCCCCACCCCACCCACCCCGGGGATATGATGGGGCCACAAAAAGTTTTTCATAAGAGTATATAATAAAAACTTTCAAAATCTTCTTCTCAAGTTCAGCAAATCCTTGATTGGTCATATTTCTATGGAAGCATCCTCAGATGGTGTAGATTCAAGTTTGTTCAAATCATGACCCCTGGAGGTAGGGTGGGGCCACAATGAGTGATCAAAGTTTACATAGGAATTTTTAGGAAAAAATCTTTTTCTCAAGAACAGAAAAGCCATGATTAGTCAAATTGATGTGGAGGCATCCTTGGGTAGTGTAGAATGAAATTTGTTCAAATGAGGGCCCCCGGGGGTATGGTGGGGCCACAATGGGGGATCAAATTTTTACAAATGAATATATGGGAAAAAATCTTCTTCTCAAGAACAGCAAAGCCATTTGTTATATTGATATGAAAGCATCATCAGGTAGTTTAAAATTCACCCCCCCCCCCCCTGTAAACAACTGATTTTGGGGGTTTTTTTTCCTACCAATGTGCTCAGGTGAGTGATGTGGCCCATGGGCCTCTTGTATGAGATTGATCTCTGATTTCTGTTTGTTATCTTTACATTTTAAACATTATTTAGAAGCATGCCATAACTCAGAAATAGCAAGAGTTTCTCCTATGAAACCTAGTCTCTACAATTCTGTTGTCTAGCAAAAGTCTTGATACAAAGTCAAATAAAAACATTTTAGTTCGAATAAAAAGAACAGTGGATTCTCCCTAAAACCATGTGCATAACATATAAAATACTGACCTTAAAACAGCAATTATTGTATAATATTGCTATGATATAAATTAAAATATTGTTCCTGCCCCCCAAATATACTTGTACCACATAATGGTATGTAGAGAATTTGGTTCTTTTAATCCGATTATTATTAAAGTAAAACAAAAATTTCTAAAGTCTCTAAAGGTGATTTTGATGTAAGAAGATGGGCGAACAAGGCAAGCAAAGTGCCTATAATGCAACAAACATAAAGGTGAAAAATTAGATCTGAATTATAACAAAATTTTCTGTGATATTTCATCTATCATTAAAGTGTACTTTTTGTAAAATCTCCACAATTTGCAAAAATCTCACTAAGATTGAAATTATTTGCCTATGAAATAGCATACACACACTAGAGAGGGCAAAAAGGATCATTTTCTCATACTAAAACACAATTTTTCGTTATGAGCGGGTCTTCGCTCCATAATTTTCAAATTTATCCTCAAAGTTTGCGAAAAAATATACATTATTTGGTCAACAAAAACTTGGAGCAAAGACCCACTATACCTTAAAAATACACTTTTATGACAACATTCACATCTTTCTGAGAAATATTTGAAGTCCATTTAGTAAAGGGTCATATCACAAACATGATTCAAATGCCACAATTCGTCAAGAGCTGTGTAGTGTAGTGGTTAGTGTGTTAGTCTCAAAGGAAAATGATACTCGGGATTTTTATTGCTAGGGTTCGAACCCAATGAGTACCACATTATTTTTAGCTCTTCTGAGCCAAAGGCTCAAAGAACTAATGCTATGGCCATTTGTGCGGTGTGCGTAAACTTTTTAGAATATGGGCCATAACTCAAGAACCCCTTGGCCAATTATTGTCAAATTTGTCACAGAGTATCCTCCCAAGGGCTCCCGTTTATACTAAATCTAGGGTTGTGACCCTTAAACAAGAGGAGATAATTAGGAAAATAGAAACAAAAGTACTGGTTGCTAAAATCTTCTTCTCAAGAACCACTGGGCAGATTATCACCAAACTTGCACAAAAGGATGAGGATTGAGGATATGTTGAAGATTAAAAATTGTTCAAGGCATCACCCTGGGGCAAAGGGTGTGGTCTCAAGGTCACTTCAAAGTTGACCAAAAATTACATTTTATTAAAATCTAGATATTTTGCTTACTATAAGGACTAGGATCATCAAATCTTGTCAGTTGATGCATCTAAGGACTTCATATCATGTTGACTCAAAAGTAGGTCACAGTGACCTACTTTTTAAATTTTGTGGCCATTCTTTTTCAAAATGATTTAGAGGCATATTTTGAACAATTAAAGGCCTATGATCATCAAACTTTGTCAGTTGATGTATCTTGGATCCTCCGAGTACGTCGACTAAAAAGTAGGTCACCTTGACCTATTTTTGAATTTTATGGCTAATCTTTTTCCAAACAATTATGGTCATTAATTCGAATACTGAAAGATTTAGAATCATTAAATCTTGTAAGATGATGCATCTTGGGGCCGTAAAACATATTTATTAAAAAGAAGGTCACCGTGACCTACTTTTTGAACTTTGAGGCATTCGATTTCAAAGCATTTTAGAGGCATAATTTTGACATTTTAAGGCCTAAGATCATAAAACTTAGTGAGTTGATGCATCTTGGGTCCACAAAAAAAACGTCAACTGAAAAGTAGGTCACCATGACCTACTTTTCAATTTATATGACTATAATTAAATATTTAGGGTACTAATTGGCTTAGAATCATCAAACTTTGTCAGTCGATGCATCTTGGGTCTTCAGAGTAGGTCAACTGAAAAGTAGGTCACCGTGACCTACTTTTGAAAATTTTATGGCTTTAATTAAATATTTCGAGTACTAATTGGCTTAGAATCATCAAAATTTGTCAGTTGATGCATCTTGGGTCTGCAGAGTTAGTCAACTAGTATGGAGGTCACTGTGACCTATTTTTGAAATTTTATGGCTTTATTTAGATAGATCCGGTACTTCATGGCTTAGAATCATCAGACTTTGTCAGTTGATGCATCTTGGGTCTTCAAAGTATGTCATCTGAAAAGATGTCACTGTGACCTACTTTTCAATTTATATGACTATAATTAAATATTTCGGGTACTAATTGGCTTAGAATCATCAAACTTTGTCAGTTGATGCATCTTGGGTCTGCAGAGTTAGTCGACTAATATGGAGGTCACTCAGGGTTAGAAACTCCCTAAAATTACAACTCGCAAATAATTGCGAGTACCAAGAAAGTGAACTTGCAATTTTATAAGACTACTGGCAATTTTCATATAAAGTTAAATTTATATAAATTAAATACATGTAACTTAAGGAAAAAGTAACTACTGTAGAATACACAAAATACAACTACAGTGTGACTTTTATTCAAATTTCTGATTTAAATCAAAAGCATTGTGTTCTGTCATATTATATAATTTTGCTACAGTTTCAATGCAAAAAAAAATCAACTCGCAAGTTTTTGCAAGTTACCTAATTTTTAACTCGCAATTTGGGAATTCTAACTCGCGTTTTGCGAGTTGTATATAGTGAATTTCGAACCCTGTCACTGTGACCTATTTTTGAAATTTTATGGCTTTATTTAGATACATCAGGTACTTATTGGCTTAGAATCATCAAACTTTGTCAGTTGATGCATCTTGGGTCCTCAAAGTATGTCATCTGAAAAAATATCACTGTGACCTACTTTTAAAATTTTATAGTTATAATTTTAAAAATATTTTAGGTATTAATTGGCTTAGAATCATCAAACTTAGTTGATGCATCTTGGGTCCTCAGAGAATGACAAGTGATAGGTAGGTCACCATGACCTACTCTCAGGTACTAATTGGCTTAGAATCATCTTGGGTTCTCAGAGTGTTTTTTTCTTAATATAGGTCATGATGACCTACCTTTGGAATTTCAAGGCTTTATCTAAATATACAGGATACTTAGAGGCTTCAAATAGAAGTGATAGGCTGTACAGTTTATCAGAAGAGCGATTCAAGGCCCTTGGGCCTCTTGTTTTAATAACAGAATAATTTTTGTCAAGAAAATTTTCCTCAGAAAAGTTTTGTTTATCATAATTTCATAAATTTCAATAATGAGAACTTTACTTTAAATACTGAATTCACAAATTTATTATGATTTTTATTAATCTGAAGCTATAAGCATTCTGCATGCCATGTTCACCCATATCCTTTCTTGATTTAGCTTTAGATCATTGATTGAAGTCATTGGATATCAATTCAAAAGTGTTCAGGAAGAATGGTATTCCAAAAGAAGATGATGAAATGGTTGGGAGCATTCATTTTGATTACGTTGATGGATCCTGCATTGGCTCCAAAGGAAGAAATAATTATGACAAAAACTGACATTATACCTAGAAACAAAAAAGAGTATCTAGAATATACAAAAAATATTAACTGCTCTAATGGTACTTATCCACATTATGCCGTAAGTAGTAAAGCAAAAGAAACATATATTGTTTGTTGGAAGGAAACAACAATACAAGGCTTTTGCTTAGAATTTAATTTTGGTGGGAATATTGTACAACCCAATGTTCTAGCAGATTGCAGAAATTACAGTCTCTCTCCCTGTCAGGAACATTATTCTTCTATAGAAAGCTATCTGATTTTTGAATGCTTTCAAAAGTATGGAGGTGTGCCATCACCAAGGCAACAGAAGGAAATCAACGCAAAAATACTGGAATCAAGTGAGAAACAAAATAACTTTTTGAAAGGTCGCATTGAATCTAAACAAAATGAGCTATATAGAGCTTGGGTATTTTTTGGAATATCATTGTGTGGCAATTTTGGATTCATTTTGGTAAAAATAATCCCGTTGTTAAGAAATTGGTACACTAACAATAAAGGTAATGGGAAAACTACAAGAACGGAAGAAAAAGACCAAAGTGAGGAGACCAAGAAAGATGAGCCAGGTGTTGAAGATAAACTTATTGAAGAAGCAAATGCCAATGACTGCCAAGCAACATCTTCAGCAATAACAGTGAGTGAAGAGACTAAGATATCTGTTCAGGAGGACACAGAGCCAGCCAGAGAATTCCATGACAAGAGGGCTAAGCCAACTATCAGACAAAATTTCCTGAACAGGGTATTTGACAATGTGACACAGAGCCCCTGATATCTCCTGATAATGTATAGCAGGTTTTCTTGGTGGGTGTAAAATTTGGCGTTTTGCATGCTTAAAGGTATGCCAATAATTTGGGCGTTATTTATTTCAGTGGACACAGAGTTCCAGCACTTTGCAAAAGAACACCAAGAAGAAAACTTAATATTTTAGCAAATAAAATTTTAGTGGGCTACTACAAAATGCTAAAATAAGCCAAAATTAGCACCCTGCTGAAATAACCTGCTATACAGTAATATGAAGGAAAAAACAAAAAAACATTCCAGCATTGGACTGTATCAACCTGCCATGTTTTTGAGTACTGTTAATACAATTGTCACTCTTTCAATGGACCATTTTGGTCAACTTAGAAGAGAGTATGGCCTTGATATGGGAAAAAAATTCTTACAAACTTGCTTTTTAACTGCTATGCATGTAGAAGGTTAAATATATTGGATTTTTCTGTGTAAGATGCCAAGTTGGAGATTAAACAAAACAAGATGTGTTTGTAAAACACCGATGCCCACGTACAGCAGCTAATGGCGAAGGTTCAAGTTTCTCATGCAATTCAAAGTCCAAGATCAAGGACAAGATATCAGAAATGTTGGTACCCATAGAAAGGTCTTGACTCCAGGAATATACCTGTGAAACATGAAAGCTCTAACACCAACTATTGAAAAGATATGGCAAAGTGAAAGTTTTTTAAAAAGCAAGTCAAACCTGAAAGTCAAAAATGTTGTTATGTAAGGGAAGGTCTTGTCACAAGAAATGCATTTTTGAAATATGAAAGTTCTAGCACCAACTGTTCAAGAGTAATGAACAAGGTTAATTTTTTTTTTAAAAAATGGGTCATACTTTAGGATCAAGATCAAAGGGTCAAAACTCCATGTATCCAAGGAAAGGTCTTGTCACAAGAATACACCTGTGAAATATGAAAGCCAGGTAGTACTTTTAATAACCATTCAACAGTTATAGCCAAGGTTAACGTTTTTAAATGTGGGTCAAACTCCAAGGTCAAAGATAGTTATACTCAAAAGATATGCCGCTATGCTTACAAGGAATTTACACATGAAATGTGAACACCCTAGCACCAACTGTTTAAAAGAGCCAAGATTAAAGTTTGGTAAATTTGAGCTAAAGTGGGTCAAACTCCAAATTAAGTCAAGAGGTCAAATATGATGGTACCCAAAGAAAGGTCTTTACCACCAGAAATAAACATGTTAAATAATGCCCTGTAAACACGGAGAGTTTAATTCGAATTAAACTTAAGTTACTGCGAACAAATTTGATCCACGTTCACACAGAGAATTTCATGCGAATTAGTTTAATTAGTTAGTTTGCTGTGCATTAAATTACTTTGCATTAGCTCCTGTGAACGCTAAGTGAAGCTAATTCGAATTAAATTTTGACACATGCTTATAAGGTCAGAATTAAGTCACAGGCCACATGTTGATGGTCAAATATAGGTACTTGTGCTATTTTTAAGTGAAAAACAAAGGAAAATTATGTTAATCACTATAAGGTGTACAGACACTATGATATTATGTCAGATGTTTATCTGCTCTGCACAGTATGACGTGATTTGTAAATGACGTCATAATAGCCTCACTGAATAGCCTTGTTTTAGAAATAAAATTATAATTCGCATTAGTTTACTTTGCATTAGCTGTCGTGTGAACACAATTTAATTTGCATTAGTTTAATTTGCATCATTTTACTTCACATTAATTTACTGCAAATTAAACTCTCCGTGTGAACAGGGCATAAGAAAGCCTAACTCCAACGAATCAAAAGTTATGGGCAAGGTCAAAGTTTTTGTGGACAGACAGACAGGGCAAAAGCTATATGCCCCTGATTTTTGATTGCACAGGCATAAAAGTCAATGCCTGGATTGATATATACAGTCAAACCTCCATATCTCGAACTCAATGGGACCGAGAAAAAAAATTAGAGATATCTGAGGAGTCGAGATAATGAGGGTAAAATACTTAAGAATGAGTAGTTGGGACTTCAAAATCACATAGACATATATCCATGGTATTTGAGATATCAGTGTATGAGATACTTATTTCAATTGTATTTTTGGGCATGGTTTGGTTGAAAATTATTCAAATTTAATTGTGAATTGTTCAAAATTCTACTGTTTTGAAAATATCACCCTGGTAAATCTTACAATTTTTTTAACACTTTATAACTTAAGACGTTATTTTGAGAATTTGAATGATTTAAAATCTATACTGTTAAACTTATTCATTTGCTTATTATGGCTTTAGTTCTTATTTTCATGAGTTTTATAGTTAAGTTGAAAGTATGTTCAATGCCCTTGTTTATAGAGTAGAGAAAGAGAGAAAAAAATGTTGAAAAGTGTGTGTCAATGACAATTATTGACTTTAAAATTTATTACTTTTCATGCAAAGGAACACTTCTATAAACATATAGCCGACCTATATGGCCGGGATTGGTTTTAGACTTTACAAAAATGTTGTCGATTTCCATTATGGTCAATGATTTTAAGCTACATACATGCACTAATTCATTTCTCATGAATTATTTTATTTTTAATTGACTTTTATAGTATGTAGAGATAGTGGGATCCTTTTCATATACATTGTACTTTAACTATGTAGCGTGATATTCTCAACACATTTTCAGTTTCTTATCTCAAAACGTTGTTTGATATTTTTCTTTTAATACTAAATTCTCATTGTAATGGTAATCTCTATATTAGTCTTCTTTTGTTGATGTATGTTTATTATACATGTTATACAACACTTTTTTTTTAGATATAATAAAAACATGCCATTGCTGTGTAGTAAATTAAAAAAAAAAAAAGTTGTTGTACTAACTTCTCTTTGGGTAGGCGTTGCATTAATTTTTATGTTTATATAAGAGATATATACTCTATACATGTATTTATTCATGCTTTCCATATACTTTATATTTATTCATGCTTTCCAAATTTTCTGTATTTTGTAAAA
This sequence comes from Saccostrea echinata, assembly GCF_033153115.1. Taxonomy (NCBI): domain Eukaryota; kingdom Metazoa; phylum Mollusca; class Bivalvia; order Ostreida; family Ostreidae; genus Saccostrea; species Saccostrea echinata. The sequence goes on along the minus strand of NW_026889755.1, from coordinate 15,958,847 downwards.
TGTGACATTCCTTATCATTTTAATAAAAAAATAAAACTAATTTTTTAAAAATAATTGTTATCCCTCATAGAACAGAGACATACTGGTATGGCATAAATGTCTATTCATTGGTCTCAAAATTGTGTCTAGGTATTACTATTAACTTCTGAACCCTCAGTTAGAATAGACTAAACATTTAAAGCAATATGAGCTGCAACTTTGATGTCGGAAATTTTTGTGGCAAAATTGTAATTAACAATTTCAATGACAGAAAAAAAGAACATTTATAAACTTCATTTGTTCATATTTGCAATGGAAGAACTATTTAGAAGCTTTCATTGGAGCAAAATTACATTACTCTCATCTTGTACAATATTGATTTCTTATATAATACTATACATTCCATTGTACAAAAACCTTTCTTCTGAAAAAAATTTAATACTTTATTATAGTCTAATTGATCATAATGGTTTAAATCACATACAAATTTATCATAACAGCACATTGTAAGACCAAAATAAAATTCTCAAAAATGCAACTCATATTGCTTTAATATGTGTTGGCCATGACATAAAAGTTTTCAATGATCTGTCTTGGTCTCACCTCAAAGGTTAGGTCACTGAAATTTGTGTATGCTCAAATTTTGCTTGGGCCATGACTTTGGAACCATCGAGTACAACGGAATGAAATTAAACCATTTGTAATTACCGATTACCTAAAAATTTTCATGACCCTGACTCATGGGATATATCTCAAGGTCGAAGTCACTGGACACTTCAAGTGTTGAAATTATGATGTTATTCTGAGCTGGCTAAACAAGATGATCCCTTCTTAAAAATCCTAAATTATTAGAAAACTGATATTCCAACATTTATTAAATGAGGACTCTCAAGAACAAATATTTGTACATAAATCAACAACAAAATTACAATTTCTTGAAGTCCAGAACAACAAAACATGTGTGAAGTGTTGATGTATCAAAAGATTCAAAACTGTGCCCATAGAGAGCAGACAAAATGACTACACTGTATGTGTACTACTAATATTGCGCAATACTGGCAAGTCAGCTGTAAAGCTTAACATTGTTATCTCACAATTGTTTATTTTAAAAATTAAGTTGAGAAGTTGAATGGGAGCAATGATGTGTTGGAATAAGCAATAAATTGCCACTTCTTCTCAATCCCCGCCCCCACTCCACTCATATTAAGCTTGAACAACATAGGGAGACGCAACAGAAGTTCCTCTAGCTCGCTGGTCCGAGTGTTGACGTTTAGCTGGGACAGGTACGACCAGATGTAGTCTACACTGGCACCATTTGGATGAACATGGAGGAAACATGACACTAATCCTAAAATACAGAGGAAAAATGTTTACACATCCACAAATTAGAGGTTAATTCAGTTATCATGTGTTAAAGGTGCTTAGACACAGATTTGAACTTAATATTTTCTCAAATTTTCTGTATAATATCACAACTTATATATTGCAATAGCATTTCACATGCAAATATAATTACAAACTTATTTTATCTGGAAATTATTGGAATTACGAATTCCGGGACTCGTTTGATTAACACATCTTTGCACTTGCACAAATTTTAACTTTATCCTTAATATTTAAGAAAAGAAGCGATTTTGTTATGTATTAATGAAAAACATTACATTTATAATCCAGAAAATTAAGAGTAGAAATGTTCGAAAGCATAACCAACTCACCAGGTATTGTCAGTCTGTGCTCAGTGATGTGTGCAGAGTTTAACAAATTGAACATACCCGTGAAACGTAAACTGCTTCTGTAAACAGGGCATGAGCTCTGTTATTGTTAACGTTTATGATTCACTGGGTGTGTTCAATTGTTAAACTCTGCACACACCACTGAGCAGGGACTTACAATACTGTGAGTGGGGTTTGCTTTCGAACATATCTACTCTGAATTTTCTGGGTTATAGTTTTAATATTTTTCATTAATACACAACAAAATTGCCACTTTTCTTAAGTATTAAGAATAAAATTAAAATATGTGAAAGTGCAAGGATGTGTCAATCCAACACATCCAGAAATTTGAAGTTTTAATAACTTGGAGATGAAATAAGATTTTTACTATATTTTAGTATGAAATGCTATATCAACATATAAGTCATAAAATTATACAGAAAATTTGAGAAAATATTAACTTCAAATCTGTGTCTAAGCACCTTTAAGTACTGAAAAACAAATCAAGTTTAAATTTTTATAACTTTTTAGGATTGCAATCAAGATACATTGCTTTTTTCCTCATCATACCCATCAGATTTTTTTTTATGTATTGAGAAATCTCTACTTTCACATTTCTAAGTCAGTGCTAGCCTATGAATTTGGTCTTTTTATCTGTTATGGTGAGTCCTGTATTGCTCTGTAAGTACAATGTATATGTACTCGTGTTTCTCTCACCTTTAAGTCAGTACTTATCTATGAGTTTGGTCTCTTTCTCTTTTAGAGTGAGCCCTGTACTGCTTGGTACTGATGTTTACTTTCACTTTACTAAGTCAGTACTTACCTATGAGTTTGGTCTCTTTCTCTGTTAGAGTGAGTCCTGTACTTTTGTTAAGTCAGAACTTACCTATAAGTTTGGTCTCTTTCTCTGTTAGAGTGAGTCCTGTACTTTTGTTAAGTCAGTACTTACCTATAAGTTTGGTCTCTTTCTCTGTTGGAGTGAGTCCTGTACTTTTGTTAAGTCAGTACTTACCTATGAGTTTGGTCTCTTTCTCTGTTAGAGTGAGTCCTGTACTTTTGTTAAGTCAGTACTTACCTATAAGTTTGGTCTCTTTCTCTGTTAGAGTGAGTCCTGTACTTTTGTTAAGTCAGTACTTACCTATAAGTTTGGTCTCTTTCTCTGTTAGAGTGAGTCCTATACTTTTGTTAAGTCAGTACTTACCTATAAGTTTGGTCTCTTTCTCTGTTAGAGTGAGTCCTATACTTTTGTTAAGTCAGTACTTACCTGTAAGTTTGGTCTCTTTCTCTGTTAGAGTGAGTCCTGTACGTTTGTTAAGTCAGTACTTACCTATGAGTTTGGTCTTTTTCTCTGTTAGAGTGAGTCCTGTACTTTTGTTAAGTCAGAACTTACCTATAAGTTTGGTCTCTTTCTCTGTTAGAGTGAGTCCATATTTTGTTAAGTCAGTACTTACCTATAAGTTTGGTCTCTTTCTCTGTTAGAGTGAGTCCTATACTTTTGTTAAGTCAGTACTTACCTGTAAGTTTGGTCTCTTTCTCTGTTAGAGTGAGTCCTGTACGTTTGTTAAGTCAGTACTTACCTATGAGTTTGGTCTTTTTCTCTGTTAGAGTGAGTCCTGTACTTTTGTTAAGTCAGAACTTACCTATAAGTTTGGTCTCTTTCTCTGTTAGAGTGAGTCCATATTTTGTTAAGTCAGTACTTACCTATAAGTTTGGTCTCTTTCTCTGTTAGAGTGAGCCCTGTGCTGCTCACTGTAGGTACTGATGTTTCTTTACTTTCACTTTTACTTGAGCTCTGTTTATCATCTGATGTACTTCCATCTTCACTCTGAAGAGAGAGATATAAATCTCTTACAAGTGCATCAGACATTATACATAAGTTAAGCCTGCACCACAGGCCTATGTAAATTCATATGGCATGACAATACACTTAACTACATACATCTATAAATATACATTTTGTATAAAAATATGTATCACACTGACATACTTGTTTACCATAATTTCTGTATTTATTACCTTGTCTTCAGAGCCTTCCTCTGACTTATCTCCCTTTTTTTCCTCAGTCTGGGCTTGTTTCACAGCTCGTAATTCATTTTCTAACTGCTTACACTCCATTTTAGATTGTATCAGTTGCTGTAATGTTAAAAAATATTCATATTCCACATGATTATTACAAGTTTAAAATCACACCCAAAGTAAGTGTAATGAACTTTCAGAGATGTAATATGAGCTGCTTCAGCAGTTTTTTCACTTTCATTTAAAACAAACTATAACTAAAATTCTCTCTTTCATCATGGTTATTTACATGTAATTCAGATGCAGAATCTGTAGTATAAAATGGGCAATACATTCACAGATACACTCTAAATATATATTCTGCTTGTATTCCAAGTATGCTTGATGGTGAGAAAACCCTAATATAGTCTTTAATTTAAAAGGCACCAGACACCAGCATATAAATTCATTATTTCTGGCAATGTAAGCTGTACTGGTTCTTTACCTGTTGCATGGCCTGTTGTGTTAGACATACTGATTTTTTACATGTTGCATGCCCTCAGGCCTTTCAAAATGTGCCGGTACCTGGTACTTTTACCTGGCTGAAATCAGGGATGTACCGGCCATAACATTTGTTGGAGAAAACCATGTTAAAATATTTAAGTAAAATCTCTTCCACAAGGTACCACCTATTTCTGAAAAAGTACCACCTGTTTCTAATCTTTTTGAAAGCCCTGTGCCCTGTATACATGGCCTATTATGTTACACATACTGATTCTTAATCTGTTACATGACCTGTTATGTTACACATACTGGTTCTTAACCTGTTGCATGCCCTGCATGACCTGTTATATTAGACACACTGGTTCTTTACCTATTGCATGCCCTGCATGGTCTGTTATATTAGACATACTAGTTCTTTACTTGTTGCATGCCCTGCATGGCCTGTTATGTTAGACACACTGATTCTTTACCTGTTGCATGCCCTGCATGGCCTGTTGTAGAATCTTCAGCTGACTGTCTTTCTCTGTGATACCCGTGACTTTCTCTGCCTTTAGCATTTCCAGTTCGTTCTTGTAGGCTTCTATCTGACATTTCAAGGAATCATTCTCTTCTCGCATTGTTCCCCTTGCCACTAAAAATATAGAGTATCTGTATCACACAAAGCTCACTATGACAAGGATCTACCTCATATGAGATATAATTTCATATGAGACACAAGCTGGTATGAGATTTGTTATAATGAATCTTGTTTATAATCAACATCTTGGCATGAAAATGTAAAACAACATCCACAAAAAAAAATATTGTGAATTTGTATTAAGAGTTCCATGTATCAAATTTACAGTTTACAGATTTTAAAATATTTCTAGATTATGCAACATATGATTAAATAAGTCCTTAAGAATATTTAAATTTATAAAAACAATTCTTTAAACTGTTTCAAAATTGATTCCCCGTAAATAAGACCCTACAACCTTTGAAGCAAACACTGTAAGTAGCATTTAAAGTCTCACATCAAAATGCAGTGGTTAGCATTACAATAAAAAAAAGCAGAGGGGACCAAACTAAAAATACGGAGGAGGATCTTACAGAATTCCTGGAGCTGCTGGGGGTTGAACGCTTCGTCAGGCTTCTTCTTTTTAGGTTCGGGCTCCTCGTCAGACATTTCCATGTCGTCATCTGTCCGCGTGCTGAGGAACTCCTCAAGCTGATTCTGTTTGATTTCCTAAGAAAGTACAACTAATGCTTACATAGCTTTCAAAAAGAGTGGAAGTTATAAACAAAATCTACAAACAAATATATGTATTATCAATGAAAATGATATTTTCCAACAAGTATAAAGTCCTCTCTTGATTATTTTTAAAATACAACTGTCTCAGCACATTTTTCCTGGTTTTGCTGACAAACATTTAAAGAGGCCTTTTTTGGGCCATAATGCTTCTGATTTGGTAAACCATTCCTAAAGCTTCTAGGTTTTCCTCCATATATTTCCACTGATGCAGTCTAGATTGGATTATAAACTGACTTCTAGTCTTTGTAGTCTTTCATGCCATAATATCAACTTACCTTCTCAGTCTTTCATGGTTTAGAGGGAAGACTTGTTACCTTGGTTTAAAATTAATTCCTTTATGTTTAATTGTAGGAAAAAGTGGTCTAATATTGGAAAAAGGAATATTTGTCAGAATGATATCAGAACGATGTGCAAGATTTCAGCAGATTTCTTTCAAAAATAATTTTTCCCAAGGTAATGAGTCTCTTAAAATGATATATTATTATTGATATAACACATGAATAACATACACTCTGCTATGATTTCTGACACAGATCTGTTTTGATTTCTAAACAGCATCTAAATTTTGTCACACCTTAATATCTCCTTTTTGTGTAGAAAACCTTGTGTTCAATTTTCAGTATGTTATGACCTTTGAAGAGAGAAACTCTGCTTCCTCTCTTTTTCCCTTCTTTGTTCAAGTACTATCTGAACGATTACAAAAATATGAAAATGTCCTTGTAAGAATCAGGTTAAAAGAGCTAAAAGCTTGCTAGCAAGGATATACTTTTATAGAATAATTTTTCCTCCTGCTTTTTAATGTTGAGAAAATTTTCTCAGGATATGCCATGCACCTTTATGAAACAAGACTGATTCTCACAGGGACTTTTCAATAGAAAAAAGAGAAATCCTACCTTTGAACAATATAAACCTACCTGTGCCTGCTTGAACCATAGTTCTAGGTTCTTGCGTTGAGCCTTACTAAAATGATCCCAGTTCCGTTGTTTACGTGAGCAGCTAAAGACTTTCTCAATCTGATCGACTTGGAACAGGAATAAAACAGTCAAGTTACTTACACAACATAAATTACATCAAAATCATTTACAACAGGTGCTTGTCGTGATTAAACTGGTGTCCGAGGTACCAGTTTTTTTTTTGTCTGACAGACTTGTTCTCACCAAATACATGGAGTCCAATGATAGAATATTGCTCTAAAATGGAACTTGTGTGAAAATAATCAATGAAGGAATATTACAGAATTACACAAGATGAACTCTACTGTTTCGTCATACTGAAAATGTCCTTCAGAATTTCCACTGTTAAAAGAATTCTTTAGATGGAAATAGAATTCTATAAATTACTAAACTGTATACTGGTACATTTCAGACAAGTTCCATTTTTTCAATCACAGTACATTAAGTATATCATAAATGCCACAAATACAAGTAAATATAGAATTGTACATATCTTATAAATAACTAAATACCTATACATGAATTGCTATGATACTGTAAATCACTTCTTATTTGCAAGAACTTTATTTTCAACCGTTTACTTGTGGAAATTTTATTCTTGCATATATTTTTTTTTCATTAAGATTATATGCAAAAATAACCAAAATTTGTGAAAATTTTGTCTCACATATAAATACCAAGTAGCTATCTGGCAAAAAATAAGGTGACGTGAATGTTTGGTGATCTACAGTATTTAAACAATTAAAACTATTTTCAAACAAAAATTCAGGTGGCAGATATGTAATACTTATAATACTGTTTCTTACCATAAGATGATCATCACATTGCAGATTTTACATATTTTCTCTTACAAGAACTCTACAAAAATTAAGTTCTGTACTTTCATGATTTTTTTTAAAACGAGATATTTTAATACTGGCTTTTAATGTACAGAATTCTGGGCATCTTGCTAACCTGTCCTACACATTTAACTTTGAGGCAAAAAAGGAATTTTGCTTCATACATTTTCTGCTCATGTATTAGTTAATTCAATAATGTTCTGTAATTCTTTAAAAGAAAACTAAAATCTGCAAATAGAGAAGAATTTAAGGATTTTTGGTAATGTTTTAACATCACTTATGGATCTGGAAAAAAATTGCTTTTAACTCTTTTTTTTATTGATGACAGTGTCTTCTAGATGTCCAACTTTTGAGTATATCCTTGTTGTCTATACGTACCACTGGAAATTCATCTTCCCCAATAATAAATTTAGAAATAATTTCTATTGAACTTTTCGTCTTTTACCATCATCCATAAGAAAATCTCTGTCAATCAAACCTGATTTTATGCCTGTAAATAGGTGGATGCTTACATTGGTGTAAAATTCCTTCAAAAATACTTCGGAAATTTTCCTTCATTTTTTGTAACGCCTCTTCTTGATTCTGTTTCTCTTGTAGAAGTCGCCTGACCTGGGAATTTGTACACTGTACCATACTGTAGAAATTGTTGACATTTCTTTTTGTCAGATCACCTCTCTCTAACCAAGTAATTAAAATCTGGGCAGCTTTCATAAATTCATCATCAGCTGAAAAAAGAAGTCAAGATTCATACCAGTTGCTCTGGGTCTCCTAGATGTCTCACTTTGTCTCAGTTAGTGGACAGTGGGGGTAGAAGGGACTCTGAGTGGGTAAGGATGGTGATTACAAAACTTACATTTAAGTTGCTCCATCAGGATGTAACCCTCATGGTCACTTTAGTGAACAGAGGAATGATGACTCGAAGTTTGGAGGGAGTAAGGTTGGGAAACAGTACTTACATTTAAGTTGCTCCATCAAGACGTAAGCCTTGTGGTCATTATAGTGGACAGTGGGGTGAGGACTTGAAGGGTGAAGGGGGTAAGTATGGGTTATCAGTACTTACATTTAAGTTGCTCCATTAGGACATAAGCCTCGTGGTCGCTATAGTGGACAGTGGGGGGAGGACTTGGAGGGTGGAGTCTATCCTCCTCCATTCTCTGTCGATGTCTCATCTCCCGCGCCAACATTCTCTGTTTACATTCAAATTCATACTGATCGTCTCTGGCCTGTGCGTAGTCCACATGGAGTCTGCCTGTATTTGGTTTGTCATCTTTGTCTTCAATCTTCATTCTGTATCCTTTACAGAGATTAAAACAATCAGCAAATTACATAATAAATCTACCAAAAAAAAAATTAAGTACTTTAGCCTTTTTCATATTCTCAGCATCTGCGGTTCTAGTTCTTGGCATCTAAGGTTCTAATATTGCCATAAAAAACAAAAGGCCATTCAGTTGAAACCTAAACTAAATCAGACTACTGCATTTTTTTTCCAAACCTGATAAAAATAAAGCTCTGTCCACACTCTCTTCCAACTCGTAGCGAATGTGACAGAAGTTTTTCTTTCCCTTCCGAATACTGACAATCATTCCAAAGTTTGAGAAAGCTTCGGCTATGATTTCCTCTGTGACATTTTCTGGCAGTCCCCCTACAAAAGTTGTCCGACACCCTGGGGGTCTCTCTCTGGTAGTAGGAGGTGGAGCATCTGCAGAATTAATAGTTGTTAAGATTTTTTAATGATTGTAGGAGAAGTAAGGCAGGTAAAGTTATTATGTTTCATTAGTGATCAGTGAGAGATGTGACAGAAGGTGATCAGTAAGTTACTAACAAGAGGCCCATGGGCCTTGAATCGCTCTTCTGATAAACTGTACAACCTATCACTTCTATTTGAAGCCTCAAAGTATCCTGTATATTTACATAAACCCTTGAAATTCCAATTCACACTCTGAGAACCCAAGATGATTCTAAGCCAATTAGTACCTGAGAGTTGGTCATGGTGACCTACTTATCACTTGTCATTCTCTGAGGACCCATCAACTAAGTTTGATGATTCTAAGCCAATTAATACCTTAAATATTCTTTAAAATTATAATCATAAAATTTTATAAGTAGGTCAAAGTGACCTACTTTTCAATTGTTTTACTCCAAGGACCCAAGATGCATCAACTGACAAAGTTTGATGATTCTAAGCCAATTAGTACCTGTAATATTTAATTAAAGCCATAAATTTTCAAAAGTAGGTCACCGTGACCTACTTTTCAGTTGCTGTACTCCGAGGACCAAAGATACACCGACTGACAAAGTTTGATGATTCTAGCCAATAAGTATCCAAAATATTTAATTACAGCCATAAATTTTCAAAAGTAGGTCACAGTGACCTACTTTTCAGTCAACCTACTCCGAGGACCAAAGATGCATCAACTGACAAATTTTGACGATTCTAAGCCAAATAATTCCTGAAAATATTAAATACAGCCATAAAATTTCAAAAGTACGTCACCGTGACCTACTTTTCAGTTGTTGTACTCCGAGGACCCAAGACGCATCAAATGACAAAGTTTAATGATTCTAAGCCAATTAGTACCCGAAATATTTGATTAAAGCCATAAATTTTCAAAAGTAGGTCACCGTGACCTACTTTTCAGTTGTTGTACTCCGAGGACCCATGACGCCTAAACTGACAAAGTTTTATGAATCTAAGCCAATTAGTACCCGAAATATTTTATTAAAGCCATAAATTTTCCGAAAGTAGGTCACGGTGACCTAATTTTTAGTCGACCTACTCCGAAGACCCATGACACATCAACTGACAAAGTTTGATGATTCTAAGCCAATTAGTACCTGAAATATTTAATTAAAGCCATAAATTTTCAAAAGTAGGTCACGGTTCTTGAGTTATGGCCCATATTCTAAAAAGTTTACGCACACCGCACACCGCACAAATGGCCATAGCATTAGCTCTTTGAGCCTTTGGCTCAGAAGAGCTAAAAACTGAAACGTTTATATACCTGTGTTAAATTCTATTTTTAAACTTAATTTTTTCCCCATGTTCATTCCTACTTACTTGGCGGAGGTGGATAAAGTACACAGCTCTTCAGAGTGATTATTTCTTTAGGCATAAACTGCATCAACATGTCTTGATTGTTTGGTCCCATTGGACCCCAGCCACCATACTGCAAAAAATAAATACATGTATAATCTGTGCATACTGTAATATGGTAAGTGAATAATATATTGTTTACAACAAAAACATTCAACCCATTCATATACATATAAAGCAGGATTATACATTTAGTTATTTCACTATGAATATGAATGATGAAATCTCAAAATTCATATAAATAAATATTGCAAGAGTTTTACAGACCTGATTAAACATCATCATCATGCTTGGGTCTGTTTCCATCATGGGACCCTGCATCATGTTCCCCATGAGGCCCCCGCCTCCACCAGCACTCCCACTGCTGTAGAACCCCTGTCCCATCATCTCACCACTCCCTGTACTACTCACTGGCTCTGTAATACACATAAACTGGACTTAATACACCATCAAAAGAAGAAAACAATTCAATCTGTCACAAAAAGGAACAGATTTGTCTACATTTACACAAATTATTACAAACCTTGGTCAGTCTTTTAATACTTAGCCTTAGATTTATAGAGAAAAAGCAGAAACCAATTCATAATTTATTAGTTATCTGACAAGTGACTTTATGCTTAAGAGAACATTAATTAACGACTAATGATCCCTTGTTCACACCTTTCAAAATCTGCCAGTGCCTGTACTTTTACCAAGCTGAAATCATGATTGTACCGGCCAAAATATTTGATGGAGAATTTGATAACACATTTAATTAAATCATGTCCACAAAGTACCTCCTATTTTTGTAAAAAAAAAAAAGTCGCCTGTTTCTTATCTTTTTTGAAAGCCCTGCTTGTTGACAATCAAGTCTGGTAGTTAAAAAGAAAAATTCATCTATTGACATTATATTTTGAAAATACTGTTAATTTGATTGGGAAAAAAAAAAAAACATACCTGGGTCACCTTCTAGAGCCATGGGTGGTTTCCCTTTGTTTGTATTGAACTGTAAGGGTGCATTGTTGTGCATTGGGTCCATTCTCCCAGCATGCCCAGGTGGAATTTGTGGACCAATCAATCCTGCAAACAATGGCATGAAATAAAACTCAAAAATTCCAGATGAAAATTGAGACATTTGCTGTTGATTTCAATGATCAAAGCTAAACTTTGGGAATCTTACCTTGGTTGTATGAATTTGCCATTCTAATGCACTTTCTGAAAGAAAAAAACCAACAAAATGAAACAGTTAGAATCAATCTTTATCAGTGCATTGACTTTTTAAGTTTTTAATATTGTGTTTCAGTCAAAATGGGTGTATTAAATTTATGATTCTTTACTTGGTCAGGGGTGAGACTGAAATCCATCATTTTTAAAATGACGATTTCTAGTCATAAAATGAAATTTTTGTTATGACTAAAACTCGTCATTTTTAAGAAAATGACGATAATCAGTCTGAGTCATAAAAATTAGTGTTTCTAGAATACCGAGTTACCTCTCTTTAAAAAATGTTAGATCCACCGACCAAAAAAAGGACAAAAGACATCGTAAACAAACTTCATTTCTCAAATACAGTCGACTAAAATACTGGTTATGTTGACAGTACAAATTTCCCAAGCAAAAATAAGAGTGGAAGAATTAGTTGTCAATTTATTTGCATAAAATAGCAAAGAAGACGAAAATGACAACATTTCATCTTTTTACCAAAGTGGAGGGTCTGGGTGCACTGAAATATCTCTCTTGTTTTACGGGGCACGCTGCTTTTTTTTTTATGGTTTTAACATTTTGTTGAGACTTTTCTCTACAAGTACATATTCTTCCAGATGCAGGGTTTTAAACTAACTTGTAGTCCTTGATAGCAGGGATGGGGTAATTGAAAAAAGTAATTGTAATTGACTGTAATTAATTACATTTTTTGAAGTAATTGGAAGTAATTTGTAATTGAACATTTTTTCAATTACTTGTAATTGTAATTTAATTAATTACACTGAAAAAATACCATGTAATTTCAATTACTTTTTCAATTACATTCAATTACTTTATATAATACACATTCATGATTTATTCATGATATATCGTCACCACTACCTCCCCATTTTACTGGTTTTTATTTTATTGTTAAACATATCCTCAATCCTTCAATAATACAAAATCTTAGGTTAATGCTTACAAAAAAAATAAATGATTGGCTTGATAATAATAAACTAGTTTCTTTCTAATCATTATGTAGATTTTGAATTTTTTGATCTATGTTTATAAATATGAATTTTAAACCATCCTTCTTAGGTCTATTCAGCTATGAAACACACATTTATTATATTTCAGTCTTTGTTGTTTGATCAATAATAAAGAAAAAGAAGGTGTGTGTCATTAATTAAGTTCTCTCTTGTTGGGAAGAGATAATTGCCCTCCAGATCACAGCTATAAATTGTAATCAAAACAAATCAACTCCTCTAAAGAGATATTCATTCCATGATTTAGAAGACAAAGCCAATGGAGATAATTATTTCAATTTAAAATGCTCCGCTAGCTTTAGAAAAGAAACACTTTCAATTTGATAATTATTTTAACATCTAAACAGATTTTTATGAATGAATTTTCAATCTGTACAATTCTGATTTATGAAGTAAAATTATTCAACATAAATAGCAATTTAGGATGTTCAGGTTACCTTCAAAGGAAATATATAATTTGAGGGGTAACAGTTGCGACTCATTTCACTCTATTAAAATGCTCACTTTTAATCAAATATCATAAGCCATGCAATTTGTGTACATGTAGGTTTGTGTGGTGGAAACTGCATCAAACTGATCGCGGATAGTTCTTTAAGAGATTCTTATTGTTTTGTAAATAAATGTTATAAATTAAACCAGAGTGATACACAATGCCTATAGCATATTATTTCTTGTACTGTTTGTGCAGAGGCTGATCTTATATACAAATAAATGAAGTTCTGTATATTCATTGACAAGGATTATAAAAATTTTCCAAAAAATTAAAAATGTAATTTGTAATTTAATTAATTACTTTTGCAAAGTAATTGTAATTTAATTAATTACATGTCTTAGAAAGCCTGTAATTTAATTGTAATTTAATTGAAAAAAAAGTCAAAGTAATTGTAATTTAATTAATTACATTTTAAAGTAATTGACCCCATCCCTGCTTGATAGCCATGTGGGCTACTGAATATTGCAATTCTGGGGCCCACATCAAAATTTATTCACCCACAGATTATCACACCTTCTACTGAATATAAAAACAACAACCCCATTTTTCGTTTTTTTTTTATCATGTGCTTCGTGTTTCTTTTCTATCCGTTGTAACATTATGCACGACTTATCTAAATTTGAAGTGGAACTCTTCTGTTTATGAAGATTGATATGATCATTCAATATCATATATAGAGCACACATGGCACGTTTTCATTCACAAATAAGAACAGTACTTTTTCGTTTCTTGGGCTCATTGACCCGTCGATGCCACATTGTGCCCGACACAATCACTAAGACGCTTTATGTATAAGTACTTCTTATGGGTAATTATAAAGCACTTTACTGATTATGAAATTTTTCAAGAGAAAAATACAAAACATTCGGACAAAACTGAAAAACAAATATTTATTATCGTAAATTTTCTAATCGCCATGTGGACAACTTGAACGTAATTTTAAGTTGCCCATATGGAACATTAGTTGCAAATTTCGAGTGGGCGACTGTTAATTTCAAACCCTGAGATGGTGTACTATATGTTTTTATAGGGCTAAAAGCCATGTAAAAGTGGCGAATTAGCTCTACCAAAATTCCACATTTTAATTTATCACTAAAAAAATAACTTTTTTAACAGTAATTAGTGACCCGGATGAAATGGAACTCATGTAAACACTCTTCTTTCAGCAGTGAATTCAAAATATGCTTTTATGTAACCAGGATAGAAGAATTAAGTTGAAAATGAATATATAACGAAAGAAAGTCATATTGACAAAAATGACGAAAATACATAGTTAGTAAACATGACAATTATCCATCATTTTTCAGAATGACGGATTTCAGTCTCATCCCCACTGTTATTTATGGATTGAATTTTTCCCATTTTTATTTTTATGATTTTTAACCCCCATCCCCCCCCCCCCCCCCAAAAAAAAATCAATTTAAATAAATAAAATTATTGGTATGTATGTAAATCACTGCAAGGTTAGCACAATTCTAAAAAAAAATATATGTATATATACAGTCAGGGGTGAGACTGATATCCGTCATTTTTAAAAATGATGGATAATCGTCATGTTTTCTAACTATGTATTTTCGTCATTTTTGTCAATATGACTTACTATCGTCATATTTTCTTTTTCAACATAATTCTTCTATCCTGGTTACATAAAAGCGAAATTTGAATTCACCGCTGCAAGAAGAGTACGTAAGTTTAATTTCATCCGGGTCACTAATTACTGCCTACCACGTGCATTAGAACATCAACATGGAAGGTGAAAGTTTTTATTTTAGCGGTAAAATGTCGAATTTTGGTAGAAATATTGGGCCATTTTTACACTGCTTTTAGCCATATAAAAACATATAGTACACCGTCTGGAAGAATACGTACTTGTAGAGAAAAGTCTCAACAAAAAGTTAAAGCCATAAAAAAGTAGTGCGCCCCGTAAAACAAGTGAGATATTTCAGTGCGCCCAGGCCCTCCATTTTGAAAAAAGACGAAATATCGTCATTTTCGTCTTCTTTGGTTTTTAATGCAAATAAATTGACAAATAACTCTTCCACTCTTATTTTTGCTTGGGAAATTTGTACCGTCAACATAACCAGTCTTGTAGTCAACTGTATTAGAGAAATGAAGTTTGTTTACGATGTTTTTAGTCCTTTTTTCGGTTGGTGGATCTAACATTTTTCAAAGAGAGGTAACTAGGTATTCTAGAAACACTGTAAATTTTTATGACTGTTTTTTGTCATTTTCTTAAAAATGACGAGTTTTAGTCATAATAAAAATTTTATTTTATGACTAAAAATCATCATTTTAAGAATGACGGATTTCAGTCTCACCCCTGACTGATATATTCATTGCACTATTGTTATTTCAAAAAAAAAAAAAAAAAAAAAAATTCATAGGTACCTGGGTCTTGGTTTATAAATATATATGTACCTTATTGATATGTACTCTTTTTTTTTTTTTTTTACATATCAATAAGATACATACATATTTATAAACCAAGACCCAAATACCTGTGGCCTGTTTTACTATAGAACAATTACATGCGACTAAGATCAAAAACTTCATAAAATTTTGCACAATCAATGATTCTAAATGAAATTATATTTTGGTCTTCGTTATAAGTTCTTTTGTAAAATGGTAGCTGACTCTGAATAACCACACGACACAAACATGCACAATGGCCAGTGGCAGGCCCCAGTTTATCCTATTCTCCACGTTTGCTATCGTATCTTTGAAAAGCACAATAGACGACAAAATACAAAAGTTCTTGGGATATATAAGTTCTTAAGGAGATAATTTAGCAAATTAATGAGGAAAATACGTACTATAAAGTTCTGTAAATATTGAATAAAATTCTTCCTTGCTGATAGTGATACAAACGACCTTCACCTTCGAATTTTTGGTAAGTCGTACGTTTACTAATCGTATTCGTGTGGTAATTTTCACTGCAAATCTCTGAAATAGAGGATTTTTTCTCATTTCTCTTTAAAAAAATAGTTTAATCTTATTTTTAATTGCATGTCGGAGACTTCAGACATAAATAATTTTATTGTCTTGGGGACAAATGTACACTTTATAGAACTGGAAAATCCAGCAAAACTTGGCAAGGAAAATTTTTAAAATCAAGCAAAACTTGGCAAGGAAATTTTTTAAAATCAAGCAAAACTTGGCAAGGAAGTTTCAGTCAGGGAGAGGGAAGGGACCAAGCCAAAATTCCTTTTAAAGCAAAAAAAAGGGGGGATGGTCATCAGACGTTACTATTGAGGGGAACACGCATAAAGTAGTTGTTTTCTATAGTATTCTACATATCAACAAAATTAATATTGGAGGAGCCCCCCCCCCCCCCTTTTCCTACAGCCATGAAATCATATATGTGTATATCTGCAGGATTTTTGTTAAACATTGATATCTATTACCTGAGTGAAGAAACCAGAAGAATCTTTATTGATGCATTCAAAATTACAAATGTTATATGATCATACATTTTTTTACATGTAGGAGCAGAGATCAACATATAAAACCATGCACAAGTTTTATATATCTCTGGTAAGAATAATTAAATTTATACATCAGACTAAATCACTGAAGGGGCGCAGTTTACACACTATCAGTGACGTACAGTGGAAAACTTGAATATAGTTCAGTACAATGGCTTGATACATAAAAATCATAAGTTAATATTTTATGAGGGGGGGGGGGGTCCCTTTGAGTTTGCATTTTTGAATTTCATTCCCAGTACTATATATACCAGGTATTTTAACATATAGGAATTTTGCATCATTTTTTCCTATAGTGGAATACTATAAAGCACTTTTTATTTGCAATAACATTATTTTCGCATTATGCTAGTTTTTCTGCTCCCCAAAATTTCATTCTCATGTATATTTATATGGTAAAGGATTAAATAATTTAAAAGCAATAACTAAATTTTTTGAAAATTCTGTCGCGATTATAAATGCCAAATAACTTTATTGCAAAAAATATAATTAAGGTGTGGGGAAAAGTTTGTGATCCACAGTACTTGAAAATAAAGAAAACACAGAGAGGGAGAGAGATATATATGCATATTACAACATTTCCTCATAACAAAACTGGTTTTAACATTTAATGCATTTATTTGTACATTAAATTAAATCAATGTTGACAAAATATTATGTCCTTATTGATTTTTTTTTTCATATCAAAATATAACACTTTTTCTAATCATTTCATTCAAATTTTTGAAATCTAAAATGATGTGAATGTCTTGAGATAGACAATCAACCAAAACACAAAATAAATCCCCAAAATTTTTAGCATTTTCATCCTGTGCACCAAAGAATAAATCCTTTTATGGCACTCAAAACCACAAGTGATATATATTGTACAAAATTTAATACATGTACACATATTAGTTAACATAAGCTGTAATTAACAGTTTAAAAATATTCACATAGAATAAAACTGGCAAATCACGTATAATACATGGCAAGCATGACTCAATAACTAGAACATATTACTCTTTGGAATGCAAACCATTCACAGCCCTTGCTGAGATAAAAGCTAAATACAGTCATTATACTGTACACTACATCAGAATTTAATACTATCAGAACTTGGTGAAAACTGTAAAAGTAATTAAAACTCAGTAAAAATGTAAATCTAAAAGGTCAGTTTTTGTTAAAAAGGATGAATGTGTATTGCACTGTATTATTGACTTAGAAAGAAACTTTGAGGTACATGTATTAAAGATTAATTACTAGTCTACAGTCAGCTAAAATGACATATTTGTACAAAAAGGTAATAATGTAATTATTCCAAAATCTTTGGATTTCTATCCCAAAACACAGCTAGTCTAAATATTTCTGTTTTGATCCTGACAAAGAAGTTTAAAAAAAAAAAAAAAACGCTTATAGCCAAGTGCTTCATTATAAACATAATTCGTTAAATCCATTAATTTCAGGATATTTTTCATGTGTGTTTTTTGGCTATCACTTTGCTGTAAGCATAAATTTGTTATAAGAAGGTTCATTATGAGCATGTTTTACTGTGCTATAAAGAAACAAAAAGAAGTGAAGAATCAAACAAAGCATGAATTTCAAAATCATCACTCAATTCTGGATTAAAACTGTATCTTTACATATATTACAAAACAACCATCTATAAATGCAGGAAACAGCAAAATGTTTAACAAGTAACAATATATATCAAAAAATACACCTCTAATAGCCAGTGTGATCTCAAGGAGATTTACAAGGACTAACCTTCTTAACATGATATTGATTTTTCAAAGGTAACTAAATATTATCCCACTATTTATGGTGAAAATGATGATGCTATAATAAATAAATAATAGTATGAAAAATGGACATTTGTTTTGTAAGTATATTACTAAAAACTTCACTAACACTTACAGTCACAAATCCTAATAAGTATGGTAATGATATAAATAAGATGACGGTAGAGGTAAGTAATATTGTATAAACGTCATTCACATTCCCCCTCAACGAATCCTCTTTTACTGAACACATCAATGTAATAATTCCCTCCGTTCATGATCAGCACAGCAGACATAACACCAAGGAATATACAGTGGGCCACGTAAAAGTTATACCAGATAAAGACGCCCGCTAGACTGACAATACAGAACAACCAGTTAAAGAAGTAAAACATGAAGGGACGGCACCTGAAACACAAAGAAAACGACACTATAGTCATTTAATACTGGAACATTTTAGTTCATCAAATAAAACGGCATACACATGTACTTTCAAATTATAGATTGAAATGTTACTTATAACTATGTAACTTTGCATGAATATGAATTGAACATAAAATGCAGAAAAGGCAGAATTTTTTCTTTCTTATTCTTTCAAAATTAAAAAAAAATATTTCACTTTAGAATTAATATTACCTGTCCCCACAAATATTGAATGTTTTGTACAGGCAGCTTTCCTGCTTTTTTCCAAGATAATTAAAACTTGTGACATACTCCTCACTAGGTTTAGCCACGATATGGATGACCAGAAAATAAATTCCCTGTTAATAAAAATATATAGTCATTTTATAGCAATACATAGAGAAATGAAATTGAAATCAGAGCATAATGGATACTAGTACTATAATACATGTATGTGTAATGTATTTGTGCAAAAGTTATTTTAGACTAGGTTTAATAATACAATACAATAAAAGTGCAATTCAAATGATTAGGCTAAAAGATGAATTTTCTAAATAATTTATCAGGAAAGAAGAAAATGTTTAGCTGGACCGGAAATCTCACCCTGGACCCCACATCACTAGTCAGGTGCTCTACCAACTGAGCTACCCAGGCTGATATCCATGGCCCAAACCATTACATTCCTCCCTCCTTAAATTGTCTTCACCCTCATAGACACAACCCAAGCTCTTATTTGCACCTGGCAGGACTTTCACCTGCAAGTCCAGGGGTGGTCAATGACACCAAATTATGTAAAGAAGTAGAAAAGAAGAGAAGAAAAGGTATGACTGGACCAGGAATTGAACCTGGGCTTCTAACATCGATATCTTGAATACCATGGATGTGTCAAAGTCATTTGGAGATCCTGGAACTTTTCTTAAGTCAACAATATCATAAGCCTTACTGTATGTGCAAAGTGTGGTACTATGAGTGAACGTAAGAACGATCAAGTTTACATACACTGTGAATGAAGAAGCAAGCAAATGGCACCAGCAGTAACCAGATAGGGGATTCCTCTGACATCTCTGGTACAACAAACTCCTGGAACCAGTACTGGGAGACTTCCTCTCTGTACCACCGGATCCTGTATGGAATTTTAAGACAAGAGGCCCATGGGCCTTGAATCGCTCTTCTGATAAACTGTGCAACCTATCACTTCTATTTGAACCCTCGAGGTATCCTGTATATTTAGATAAACCCTTGAAATTCCAATTCACACTCTGAGAACCCAAGATGATTCTAAGCCAATTAGTACCTGAGAGTTGGTCATGGTGACCCACTTATCACTTGTCATTGTCTGAGGACCCATCAACTAAGTTTGATGATTCTAAGCCAATTAATACCTAAAATATTTTTTAAAATTATAACCATAAAATTTTATAAGTAGGTCAAAGTGACCTACTTTTCAATTGTTGTACTCCAAGGACCCAAGATGCATCAATTGACAAAGTTTGATGATTTTAAGCCAATTAGTACCTGAAATATTTAATTAAAGCCATAAATTTTCAAAAGTAGGTCACCGTGACCTACTTTTCAGTTGCTGTACTCCGAGGACCAAAGATACATCGACTGACAAAGTTTGATGATTCGAAGCCAATAAGTACCCAAAATATTAAATTAAAGCCATAAATTTTCAAAAGTAGGTCACAGTGACCTACTTTTCAGTCAATCTACTCCCAGGACCAAAGATGCATCAACTGACAAATTTTGACGATTCTAAGCCAAATAATTCCTGAAAATATTAAATACAGCCATAAAATTTCAAAAGTAGGTCACCGTGACCTACTTTTCAGTTGTCGTTCTCCAAGGACCCAAGATGCATCAACTGACAAAGTTTGATGATTCTAAGCCAAAAAGTACCCAAAATATTTAATTAAAGCCATAAATTTTCAAAAGTAGGTCACCATGACCTACTTTTCAGTTGTTGCACTCCGAGGACCCAAGACACATGAACTGACAAAGTTTTATGATTCTAAGCCAATTAGTACCCGAAATATTTAATTAAAGCCATAAATTTTTGCAAGTAGGTCACAGTGACCTACTTTTTAGTCGACGTACTCCGAAGACCCAAAAGTCATCAACTGACAAAGTTTGATGATTCAAAGCCAATTAGTACCCCATATATTTAATTAAAGCCATAAATTTTCAAAAGTAGGTCACTGTGACCTACTTTTTAGTTGACCTACTCCGAAGACCCAAGATGCATCAACTGACAAAGTTTGATGATTCTAAGCCAATTAGTACCTGAAATATTTAATTATAGTCATATAAATTGAAAAGTAGGTCACGATGACCTACTTTTCAGTTGACCTTTTTTGAGGACCCAAGATGCATCAACTTACAAAGTTTTATGATCATAAAACTAAAAATGTCCAAATTATGCTTCTAAAACGCTTTGAAATCGAATGCCTGCAAAGTTCAAAAAGTAGGTCACTGTGACCTACTTTTTAATAAATATGTTTTATGGCCCCAAGATGCATCATCTTACAAGATTTAATGATTCTAAACCTCTCGGTATTCGAATTAATGACCTTAATTGTTTTGAAAAAGATAAGCCATAATATTCAACAAGAGGCCCATGGGCCACAACGCTCACCTGAGTAACTTTGGCCTTGCTGTTTTTCACCCGATTTCCCCCTTGTAATACCTATTGTGGGCCCGCCCTACCCCAGGGGTCATGATTTGTACAATTTAGAATCTGGACTTCCCCAGGAAGTTTCCACATAAGTTTCAGCTTTTCTGGCCCAGTGGTTCTTGAGAAGAAGATTTTTAAAGATTTTTTTCTACATTTTTCAATGTAAAACTTGGATTCCCTATTGTGGCCCCGCCCTACCCCCGGGGGTCATGATTTTAACAATTTAGAATCTACACTACCCCAGGATGCTTCCACATAAGTTTCAGCTTTTCTGGCCCAGTGGTTCTAGAGAAGAAGATTTTTAAAGATATTTTCTAAATATTTCAATGTAAAACTTGGATTCCATTGTGGCCCCGCCCTACCCCCGGGGGTCATGATTTGAACAGCTTAGAATCTACACTACCCAAGGATGCATCCACATAAGTTTCAGCTTTTCTGGCCCAGTGGTTCTTGAGAAGAAGATTTTTAAAGATTTTTTCTACATATTTCAATGTAAAACTTGGATTCCCTATTGTGGCCCCTGCCCTACCCCTGGGGGTCATGATTTGAACAATTTAGAATCTACACTACCCCAGGATGCTTCCACATAAGTTTCAGCTTTTCTGGCCCAGTGGTTCTTGAGAAGAAGATTTTTAAAGATTTTTTTCTACATTTTTCAATGTAAAACTTGGATTCCCTATTGTGGCCCCGCCCTACCCCTGGGGGTCGTGATTTTAACAATTTAGAATCTACACTACCCAAGAATGCTTCCATATAAGTTTCAGGTTTTCTGGCCCAGTGGTTCTTGAGAAGAAGATTTTTAAAGATTTTTTCTACATTTTTCAATGTAAAACTTGGATTCCCTATTGTGGCCCCGCCCTACCCCTGGGGGTCGTGATTTTAATAATTTAGAATCTACACTACCCAAGGATGCTTCCACATAAGTTTCAGCTTTTCTGGCCCAGTGGTTCTTGAGAAGAAGATTTTTAAAGATTTTTTTCTACATTTTTCAATGTAAAACTTGGATTCCCTATTGTGGCCCCGCCCTACCCCCGGGGGTCGTGATTTTAATAATTTAAAATCTACACTACCCCAGGATGCTTCCACATAAGTTTCAGGTTTTCTGGCCCAGTGGTTCTTGAGAAGAAGATTTTTAAAGATTTTTTTCTACATTTTTCAATGTAAAACTTGGATTCCCTATTGTGGCCCCGCCCTACCCCTGGGGGTCGTGATTTTAACAATTTAGAATCTACACTATCCAAGGATGCTTCCACATAAGTTTCAGCTTTTCTGGCCCAGTGGTTCTTGAGAAGAAGATTTTTAAAGATTTTTTCTACATTTTTCAATGTAAAACTTGGATTCCCTATTGTGGCCCCGCCCTACCCCCGGGGGTCGTGATTTTAATAATTTAAAATCTACACTACCCCAGGATGCTTCCACATAAGTTTCAGCTTTTCTGGCCCAGTGGTTCTTGAGAAGAAGATTTTTTAATGACCCCACCCTTTTTTGTCTTTTCTTGATTATCTCCCCTTGGAAGGGGGCTTGGCCCTTTATTTTAACAATTTAAACTCCCCTTCACCCAAGGATGCTTTGTACTAAGTTTGGTCAAAATTGGCCCAGTGGTTCTTGAGAAGAAGTTGAAAATGTGAAAAGTTTACAGACGGACGGACGGACGGACAGACAGACGGACAGACGGACGACGGACAACGGGTGATCAGAAAAGCTCACTTGAGCTTTCAGCTCAGGTGAGCTAAAAAGTAGGTCAAGGTGACCTACTTTTTAGTTGACGTACTTCGAGGACCTAAGATACATAAACTGACAAAGTTTGATGATCATAGGCCTTAAATTGTTCAAAATATGCCTCTAAATCATTTTGAAAAAGAATGGCCGCAAAATTTAAAAAGTAGGTCACCATGACCTACTTTTGAGTCAACATGATATGAGGTCCTTAGATGCATCAACTGACAAGATTTGATGATTCTAGTCCTTATAGTAAGCAAAATATCAACATTTTAATAAAATGTAATTTTTGGTCAACTTTGAAGTGACCTTGAGACCACGCCCTTTGCCCCAGGGTAAATCCCCGTGCAAATTTTAATCTACAACATATCCTCATCCTTTTGTGTAAGTTTGGTGATAATCTGCCCAGTGGTTCTTGAGAAGAAGATTTTTTAGCAACCAGTACTTTTGTTTCTATTTTCCTAATTATCTCCCCTTGTTAAAGGGTCACAACCCCAGTTTTAGTATAAAAGGGAGCCCTTGGGCCAAGGATACCTTGTGACAAATTTGACAATAATTGGCCAAGGGGTTCTTGAGTTATGGCCCATATTCTAAAAAGTTTACGCACACCGCACGCCGCACACCGCACAAATGGCCATAGCATTAGCTCTTTGAGCCTTTGGCTCAGAAGAGCTAAAAATGTAGATATCACTTAGATACTCCATACATACATACCTGGTACATTCAAATGCAGGCAAAAGATGTTACAATCCTTTTTATACATATTTAAATATGATCCTTTAATAACAGTGTTTTTTTTTTTTCAAAGATGAAAAAATAATATATAGTGTCTTAAGATTCATGGTTCCATTATTATCATTTTTTTAAAAAAAAAAACTTTTTGTAGTGCACAATATGAGAAAGACTTGATAAGCTGTTAACATAAAGTATGAAAGTTTAAATGCAGTTAGGCTACAGGGACAAATGATTCATTATAAACATAATTTGTTATTTCCATTAAGTTCTAGATATGTTTTAAAACATACAGGTAGTGCAAATATCACCTCATTATAAGCATAACTTCATTATAAATGTGTTTGCTGTAACCATGTTTTACTGTATTTAGAGTTGGAACCACTAGATATACTAGATATAAACAAATTCACTAAGATATTTCTGAAATGAAATAAATATACACAAACCCAAATGAAAGCAGAGCAGGCAGAATGTGTATGTACGCTGAGGTAACTTTGTCTGTACTGTGGAAGACTAGAGAATTTCTGTACACAACCATGGCCCAAATCAGAGGTCCGTTAGACAGGGCAAAGACAACCGCAAACATCTCCCCACTACCAGGAATCCTACAGGATCAAGTAAAAGTTTGTAATCAATTAACATTGACTGAGTGTTGTAGCAGTAATTTACAATAAGATGAAAGAGTCAAATTGACCTCATGGACAGAGGTATTCAACATTTTTAAAACGGAGTTAATATTGTTTACGATAGTATGAAATAACTGCATAAAAGATTTACTAGTATAAAATTAATTATAAAATATTTCACTATATTACTTTTCTTTGTTTGGAGCTACAAATATATTAAGTTGTTAATTGAAAAAGTATTCTATTATATTGAAGTTTAATACAATATAAGACTTAGAGGCATGCAGGGATGCTCCCTAAATTAGCCCTCTCCTGAAATATGTGACCATTCATTTTTGAGGATCAAAACTGAGTCAGACAAGTTCGTGCTACTTACCAGATAAAAATGTACCACAGGATGTTGGCATAGTAACAGAAGTCCAGTAGAAAATATTGCCACTTGTTCTTGCTGAAAGTACACAGAACATGGAATTACCCAATTCTGAGCCGTCAAATTCCGCTCAAGATTTCGACAACAAAAATTTTATTGCAGCTTTAACAATCAATACTATGGGGGGTTCAAAATATATGTATCTGTAAATTTTGTTTTTAACAATTTTCTGAGAATTCAATAAGTATTGTATTATTTGAGTTTTTTATTTTTATCTACATTGTACTTTATTGAACTGTGTAATTGACAAGATACTAATCGATTATCTGGACTTGACTTACCAGTACATGATAACCCTGATGAGGATAAGTAGGGGGGTACTAACAGCGTAATAGTACGGCAACAACCACTGGGCATACACTGTGGCATGTGTCAAAAATATAATGGTGATCACCGCCAAAACGTACACACACTTCTCGATAATCCGAGACTTCTTCCATTCCTACAACGGAAAATAAATACCGTGTACAAATGGTGTTGTCTCCCTTACACCAATGAGTTAGTCAGTGATGAATGAAATGAATCTGGACAAATATGTTCAGTGGTTTACTTGCCATCAGCAGATATCAAACCATTGTATATATTGTTCATTAAAAGCTTCTAAATCAATTATACACACTTGTAAACTACAAAACAATTTAAGATTTATATCTAACAATTAGTAATTTCTCACAATCTTTTTCCTTCTTCTGCCATGCATATATAAAACAACAGAAAAAGGATTTCTAGCTCATTGTTACTTCATACAAACTAAAAAATTTCACAGAATTATTTTTGACAAAACTTGATGACTGACCAAAACTTTCATTTTAATAGCTGCAGCAACTAAGTTTTGCATGCAGATAAAACCAATAGTTGCACAGCAATGCAAATATGCAAACCCTAATGTAATATCCACTTAGGTAATTGGAACTATACAGGAAAATTGCAAATCCATGTGTCATTTGAATCGAGTAGTACTCAAGTAAATTGCTTTGTGTAGCAATCAATAAACTTTCATTCACAAAAGTATAATATATTGGTAGCACTTCATAATTTAACCTCGAATCATCCGCGATTTACCCTTATCATAAAACTATTTTCATTGCTTCTACAATGTACTTAAATAATCATTTTACAACTTACCTTTTTGCCATTTGTGACAGTTTTACCATTAGAAGATTCTTCTTCAAGTTGTTTATATTGCACAGAACTCTGTACCGATATCTGCACCATGTCCCCCATAGTTAATTATTATAGTACATACCAAACCCAGACACGACAACACATCTACTAGATATTTATCATCTTAAGTTTGTGTCTAATCTACTAATCCTTTAGCACATCATGAAAGAAGTGGTGAAAAGATCATCTCTTTATCTAATAATTCAGGATGTGTACAGTCGTCACCTGATAAAAGCTACTGCAGTACTAAAACACTTTTAGTCAAAGTACTGTATTCGAGTGTCAGTATTTATTGGGTTAAACAGCTGTCCAAAGGAGAGGCTGTTGGTCAAAGTATAAAATCCACCACCCAGTACACAGCTGATGTCAAACAACTTAGTAAACATAACAGTTGATATATTAAATGTCCAAGTAAATAAACAACTATACATGTATAATATTACATAGGGGTTTATAGAATCCAAATATATTGTCTGACTCAATAATTATCATGATTATCCAAAAAATTTACATGCACAGAAAAATGAACAATTTCAAAATAATAAATATCATGCTTTGTAGCATTATTAATTAACCAATGTTTGAGACATAGCAATAATAAATGACAAAGTTTGCATCTATTGATTGACAAACATAAGATGCACAAAATATGACATGTATTTCTACAACCCCCCCCTTGGGCCAGCACCATTTGATTTTCTGGTCTGCTCCTGAATTAGTTTACTCTCATGAATTTAAGTCATTCATATTTGTTAACTTTGATATCGGGATGGAATCATTTATCAAACTCATTAAATATGTGTATATGCGTATAATTTGAGGATTGTTTATCAAGTTACAGGTAAATGCACTATTATCAATACACAGATAAGGTTTAGCCATTTAAGTGCCCTAGAAAAATAGCTTGCACATGTATGACCTAAATAAATATACATGTACTACATATAAATAGAGGTACTGTTCGTACTGAACTCACAAAATGATACCCCCCTCCCCATATGAGTCTATTTTTTTGCTATGAGAAGGCCCAAATATCTGTGCAATCAAAACATAAAGTAGGAGGTGCACAAATGGCACTATGTAATATTACTCAAAGATTCTGGGAAGGCATCTTTAAACTATATTTAGTGGTACAAGAGGAGCTGAGGATAAGAAATGCATAATTATCCCTGTAGTGATATTATCATCTTCCCTAGCCAAGGGTTTCTGATACGCTACTCTTCTCATAAACTTATGAGGAGAGTAGCGTATCAGAAACCCTTGGCTAGCAAAGATGTGATATTATAGAAAGAATGGCAGTGTGTTTGTTTAACTATGGGAAACCTGAAATATGTGTCAAATGAAAAAGTACAAGCTAATTCAGAGAATTTGTGTCCCCCACTTAATGAAAAAAAGAAGAGCATGCACATATCTAAGGGGGGTTGGGAGTTGTCAGAAGTTTGACACTAATTTAAGAAAAGTGAGGTCAAGGTCAAAGGAAAGGTCAAGGTCAAAAATTCTTGATGCAGTTGAAAAGGTTACATCAGTATGTATTGGCATATGACGTTAAACTTTGATAAAAATATCTTGGATAGTTTCTTTGAAACTGAGCTTTGAACAGAGCTACTCTCAAAGTGTGACAGAAGGACAGACGGAAGGACAGAAGGATGGAAGGCAGACATGACAAACTCTATATGCCCCGGCCATATTCATGGCAGGGCATAAAAATGGGGCAGGACACTTTGAGAGGGGTTGGCAGGGCCATAGGGAGTTATGGTATAAAATTTCAAATGTAAAAGCTCAGAAGCTTCTTGAGATATCACCTGGAAACAAAAAGTATTACACACAGACAGAATTTATGAATTTACAACCATGACCTTTTGACATCAAAATCAATAGGGGTCTTTTTTAGGCCATAGGCAGTTGTTATGTAAAATTTCAGTGTGAAAGATTAAAGGCTCTTCAAGATATCACGTGGAAAATACAAATAGACAAACGGACAATGGGTGATCAGAAAAGTTCACTTGAGCTTTCAGCTCAGGTGAGCTAAAGATATATATGGCACACTGAAATTTCTGTGATTTTCAGAAGATTTTGCAATAAATGAATTATTAGCTACAATAATAAAACTGTTATCAATTGAAGCATTCCATGCAAATGACAAATGTAGTATACACATAATAATTCTTATTATAATACATATAGTTATTGATTAATTCTGGTTCTTCATTACAGAAATTGAATCTGTAGACATTCTGTGGATGACTGGAAATCAATTCTACATAAACAGAAATTATGTGTGCTATTTAACACTTATAAGGATATTAAATGACAGGTGAATACATTCTCAAGGTCACAAAAGAGACCAATGCTGCCACCCAGTGTGTTTTCCGTGCCTATACATTAAAACAAGCTTATAGAAAAGTGCCAGGGACAGACAATTTTGATTCGTTATAAACGTAATTCATTTATCCATCAAGTTCACAATACCATACATTTTTAAACCAAAGGGAATGAAAATCACTTCGCTGTAAGCTTGAATTCATTATAAGCTTGTTTGCTGTAACCAATATTGTTTTACTGTATATTTACTGTTTTACTGTATATGTTCAATACATTTTAGAAAAGATTATTGGAGTGCAATTTTTAATACAGAGATAAACATGTTCTTACTACAGTAGTAAATACCACAACCACTGGGACTTACAAGCACAGAATGGATGACCATAAAGATTTGCAATTCATAACGAGTGCATACTAGCATATACTGATGCATTAGAAATACACATTTTTCTTAAATATGAGCAGATGAGTATAATCTGAAAAATCTACCCTTGTCTGATTACAGTGTATACATGTATAAAGGATATATTTTTAATTCAATAAACATGCCAAGTACACTTTGAAACATCTGAATCCAAATAAGTTATGTTGTTACTGAGTTACTGTGGAATCATTTTATATCATGGGGGTCAATGTTCGTGGGCAAGCAAAATTTTGTTTGTTCGAGGGGACATAATTTCGTGGGTTACTCATTTATACGGTGGTCCAATGAATCAATATGTTTACAAAATAAATGTTTGTGGGGATGTAAATTCGTGGGTAAGGGTGACCCAAGAAATCCACGAACATTGGTCCCCCATAAACAATGATGATTCCACCGTAGTTTCTGTGGCAAATCCATGAGGAATATATTCACTTGAAATCAGGGTGATCCCAAAAATCTGTTTAGTACCCTCACCATTTTTCTTTGTATGACGATTTGACAAGAACATTGCACAATATGGTATACTCCAAAATTTAACATTACTAGAAAGAAAAATGATGTCCTTCAAACAGAGAAATTCATTTTCTCCCTTAATCACAGTATCCTCATAGGAAATTGGAGGCAAAATGTTCAAATAAAATGCTCTATGGTACAATATATCTCCTATCACAATGATTACAAATGTTAGCCACAATATTTGTTACAAAAACATATGTTTAACTGGTTAGATGCCTTAACTTTAGCCTGATCAGTTCAAATAGGGATCTGACATTGAAATCAAACAATTCCATATACAGTATTTGGCTTTTCTTTGGATCTTTCAATGTCTTCCACCTTGATCACCTCAAGATCATTTCCAGATAAATTACATTCCACAGTAGTTTCTGTGACATGAAGCAGAAGATGAAAGATTTTCTTTGATAATTATGGTGATCAGTGTACTAATCATGCTTGTACACAAGTATGAGTTACTTTACACATGGTATATGTACACAGGGCCTGGGAAGGGGCTGCGCCATGCGCCATATGCACATACTGTCGAAAAATGGCGCAATGAAATAATGGTCCGCAGTGCCATGCAGCGCACCCCACAAAATGCGGGTATGCATATTTTATTACTTTATAAGTTCATCGCAGTCCACGCTATCTGTATTCTTCATCGAAGTTATACGGAATCTGTGATGTATTACATGTATATAATATAATCAGAATCATCATTCGGCATATTGATATCCACTGGCAAATGAACAGTTTTTTTTTTCATGTCGTTAGATTCGTAGATGGTTGACCACAGCTTTACGAAAGTCACGGACATGGAAAATTTATATACCTTACAATGAAAAACCTTTTCAACGAAGTCCACTTATTTTGGCCTGTTCCGTGATCTCTAAATCGGCATCATTAAAAAATGGTGCTTTTGGTTTTATAAAATATACTTTTTCTAAATTATAGTTGGTAGAATGTAGATGACGATTGACTGATTCAAGTTCTTAGAAACGGAAAAATCATTTGCACTAGTCAATGTCATATGACTTGTAAATTCCTATCGCATTTTTCTTTTTAATTTTCCTAAATTTTGTTGTCAGAGATATATGCATTATCATATAGCATCATACTATGATTTATTTTAGAATGGCCCCAATATATTTCCCCTCGGCCCCTTAAATTTCAAAATGGCCCCATCATTTTATGAACAGTGGGGCCATTGGCCCCACCTGTTGCTTGACCTTCCCAGGCACTGTGTACAAAATGTCCTTGTATCTCTTGTCAAAAAAAAAAAAAAGGATCCATTTTCTCAAAACCCTTTCAGTAAAAATACAGGATCTGCCACTGTATATATAAGTTCTAACAAGATAGTTATAAGGTATTTCTTATACTTACTACTCATTTCAATGTATCTGAAAATTGTATATGTATGTGCAATGAACCTTGCTGTTTTGAAAATTATAACTTTTACTCCCCTCATGGTAAGACAAAAATACAGCACGTAAAACAGAAACTTTTTGCTTGTTAAGGAAGCTAAAAACACTGCAAACTAAAGAGTTCTAATTGTAGGGTAGTTTTATGTAGTTAGAGTGATCTGTCCTTAGGTGAAAGATAGCATTTATTGTCATCTACAGTTAATGACTGATTTGCAATGGATTAAAGTAATCTTAACATTATATTAGACAAAGATAAAGTACCAGAAATTGAATACATTATTAACATGTATAGTAAACAATGTTGATTTCTGTTTCCATATACTTTGCCTTTTAACTTTTTTCCTGGGGCCAATATAGAAGGATTGATGTTAATTGAAAATGTTATGACCTGAATAAACTCAATTATGTACACCTTTGTATGATATAAATTTTCTCAATGTCAATATATATACATATATATATATATATATATATATATATATATATATATATATATATATATATATATATATATATATATATATATATTTTCATCAGAGTTTAGAGCTTCCATAACATGTAATATATGCAGAGAATTTCACGTACCAAGAGAATAGATCTCAGTTTATGCCATTTTCCACTTGAGTTCCTGGCCTCCACCCACTGCTCTGGCTTCACTTGTGGTCTCTCTGCCACTTCAACAGTTACAAATCTATCAAAACCAAATATAATAATACTGTACTTGTGTACTCTCAAAGAGATGTCAGACCCAAGTGGTATATAGATAACCACCCTAGCTCCCCCACCAGCCCCCCCCCCCCCCCCAAAAGGAAATCATTAAACAATATATAAATGTATATAATATCATTGATGATGTCAAAGTCCTGTTACTTTTCACAAGCATAGGCACTTTGATCTTATGCTAAGCAGTAAACAACATATATTAGCATATGTTGATAATCCTCAGTGGCTTCACAGCCCTTTTTTCCCATTTTTGTGAGAGAACAAAAGGCACTACTATCGATTTAAATTAAATCGTAACATATAAAATAATACTTACTTATTAGTGTTTTCTTTTAGTGTATCTCTCATTCTAATTGTATTGTCTTTCAAGGAAAAATTTTACAATAACACCGTAAACACGTTGTTTGACATTTCATCATGTTTGGGTTTACCATAACTCCGTAAGTACATTACATTTGATAGGCCAAAAATCGATAAGCTGTTTTTAGAGTGAATTTGATTGGATTAATTTCTCTCGCGGTTTCTCGCGCGATATTTAATTTGAAAGTAGACAGATCGCGTCATAAACATAATCATAATGGAGGAGATCAAATGCGAGAAGCACAGTTAGTGATTTTTATTATAGCAGTTTTTACTTTTAACGTGATGGACTATTCCATGTTGGATCCAGACTTTTATATAAATTTGCCCTTTTTTGTCGAAGTTAAAGATTCACGTTGATGAACAATGCAAATTAAATGCATTAATATTTTTGTTGAAACGAAAACGAAAATAAAAAAAAAAATCCCCCTGAGTCCTTAAGTATGTTAAACCATGTGCCATTTCTTTAAGATTAATTGTATAAACTAGATCTCCTTTTTTGAACTTCTACACAGAGACATTTAACTAATTGTATGTCTGCTACCAAATAAATGACCATTTGTAATAAAGAAGTAGTTCTGTATCATCTACAGGTCCAGGAAAATCACTATATTTAGCTATATAGCTTAATTTACCTATATAGCTTTATTTACCTATATAATATAGCTTTATTTAGCTATTTTAGAATAAGTTTCTGTTTTATGAAAAGCAAACAAAAAGTCGCATGGAAAATATGGCTGATATTTTTTTAAAAAGGTTTGATAAAAACAACCTAGGGCATAGATAGTAAAAACATTGCCTCTTTTAAACACTTTTTAACCAAAAAATGCATCTCTATTGTTTGGATAGCTGTCCGTTACTGGAAGTGCGATGAGGCATGACTAAGTGTGATTGCCTTGCATTGTGCTGAATTATTACCAATCAATTATCTTGTTGACCAAAACTGCTTTTCTTTGTTAAAGTAGCTGCTTATTCACAGATTAACTGTTATACATAGCCCCAAAACTTTTAGATCTTTGATTGCAACTGCACAAAAGGAGAAACATTTTTAAAAGTGGGTTTTTGGTGAATTGTTTTCAGCCCATTTCAAAGTTGAAAACTAACACTGCCTCATTATGCGACTCTTTGTCTGCTTTTCATAAAACAGAAATTTACTCTGAAATAGCTAAATAAAGCTATATTATATAGGTAAATAAAGCTATATAGGTAGATCTAGCTATATAGCTAAATATAGTGATTTTCCTAGACCTGATCTAGCTGCAGAACTGTAGCCGTATGGTTTTATATTTTAGTCTTTGACCATAACGCATCAGATCCTGTAATGCAAATATTGTTTATTATCATTACAAAGTTGCGTCCTTCTCTTCCGTTGATCAAATTGTCTTCCTAAACAAGAACTGTAAAGCTCATTTGTAATTATTGGTGTATTAATTGATAGTGTCTTCTGTGTTTGTTTGAATCATAAATTAAGCACCAAAAAATCATTTTGGTTGGGCTCAGTGTTTATATACATGTATATGCATTATAAACATTTAAGGTCTCGATAAAATCCACAAACTTTTGCATGTATATACACACTTTTTCCGAGTACCTGGGTGCTCAATCAGAAAATGCCCAAGTAACCGATTATCAAATATTGACCGATTTGACATCCCTAACTATTATCATGATTATGACAAATTTTCAATAGTTTTAATTATTGTCATATGTCAAATAGAAACAAAATCTTATAGTGAAAAAAAAACTTGCATATATGTTTACTACAAAATCTACTTTATTAAAATTTTCTGCACACTAGTTGATACCATGCAGTGAGTATAAAAACACGATTTGTTTCAAGATTTACACAATTTTATGAGTTATGTGATCATAGTCTACATCATTTTCTTATTTAGGTTTTTGTTATGTTATAGTGCTATTACATGTATATGAATACATGTATATAATTTCATTAAAAACAATTCCATCTTTTTTTTAGATGAACTGTGCTTCCTAAAAACCGGATTAAAGGAAGGACCAACAAATGGTGTTAGTTTTTATATCTGCAGCCAATCAGCCACTTGTGGCTTTGTAAAGAAATCTGGGTATGTAAAATATACATGAAAAAATCGGTAAATCCAGTTTTATATTTGTGCTAAATTTGTATAGCATTAGCTAATTACGTGCTAAATTATCAGGTCAGCTTTGCAACTATACAATAAATAGTTCATATGTAAATTACAAGAAAAAAATTATCAACAGAGTTTCAGACTTTTGTGTTAACAGCAAGTGATTAGAATAGGTTGAGACCTGAATTCGGAAATGAAGCCTTGGAGGTAGAGGGAGGGGGGGGGATGTCAACTTAAGCAAATGGTCCCTTGTACTATAGCCTTGTTTATTTTCTTTTTAGACTTCAAAAACTGGAGTGTCCAAAGCATCACACAACTGTAGATCTTCAGTCCATATTCTGCTCAAAGAAAAATGATGAGAAAAGGTAACATGAAATTGGATATAGAAGAATCTATTTGTTATGTGTATAACATTTTACACAGATCAGTGCAAAACAAATCTGTGAATACATATTTCAAGGGATTTTGGTATTTTCAGGCAATATTACAGGTGTTGTAAGAGAGACTCACATGAGAACTGGTGTGGATATTTTAATCTAAGAAAGGTTTGTTAACCATAAATATCATTACCTCTGAGGTATGAATTATTTTTCATGTTCTTGTATTATGAATTTTAGACAGTGAATTCAGTATAATGTAAGAAGAACAGTTTGTTACAGAATTAAATTCCACAAATGTAGTAAATTTCAGTAACATATACATGTATACTTACAACTGGTAATGGTAAATGTTTGTTTACTTGCATACTATTGATCATGTTGATATAAAGAAAGTGATGTGATATGTTTTGTTTCTAAAGGAGTCTGGTAGACCTCTGGGAGACTATAACTACCAAGAGAGAAAGAAGTCAACTGAAAGTAAGGCAAAGGTAATGGCCTCAAGAGAAACAGAAAAGCCATCAAGAAACTCCTCAGCTAAAGTAGACTCGGACAATGTTTCTTCTTGTGTCCAGAGACGTATCTCTGAGGAGGAAACAGAAGGAGGTTTGGCTGAGGAACTGGCCAATCTAAGTATTGAAGAGGGTGTTCAGCAATCAGGAAGTGACCAGTCAGAGACTACAAAGCAGAGAGGAAATAAGTTAAAGTTGAAGAAGACAAGAGATTCAGGTGTGAGGAAAGATGAATCTGCTTTTGAAAAGTATCGTGATCTTTCATCAACCTCTGAATCTGACAGTATAGATAGCTTCGATTCTCCCTGCTCCAAAAGTAACTCTGCTTTTGGGATATCAGACTCTGAACCTAGTCCGACTAATGATGAGAAAAAGAGCCAGTCAGAACTGAAGCAAGCCAGTGAGACAAATGAAACTCCGAGCCATAGACATAAATATGAAGGAATTGGGAGGATCAAAAAGAAGAGCCCCCAGTCCATTTCACAGACTGACTCCTCCCCGGAGCTTCCATTGATACAGAGAATTAGAATGAAGTCGGGAGAACAAGTGACAGCTGGTCGTAAAAGCCCCGTAGAAATTGTCGAGTTGTCCAGTGACGATGAAGAGGAGAATCCAAAGGGTGCGGGCTCTTCCTCAAAGAGGCCAACAAGTCCACAGGACAAACAGACCAGATATGAACCCCCTCCTCATGCCGTGCCAAGGGCAAAGGAACTCAACTCAGCCAGTGAGAATCAACCAGACAAGAGTAGTGTGCCCCTGACTCCTGCCGAGGAGTGGCAGTTACAGTGTGATATAGACTCAAGGAATTCGTTACTTCTGCAATTAAATAGGCAAAAGGTACAAGTTCTAACAGATTACAGAATATTTTCTTATACTTTTAAAAAATGCTTTTTGATAAAAAATATAGAGTCAGTTTTTATAGCCATTTATAAACTGTTTAAGCAATTGTACTGTTGATTTGGAAAAAAACTTGCTACTGCTTTAATGTGGTATCTATGTTTTATAAAAATTTCAGCATGTTATAGCAACTGTCAAAATGTCAAGTTTACCAGATAAAGGGGAAAAACTCCGCAAGCAGGTGGATGATATTGAAAGAACTGTGTCAAAACTAAACAGGAGAATTGCTGATCTGAAATCAAGGTCTAAATCTAAAGGTGAGGAATCATAAACATCGACAAAGATTGGTTTAAAACTCATCACCAGGTCTGGAGTCTTATTTTGTAGGGAAAAAATTGAAGTCATACTGTTGATTTTTAAGCAAATCCAGTCTATGAATTGGCAATGCAAGCCTTTCAAAATCTGCTGATACCCAGTACTTTTTTACCCAACTTTCAGTATAAATCATGATTGTATCAGCCAAAATATTTGATGGATAAAAATTTTATAACATTGAAATAAAATCACTTCCACAAGGTACTTCCTATTTCAGACTTGTCGAAATTTTGAAATCACTGTCAGACATTTGGTCTGACAAAGTCAAATGTTCTGTCGGACCGGACGAAGGTTTGTCAGACCAGATACTTGTACCTTATTTTGACGCTGAGAAAGGAAAATAAATAACACACCAAAATGCCTTTTATTATTTTCAACAGCCTTCAATCTCACAAGTTTCTTTTCTTAGGATAGAGAGTCTTTAATAAGAGACATAAATGACAAATTTTATGTCTTTGCTTTAACTTTTTAATTGACCATCGTTCCCACGCGGACATCTTTCTGTGTTTGTGACCTTCAATTGCGCATCCCGATCCCGACTTTTTTTAAAATTTGCGTCACGCTCGATTTTTTCATTTGGACCGACGTTTTCTTAAAAGTTATCAGTCCAGACAAATTTTTACCGGCCCTGCTGACAGGACCGATGGATTTCGACAAGTCTGCTATTTTTGTAAAAGGAACCACTTGTTTCTAATCTTTTTGGAAGGCCTGGCAATGTGTATGTGGCAACAGTATCACATAATGACAAATTTACCAGTTTTGTTTTGAGTGACTTATTAAAGCAATGTCATCTTCAAGGTTCACCTTTCAGTATCACTTTGAATTTGAACTTTGACCTTTGTCAGTACCTTTTGATATGATCATACATGTACCATCTATAGTTGTTTTTGTTCCATACATGTGTGAATTCTTTTATTCCAGCTCCTGTCAGTATATTACCAAAGCCCTCAGTAACAACGGGTCAGCCCCAAGTGGTCAAGGTTGTCCCTGGAGGACAAGGTCAAACTCAAGGCCAGCCTCAGGTCATCAAAGTTTATTCAGCAGGAGCAGATGGACAGCAAAAACTCATTCATGTTGCTCAGCCAGGTCAGGGGAATGACGACCTTTGAACTCTAAAGTTTATCATAATCAGATAAAATTCTTTTGAAAAAATAAGACCAATTTTCACTAAATTTTAAGGATTTTAGGTGAAGAATGCTTCAGAAAAGATTAATAAGGAAAATAAGAATCAACAAATGAAATAATATGAGTTTGTTTTATATGCAGCATTGTTATAGATGTTTATGTAATGCATGTAGATACATGTATGCTGAAAGAAGCACATATTCATTGTATTAAATTCTTACCAGGGGCCCAAGCTGCACAGAAATCAGGACCCACCAGTAGCTATGTCCCTCACAACCCCCAGGGACTTAAACAGACCAGCATACTGCCTCATGCTACCACCATCCCCCCACATATACTGCAACAATTGTATGCAGGTAATGAGCCTTTCATGCACCATGTATCTCTACATAGAGCCACTCACAACCATTAGATACACACATTAACATTCTCTTCCAAGATTTGCAAAAATCATCTTCAAGAAGGCACTTTTTCTTTGTATCATTTGAATTTATTGTTCCCCTACAAATTCTTTGTCTGATAGTTGCTTCTGGCCTACATGTTGTATTTGAGTGACTTGAGTTAAGTACACCATTTAGGCTTCTGTTCAAATGATTAAAAAGATGTACAGAGCAATGCACAAACAATATATGCAGCAATTTTTTTTTGTTTTTTTGCAGACATCTATTATTTTTTTTTTTTTTTAATTCTCCATTTTTACCCTGATTTAAGAAAAAAAAACCAGCCTGTCAATCTGAATCTCCATTGAGCTTATCACTATGGTCTATGTTCTGAAAATGTGAAGCTTGAATACTATTCAGGCTAATTTGTCATATGTATGGATAATAGCTGGGTAAAATGAGCTTAGGCTTTGAAATTGTTGATAATTTCATTCAGGAAAATGGGCATAAAGTGGCCCCTTACACACCCAGTATATTTTCAATATTTTTTTTAGAATCAGGAGCTGCATCTGACATATATTTTACTCTTGAGTGACCCTGGTTAAGGACAGTGTTTAGGATGTTTCTAGCTTACTACAAGTGATATTCAAGACATGCACACAGTTCAGTTTTCAACTGAAACTTTTATTTGATGAATGCATTAGATGCTGTTCTACATGTACAATTGTACATTTTCAATCTTAATTGACTCGGAGAAAGACTTGATTGAACAATTTCCCAGCTTAACAATTTTAAAATTTACACAGTGCAAATTTTAATGATCTGGTGCATCATTCTGGATCTTTTGGTCTGTGCAATGTTTGAAATGTTCCATGTTTTGATTGTGCTAAGATTTTTCTATTTTTTAACAAATATCAAGATATTTAAAGTCTAAATTTTGACTTAAGTCTATTCTCAGTTTATGGTCTTGAGACATGGATGACAATCAGCATTTGAATTTCTATTATAGCAAACCCTCAGGCCCAGACTCTGTATGGAGGAAGGATGACTGCAGCTAGATTGAGAGAGGTAGGAAGTGTAACCAAGGAAGCCATCGAAAAATTACACAAGTGAGTTACTGAAATAGTCCACAGCTAGAAATGTAATTCTTGAGACAATGCTGCAAAAGCTGGAGTCAGTTGTAATCCTGAAATCTTTTATCAGTCACTTTGAATTTTATGAGATAGTTGAGGTAGAAAATTAATCAAGGAATGTTTACATAATGAACAGTTATCTTTTATGTACAGACAACTAGAGACCTGTCCTGATTCTAGTACAGAGGTGGAGGACCCTAAAGGGCTGAAGGTGTCACTGATGACTCACCAAAGACAGGCTCTGGCCTGGCTTACCTGGAGGGAGGGGCAGCACCCACCAGGGGGAATCCTAGGTAAGGGGTGAAAACCCACCAAATGGGGGGGCAACACCTATCGGGGGAATCCTTGGTAAGTGGTGAAAACCCTTGAAATGGGGGGGGGGGGGTGGGCAACACCCAACAGGGGGAATCCTAGGTAAGGGGTGAAAACCCAACAAATAAGGAGGGGGACACCCACCAGGGGGAAACCTGGGCAGTTGGTGAAAACCCACCAAATAAAGGACAGGGGCAACACCCACCAGGGGGAATCCTATATGTAAATAGTGAAAACTTTCAAAATAAGGAAGACAACTCGCACTAGATAGGGTCCTAGGTAAATTCTTAAAGCTCACCACATACAGGCACTAACTGGTTCACTTCACACAACTGCAGTGGGCTGGTTAGGGGAACCTGAGTGTATGTGAACTTTCCTCTGAAAATTATATGAACTTTCGTATTGATGATTTTAGGTTATCTTTTCGTGAGAAGATTGGGTTTTTTTATTTCAATGAACCACAAATTTCAAAATTTCAGCCAAAAAAAAAATATATGAAGATTATTTGCACAGCAAAGATATTCTTTTTGTTTGTAGATGAACACATTATTTTTCAGCTGATGACATGGGGTTGGGTAAGACCCTGACAATGATATCATTAGTGCTAAAACAGAAACAACTCAAACCAAAAGAGGAGGAAGATGATTGGTTAAACAGAGATAAACAGCTGGAAAAAGGTCAGGGGTCAAAGAGTTATTCTTTTTAAGGGGTGGTAAAATAATTTTATCAAGAAGTATGCAGATTATCTGTGTTTAAAACAGAATTTTCAATACTTTAAACCTTCAAGAAAAGAAAAAAAAACTCTCATTCTTGTACATGTATTGACATTATTTTCCTCCATATCTTTCAGTGGGAAAGAACATCATTAAGTCTAGAGCCACATTAATTATCTGTCCTGCCTCATTAATTCACCACTGGCACAAAGAAATCGAGAGAAGGGTTAAAGGGAAGAGATTGCAGGTTCTGATGTATCACGGACAGAACAGGGAAAAAGATGTACTTAGGTACATTGTAATAATGGTCTTACTCTCTTTGTACAGTAAACAATTACAGCAAATGTACTTATAATGAATTCATGCCTGTAGCAAAGTGATTTTCATTCTCTGAAGTTTAAAACTGTTTTGTGAACATAATGGATGTAGAGAATTACATTTCTAATAATTCAAAATTGTTCATCCTTTGTACTTTGCTACAATTTTTTTTACTATATTATAAAATCTGCTGTTGGATTGAAATGAAGGAGCTGTGATTAATTTGTAAATTGTAGACTTGCTGATAATGACATAGTGCTAACGACTTACACGCTTGTTGGGAAGGAGGTGGGAGCTGTTAACGTAGATGCTGATGCCCCAGCTAGAGATGGAGAAGAAGCAACAGAGCAGAAACCAGTAAATTTTTATATATATTCAAGGTCTGAGATTGGGGAGCATATGTGTACTTATACATACAGTAAAATTTGTGTTAATCAACCATCAATAATTTTGTAAAGTTAATTAGACAACGTCCAAATTGAAGATTGTTATAAA
The DNA here is from genome assembly GCF_033153115.1 of Saccostrea echinata. Lineage (NCBI taxonomy): Eukaryota > Metazoa > Mollusca > Bivalvia > Ostreida > Ostreidae > Saccostrea > Saccostrea echinata. The sequence continues at coordinate 15,918,346 of NW_026889755.1, read as the reverse complement.
AAAAAATAAAGAAGTACCGATTTAAGGACTGACATTATATACTGGTATGTTCTGTCAGAAGTCCCAACATCTAGATTTAACAAGTTTCAGTATAACAAATTGAAATTTTCTTCTCTTTGTCAATGACTTTAACATTGACAGCAAAATCTGCACATATATGAATGAGATAAGGATGAATATTATAAAGTCAGGGCTTCTGTCAAGTCAATCATTTATAAAGAGTTTTTATAAAATACAAGCTTGTCACGAAGGTCATTCCCATTGGAGAGGGAGTTTATTTTACAGAAATGGTTTTATGACTTACATTTGTATTATTTTTGTTCTTGATTGGAAGATGATTTGTATGAATGAGATTTGCCTTTAATATAATGCATATATCCCCACTCTCCCTTTTTATTCATAATTTTTTACCCCTAAATATTTTCTACAATTAAATGCCAAAATCACCAACTTTCCACATTTTCAACCATTACAGTTCCAAAATTATTTCTAGTAACACTGGGGCAGTACAGATGTTGAGTAATAGTAAGTTATCATATAATTGTTAAGCATTTTAGTTTTATTTACAAGGATGCCCAAATGGATATGCCCAATGTCAAGACTGTAATTGACAAACAGGAGTTATGAAAATGTTTTTGGACCTCAAATTGTCAAGTTGTTGTCCCAACTTATAATATCTATGTTTTAAGGCATGACATCTGCGAGTATAATGATGAATTATTTGTTTCTGTGGTATTGGCATTGAAAGCGGTAAATCTGCTGCATAGAAGTCATATCTTACAAACAAAATGGTAGAAAACTACTGATATCTGTTTTGAATAAGCAGGTCTGTATAATGTTTAATATGCATTTAGCATGATGTTCAGGTTTGGGAGCAGGAAGGACAGACTGAACTACACACTGAGACAGTCATGTACATTCATCAAACTTTACTCTTTTTCTAGGAGAGCACAGGGTCCAAGACAGAAGACCCGACTTTATTGCGGATTGTTTGGGAGAGAATCATTCTGGACGAGGCCCACAACATAAAGAACAGGAAGAGTTTAACTTCAATGGCTGCCTGTCGTCTGCGTGCTCAGTTCCGCTGGACCTTGACTGGTACCCCTATACAAAATGAACTGTTAGATGTCTACTCTTTACTCAGGTAGGAAGATTGTGGCTGCCACAGTTTTGTTTTATACATGTGGTGTTTAAGATAAATATTAACAGATTCTAATTTCTTTGTATGAGAGAACAGCAGGAATAATATTTATCAAACTGTTTTCAAAATAAAGTCTTGAAGTTTTAACCTTTCAGATTTTTACGATGCTCACCTTTTGATGAATATAAAGTTTGGAAAAGACAAGTGGAATCTAGCAAAGGTACATTAACATTTAATTCAAATCCAGCAAAGGTATATTTAATTCAAATCAAGTCAGTGTACGTAAAGTATAGATTTGAAAAATTATTCAGTATAGTAAATCAGTCTTTATTAACAAAAATAAGAACAACTACTGTATGCATTCATCCACACATGTATCACTAAATTGTTATGTCCTGTGGTTTCAGCTGGTGGGAATGACAGATTGAATGTTCTCATTAAGAGCTTGTTATTGCGGAGAACAAAAGATCAGATTGATAAAGCCGGAAAACCTCTGGTAAGATTGTCCTGACAGCAGGGAAAAAAATATAGAGAGAAGATGCAAAATGGTCATGATTTATTAAAACCTATACTAAATGTACATGTACAGTAAAGCCCCAATATTCCAAATGCCAAGAATCTGTATACCTTATATACAATGTATTCTTCACCTTCTGGATGAAATTTGTGGGAATCAAAATTTACATTTACTAATTTATACTGTGAAATCACTATTTTTCATGGAGATTTAATTTTCTTTCTTTTTGTGGAATGAAGACACCCACAAATTCATGTCCTACAAGAAAGGTACAATTTCAAGTATATAACAATGCAACACTTCTTCACCCATGAAAGCAAATCCCTAAAAGCATTTTTTTTTTCTTCAAACCAGAAAATTACACCCCACGAAAATATGTGATTTTACAGTATAAAAGTTACGTTTCGGATGTTTCATTACTCTGATTATCTGGATTAATGAGGCTAGACTGTATATGGAATTTTGGGATCTTCCTGAGTAGTCTTAGGAAAATATGGATATTTTATGTGTCAAACAATAAATTCAGCTTGTCTTTTTCAGGTTTCTTTACCATCAAAGTCATCCTCTGTCCATGAAATAGAACTCTCTAAAGAAGAAAAAATGGTGTATGAGAAACTGTTTTCTCAGTCCAGGTAACTGATACTACATACCCCTTTTTCAAATACATGTACAATGTAATTTGAATTTGTATCTTAAAATCACAGTTACTGTACTAAACATTATGAAGAATTCATTTTTTTTACAACGAAAACTTTATTAACAGATCTGTGATGAAAGACTACCTGAAAAGGCACGAAGACAAGGAATTAGGGAGGGACACCCGCCCCCAGCCTTCCATAAATCCATTCAGGGATCGACCAGAGGGGGAACCAGTGGGCAGTCAGAGGGGTGGACTGGCTGTAGAAGAATCGGGACGGTCCAGCGGTCAGATGATCCTGGTTATGTTGTTGAGGTTGAGACAATGTTGCTGCCATCTTAGTCTGATGAAGGAAGTAAGAATATTACCCACAATTCACCTAAGCTAGATCCAATACAGTAAAACATGCTTATAATGAAGTGACATGTATGGACGATTTTGCTTAGTTGTAAGTGTAATTCGTTATATCTGTTAAGTTTGCGATATATTTCAAAGCCATGGGTGGCTTCGCTGTAAGGGTCAATTCGCTATAAGCAGGTAATTAAATTTACTTAGCTGTAAGGTCAATTTGCTATAAGTGTGTCCGCTATAAGTAGGTAATTTTAAAAATTACTACACCGTTAAGGGTCAAGTTTTACTGTATTTGATTATTTTTTGTTATTTTTCAAATTGACAGAAAAAAAAATTACTTTTCATTCAACATTTTTTAATACCCTGATGTTGATATACAGTAAAACTCGGTTATAAGAAAGTCACTGGGACGTCAAATTTTGTTTCCTTATTACCGAGATTCTTTATGTCCCTATATGGAACACAGTGAAAAGTCTTCTAGGGGATCTGTAAAAAGTTTCCTTATAACCGAGATTTCCTTATAAACAAGCTCTTTATTACCAAGTTTTACTGTAAAAAGTCAATCAAGGTCAATTTCTTTTTTCCCTAGTGCCCTTTGATCTTTTGATTTTGTTCTTGTAGTATATGACATGATATTCATGAGGAATCAATACAGAATTTAAAACATAACAATATTGTAATATTTTGCAGGCCTTTGATGAGGAGACTAAAGAAACAGAGGGACTAGAACTGGACATTGTTGATCAGATGAAGGACTTGATGCTAGAGACAGGGGAACCTGAAGAAAAGACCAAACTGACCAGGGATTCGCCCATATTCAACACTGCAGCCATGAGCACTAAGGTAAAACTAGAAGTCGAGGAGTCGGTTGTATCATTTTGCCGTAATTTTATTGATATTGGGGTTAATAATTTACACTTTTGTTTTTTGTTTTTTCAGCTAAAGGCTGTAATGGATAAACTCTATGAAATAAAGGAGCTACCAGACAAACAAAAAAGGTATCTATATATACCGTATATACTCGCCTATAAGTCGGTCCGCCTATAAGTCGGTTGTATTTTTTAAGCTTGTATTAGAGAGATTGACTCGCTAAAAATACCAATATTTTTATAACTCGCCTATAAGTCGGACAAAGATTTTTGGACCAAAGTTTAACTCCCAAAAAACTGACTTATAGGCGAGTATATACGGTACATATTTCTAAATTATCTTGATGAAAAATTATATGCTTAATCATAACATACAAGAACAAAAACCATAGATGGGTGTTTCGTGTTGAGAACTGGTTGGGGGGGGGGGGGGGGGGGAGGACTAGGGGAAGAGTGGTTGAGAACTATGGGAGGAGGTTGTTGGTGTGTAGATCTTTGAAGGGTTGTAGTATTTGTGATCTTTGTTTCTTGTGTTGTCAACATAAAGCCATATTGTTACTTCTGAACTAATGTACATGTACGTTATATATCTACTCCAGCATGCTAAAGGTTCACAGCGATTATACTTTTGAGTGGATGCTGAGGTATATAAGAAGTGTAAGGATATTAACTGAGGCTCTTACTTGTAGGAGTAGTTTTGTACCATATTCTACATGTTTACTCCAACATTGAAACAGTGTACAACTTTACAGATGTCTATCTTTCATTTTCAGATGAAAAATCTTACTCTACTTGTAATCATACCATAGCTGTTACTTTTCATAATGAACTGAATTGCTTATGTTGTTATTTAAAGTCATTGATGTTTCATAAGACCTTTTGTGTTTTAGTGTTGTGGTGTCTCAGTGGACAAAGATGTTAGACATTTTGGCTCATCATCTGAAGAATGCAAGAATAAAATACACTATCATCCAAGGTTCTGTATCAGCAAAGAAAAGGATGGAGGCTGTAGAGGAGTTCAACACAAATATTCATGGACCAGAGGTCATGCTGGTGTCACTCAAAGCAGGGGGTGTCGGCCTTAACCTTATTGGAGGGAATCACTTGTTTCTGATAGACCAACATTGGTAATTTCAAATTTTCTCTTACCTTTGATTGCAAAATTTAGTTTTGAAGATTCTGAAGCTTTTGAAACCATATCTGATAACCAATTGTCTTAACTAATAAAATAGTAATGCAACAAAGCAGTGTTGTGTATCATCTGATTTTTTTTTGCAAGCCATTGTAGTACATTGTATTTGTAGGAATCCTTCCTTGGAAGATCAGGCTTGTGACAGGATCTATAGGGTGGGTCAAACCAAGGATGTTTTTATACACAGGTGAACATCAATTCAGAGTTTTAAAAATAACACCCAGAGTTTTGTTTATTTCTTGAATGTGGGTCCTGTATTTGGGGTATTATACTGGTATATTTAATTGTATGTCTGTATACTGTTATTGTTTTGAATAAGTCCCAGAATTTGAAATGTTTTCATGAAGCACAAGTACAGTGGGCTAAATTCTTAGTTTACATATTTTGTTAATAATTTAGTTAACACATTCGTTCAGATTTTTTCAGTAAATTCATAAACTGCATCAACTTTTACAAACACTGATGTTAGATGTATCAGCAAACCTACTCTATAGTATAAATACAGTATGAGTATTGCAAAAAAGTTGTCAGCACTTAAGGAGGGATTCTTCTCATGTTTATATTTAAAAATTAATGAAATTTTCACAGATTGAAGAAGACAATACCACTTAGTGATAGTATCAATTACAGTCAATTGGACCGTTTATTTAAAAGGTCAAGGTCATGTCAACGTCATTATATTTTCCTTGTCATTAAGAAAAAAAAATATTGTTGCCAATCAAGTAATGCTTATTTTTTATTTAAAAGATTTAATCTTTTTCATTTTACATAAAAAGTTGATACAACAAAAGGTCTTCCAGATGATAATATCAAAACTGAGATAAACAGTTAAACTAAATAGATTTTGGGTAACCCGAATTTCCTCTATTTTTATGCCCCACCATGAATATGGCCGGGGCATATAGTGTTTGTCATGTCCGTCTTCCGTCCTTCCGTCACACTTTGCATTTAGCTCTGTTCAAAGCTCAGTTTCAAAGAAACTATCCAAGATGTTTTTATCAAACTTCATATGCTGATAGATATTGATGAGAGCTATTCAACTGCATCAACATTTTTTGACTTTGACCTTGACCTCACTTTTCTTAAATTAGTGTTTAGCTCAGTTTTTAAGATAAGATTCAAGATAGTGTAATCAAACTTCATATGTTGATACATGTATACTGATGTAAGCTATTCAACTGCATCAACATTTTTGACCTTGACCTTTTTTTTGACCTTGACCTCACTTTTCTTAAATTAGTGTTTAGCTCAGTTTTAGTGAAACCATTCAAGATATTTTTAACAAACTTAATATGCTGATACATACTGATGAGAGCTATTCAACTGCATCAAATTTTTTTGACCTTGTCCTTCCTTTGACCTTGACCTCACTTTTCTTAAATTAGTGTCAAACTTCATATGCTGATACATACTGATGAGAGCTATTCAACTGCATCAATATTTTTTCACCTTGACCTTTCCTTTGACCTTGACCTCACTTTTCTCAATTTGTGTTTAACTCACTTTTGAAGAAACCATTCAAAATATTTTTATCAAACTTCATATGCTAATACATACTGATGTAACATTTTCAACTGCATCAACATTTTTTGACCTTGACCTTTCCTTTGACCTTAACTTCATTTATTTTAAATTAGTGTTTAGCTCAGTTTTAAATAAACTATTCAAAATATTTTTATCAAACTTAATATGCTGATACGTATTTATGAGAACTATTCAACTGCATCAAAAACAATTGTCCTTGAATTTTTCTGGGACCTTGACCTCATTTTACTTAAATTTGCATTTTGCTTAATTTTAAAGAAACCATTTAAGATATATTTATATAAGCTTATGCACTTATACATAATTTGGTGAAAATTTATCATCTATATCCAACTTTTTAGATTTCACTTTCAATTTTAAAGAAACTATTCAAGATATTCTCATCAAATTTCATACACTAATACAAATTTTCATGTTGCATTACGGTGGGGCATTTATATCCTATGGACATATTTCTAGTTCTTAATTATGTTCCCCAAACGAAGTTTGGGAACATATTGTTTTTACTCTGTTTCTTATTATTATTATTATTATTCTTTTTTTCTACTTTCTTCTCCGGTACTTTTTTGTCCGGGAGTGTTCTCATAGAACCACTCATCCGATTGACATGAAACCTTTGTAGGGTTAATAGGCATGTTGTGTAGGTGTTCGGAACGAAGGTCATTTTGCGCGCACATGCATGCACGTGCGCGCGCGTGCATTGAGTGAAATGACTGATATACTTGATGAAGCCGTAACTTTTATATTTCTTGATGAATTGCTTTGAAACTCAAAATATAAAGATATATTAGTAGTCTAGACAAGATGACATGGTCAAATTAGCGTGAACTCACGCGCATGCACGTGCGCTCTTCTCTGATTGGCTGATACAAAAATCTCAATAATTTCCTTGTTTTTTGGCAAAATACTTTGAAATTTAGAATATAAGTATATATTATAAGGTGCTACAACATGTTATATAGGAAATTTCTTGAAAACATGTGCATGCAGGTGTGCTGCAATCTGATTGGTTGAAACTTTAAATGTCTATAACTCCCTTGGTTTTCAACAAAACAGGATGAAATTTATGACATGGATAGGCACATAGAACTCCTACATTATGATACTATCAAAATTGAATGCAAGGCCATGCATGCGCGTATGATGAATTCTGATTGGCTAATACTTAAATGGTCACATCTCTCTTATTTATCAATGAAATTCTTTAATATTTAAAACAAATGTATGTATTGTGAGACACTATAAGAAAATAAATGTGAAAAATGTAGAAAACATGTGCAAGCACATGCACTGAAATTTGATTGGCTAATACCCATATGGCTATATCGGAGTAGTTTTCCAATAAAATACCCTTAAAAATAAAGTGTCCATCTATATTACAAAAGTATTGTCTAATTTATTGAAGCTTGTAGGGAATGGGGCATCATAAGGGATTGGGGAGCCGTTTGGGGAACATCTGTAACGGTTCCCGTTACAATTAGCACTAGTTTTTTATGGAATATGGGTTATTTTAATATGCTTTGTATATTTGAAATTTTATTATTTTTACATGTGGTAAAGTAATCATGTAAAGGTACAAAATGATACAAAAGCCAAAAGTTTTGACCGTTTAATTAGAGAGAAAAAACAATTTTTACTGAATTTTTACTCGAATCTGTTCTTAGAATCCTTAGCTTTCAAAGGCTATAAGATTGCCATTTGTCTAGAAAATCATATTTATTTGATATATTTTAAAACTTTAGTCCATCATTATTAATTTCAGTTACTACAAAAGTTTCCTCAAGCCTTTGATTGTTTAAAAATGCCTTTTAAGTTCATTGTTCTGTAATAATTTTGAGAAGCAGAAAAGGATATATTTTCATACGCCGCCATTCTGCCAAAAATATAGTCCCTGCTAGATTTCAAAGTCAGTTTACCATTACTATTTTAAATTGTACAAATATGAAAAAGAAAGAAAGATATGATCTTTAAAATCCTCAACATCTAAATATAAAAGACATTTAAGCAAATATACTTTAAGTATTTCATTTAGTCAGAAACCGGACAAGAATCCCTCCGTAAGAAATACTGATTTTGAATTGGAGAAAATACAAGTATAAATAGCTAAAAAAATTTTTTTAGACATATATCAATGTTTTATCAAAAATAAAATTTAAGAGTGTGTGATGATTGAATTGAATAGAAAATGTGAAGTCTTCTAATTTGATAGTAGAAGCATCAGCCAATTGAAGGTCTACTAAACAGTTAGCCATAAAATCTATTTCAAATTTATTCTTTACAAAGGTAATGCAAAAGGTGCAACCTTATGTTAAATGCTTTTGGACATGTAATCCCTATTTTCGTATTTTTATGCCCCCGGATCGAAAGATCCCGGGGGTATATTGTTTTTGTCCTGTCTGTCTGTTTGTCCATTTGTCTGTTTTTCTGTCTGTCTGTTGTCAACTTTAACCTTGCCCATAACTTTTGATAGGTTGGAGCTATGACTTTCATATTTCACATGTGTATTCCTTGTGACAAGACTTTTCTTTGGGTACCATCATATTTGACCTTTTGACCTTGACCTTGGAGTTTGACCCACTTTTGCAAAATTTTTATGAGACTTTAACCTTGGCCATAACTTCTGAACAGTTGGTGCTTGGGGTTTCAAACTTCACATGTGTATTCTTTGTGACAAGGCCTTCCTTTGGATACCAACCACTTTGACCTTTTGACCTTGACCTAGGAGTTTGACCAACTTTTGAAAAACTTTAACCTTGGCCATAACTTTTGAATGGTTGGTGCTAGGGCTTTCATACTTCACATATGTAATCCTGGTGACATCACCTTGCTTTGGATACCAACCACTTTGACCCTTTGACCTTGACATAACAGTTTGACCTACTTTTGAAAAACTAACCTTGGCCATAACTTTTGAATGGTTGGTGCTAGGGCTTTCATACTTCACATATGTAATCCTTGTGACAAGACCTTCCTTTGGATACCAACCACTTTGACCCTTTGACCTTGACATAGGAGTTTGACCTACTTTCGAAAAACTTTAACCTTTGTCATAACTTTTGAATGGTTGGTGCTAGGGCTTTCATACTTCACATATGTAATCCTTGTGACAAGACCTTCCTTTGGATACCAACAACTTTGACCTTGACGTTTTACTTACTTTTTAAAAAACTTTAACCTTCGCCATAACTTTTGAACAGTTGCAGCTAGGCCTTTCAAATTTCACAGGTATATTCCTCGAGACAAGACCTTTCTTTGGGTACTAACATTTTTTATCTTTAGGCCTGGATTTTGAGTTGCATTTGAGAAACTTAAACCTTCGCCATAAGCTGCCATACGGGGGCATCAGTGTTTCACAAACACATCTTGTTTTTTTTAGCATCAAACATTGATTAGATGTTATGTAATGATAAAGAGGAAAAAGATTACATATTAATGACCATCAGAAATATCGGTACTTAAGTTACTGCTGATAATTTATGTTAAACACATTCATACAGATTCTTGTGTAAAGACACTATTGAAGAAAGGATTGTTGCACTTCAGCAGAAAAAACAAGACCTGGCAAAGAGTGTCTTGACTGGGTATGTATTTATAATTCACTTGTCATTTAAAAAAGCCTTGTTTGGAAACAAAAAAGTTTAATCTCACATGCTGAGTTGTCTCATATACAGTCAAACCTTATATCTCAAACTCGATGTGACCAAGAAAAAATTTCAAGATATCTGAGGATTAATTCAAGATATTGAATAAAATACATAGAAAATGATAAGTTGGGATTTCCAACTCACTTTGACATGCCCATGGTATTCGAAATATCATTGTCTGAGATCTGTGTCTAGTTGAACCTCGGTATCTCAAACATAAATATCTCAAATACCACGGATTAAACACCCAATTTTACGTTAATGCCCCCAAAATTTACCTAATTTGAGATCAATAATATACCGCCTGTCAATCATTAAAAAAACAATAGCTACTGATTTGATTGACAGACCAGCTACCTGTGCTACCTCATAATCTGAGTTTGCATGTTTGGAAACAATTACCTGGCCAAGCATAAAACGCTTTCATGTACCGCATGAATAGTCGCTTTCACTTTGTATGTATACACTATGATAAAAAATTCAAATTGCTATAATATTGTTTGGTAATTATATATCAAAAAATTCCTGAGAGTAGATAATTAAGCATTAATTTTTCAATCCCCATTGTTGTTTGGTACTTGTAAGCGATATGAGGTCCAAGACACTCCACTAACTGTAGAACTTTCGGAAGAAAAACTATAGCGAATATTCGAAGTTTTGTTTTAAATTGCAATTTGGAAGCGTCGTTCTATTTTTAGCAAAAATTGTTATTAAAGACAAACAGATTATAAAATACAAATCAATCTACACCATTCGATGGAAGAATGTCACAATCATTGTTCGAATTTCCTCTAATGTATATATTCGTACATTGAAAAGGGTGAAGATAACAAACAGTGATCGATCTTTTAAAAAAAGTCTACAAACAATAAAAATCTATGAACACGGACCCTGGAAATTGTAGTGGTGAATACTTTGGACATGATTGTTGGCCAGAAAAATAAAGAATATTCTGGCTGTGGTACATGTCGGATTATAATGTCACACGATAAATGAAATCTCTTTATTTCAATATTTACACTTATTGAATAATGATTTCTTTTACTGACGAGAAAAAAATATTGATATGATTGCTTTGTAGTTTTCACTCGTGATTTTATTTTTATTTCACTTTTTTCTTAAAAAAAAGATAAGATATTTCTTTATAATTTTTTTTTTCCTTCAAAAGATATCGATGAACCAATTTTATTTTATATTTAAATATAAAAATTATTTACAAAAGTTTCTCTCAAAATTAGACGAAAAGGCGTAATGTTGATCCTGATTACCAAAGACAGACTTCCTGTGTACTACAGTGTGTATAGGGATTTTTGACATCTTGAGTATTGGGGCTCTCCAAGTAAATAACACCAGTACAACTAAGACCACTCCCTCTCCCCGGGTAACGGAATGGTAAAAAAATTGGGTCTTTAAGTCAAAGTGAGTTTGAAGTCCCAAGCACTTTTTCTTCAATGTTGTATGTTAACCTCAAATATCTCAACCCCTTGGATATCTCAAAGTTTTTTCTAGGTCTTATTGAGTTTGAGATAATGAGGTTTGACTATATATATTGTGTAATGTATGAGCTGAACATATTAGGTAATTTCTTAGAGCACCTTGTCTGCAGTGTTATGTTACACAAATTTAAAATCACCAAAAGATGAACTCTCTTGAATGTACTGTATCTGAAATGACTACATAAGCACTAAAAAAAAAACAACTAAAATCTACATAAACAAGATCCTTAGATGTTGAATTCAGTTCACATTGTATTGTTAATACTAATATGATCACATTTTGTCATACATCTGATCTTGATGAACAGGTGTATTAGACCTAATCTAAGTGTCATTTTTTAGGTCACCTGAGTCACTCAGGTGACCTATTGCTATCTGTTTTCGTCCGTCGTCGTGCATCGTGTGTTAACATTTGAACATTTTCAGCTTCTTCTCTGAAACCGCTGAACCAATTTCAGCCAATTTTTGCATATGGCATCTATGTGTGAAGGGGAACAAAAATTATGAATTTCATGGTCCCTGCCCCCCTGGGGCCTGAGGGGTAGGGCTAAAACCATCAAAATTAATGCAATCTTTAAAAATCTTCTTCTTTACTCCTGGACATCAAGCAGTCAAACTGTTGACATGATTGTAATAAGCATTGAGCCCTATACCAAAATTGTGAAATTCATGGCCCCAGGGTCAGGGGTTCTGGTGCTAGGGCGGGGCTATATAGATCATATAGTGAAAGTGCATTATTTCTTTGAAAATCTTCTTCTCTACTCCTGGGTATTATTTAAACAAATTAGATACTGAGTTATGATCAGCAAGGATGACTCTACCAAAATTGTGAAATTCATGGCCCCAGGGTCAGGGGTTCTGGTGCTAGGGTGGGGCTATATAGATCGTATAGTGAAAGTGCATTATTTCTTTGAAAATCTTCTTCTCTACTCCTGGGTATTATTTAAACAAATTAGATACATAGTTATGATAAGCAAGAGTAACTCTACCAAAATTGTGAATTTCATGGCCCCAGGGTCAGGGGTTCTGGTGCTAGGGTGGGGCTATATAGATCGTATAGTGAAAGTGCATTATTTCTTTGAAAATCTTCTTCTCTGCTTCTGGGTATTATTTAAACAAACTAAGTACATTGTTATGATAAGCAAGGACACCTCTTCCAAAATTGTGAAATTCATGGCCCCAGGGACAGGGGTTCTTGTGCTAGGGTGGGGCTATATAGCTCCTACAGTGAAGGTGAATTATTTCTTTGAAAATCTTCTTCTCTGCCCCTGGGTACTATTTAAACAAACTAAGTACATTGTTATGATATGCAAGGATGCCTCTTCTAAAATTGTGAATTTCATGGCCCCAGGGTCAAGTGTTCTGGTCAAAAGGTGGGGGGGGGGGGGGCTCTATTGATTATATAGTGAAAAATCAAAATTTCTTTGAAAATATTCTTTTCTGCTTCTGGTCAAAAAGCAAAGAAGCTAAGTTTATAGTTATGATGAGCAAGAGTGCTTCTTCCAGAGTAGTGAATTACATGACCTCTGGGTCAGATGTGCTGGTATAAGGGTGGGCTGTTGATAATGTAGTGAAAATGCATTAATTCTATTAAATAATCCTGTCTGCTCCTTAATGTTAAGCAGTTAAACAAAGTGATTACTTATGATGAGCAAACTTGAAACTTCTGGTCCCAGGGTGAGAGACTCTGGTGTTTCTCGTGAAGGGGGGGGGGGGGAGGGGCTCTATTGATAATATAGTGAATCTGTAGTGAAAATGCATTATTTCTTTAAAAATCTTCTCTGCACTTGGGCATATCAGAGGCAAAAAGTGTAAAAGTTGTAATAAGGAAGGGTATTTTTACCAGATTTTTGAACATCTGGACCATTTGGTCAAGTGTTCTGGTCCTAGCCAGGGCTCAATTAATTTGCATTCTACTGAGAGGAGTTATTCCCCTTTGCCATTTACTTTTGATAATTAATCATTGTAAATAATGTACTTGAAAAATTAATAGAATAAGATAATTATGCAAGAATTGTTATTGTATAATACAAAAAGTATTTTCATAGTTTTAATGATCATGTGGACTTGTAAGTAATAGATAAATGAAAATGAGACAAAAATAACTTGTCTTATTAAATGTTCATCAAAGACCAAGAGAGGCCATTGTAAGAGATTACAACAAGGAATTAAAATAGTACAAATTTTAAAGCACTGATAGTTTGTTAATATACTGTATGGTGATAGTGATAAATGGGGAACAGATTAGAACCTAATTTATGAACTGTTAATGAATAGTAGACTAATTATTTTGTTGATCCTGATCACCCTATTTTTCTTGCTTTTGGGCAACAAAGCTTCACCTTTCATTTCATTTTAATACTCTATGGATCCTCTAAAATGTTGTACTCAGGTGACCGTTAAGGCCCTTGAGCCTCTTGTGAATTTTTTTTTTTCACAGGTCCGGAGGAGTGAGTTCCCGTTTGACCCTAGATGACCTCAGAATGCTGTTCGGAGTTTGATTTTAATCAGTGGACTTGATAGAAATGATAATTTTAGCTGATTTTTTACAATATTTATTACACAGAGCTATACCAAGGGTATATAATAATAAACAAATTTATTTAATTGATGTTTTATTTTTTTTAATTTCAATATTAGGTATTTTATGACAGAGATTGAGTATTGTTAAGTTACAAAGAACTTACAAATCCTACTACAAAGCATAATTATTGCCATTGATTAAAGAAATGATGCTTACACTCTTTTCTTTGCTGGTACTGGGGTCAGAGAGTTTAAATGAATTTCTATTAATCATGTTAATTGAAATAGGTGAAGATAATGAACAGTAACCAATCTAAAAAAAAACCTACAAACTATACAAATCTGTGTACAGGGAACCAGTTTCCCTCTTCACAGTGCGACTTAATTTTAAATATAGCATTCTATTGGAGCTGCTTCATTAAACATAATCATTGTATGTTTAAAAAATTGATTTTTCTGTTAGTAAACATGCAATCTCATAAAAACTTGATTTGAGTGCCATTTTTGTGTAAATTCATTGCGCTACATCATGCTTCCTGAAATTTGCCCAGAAAAAAAGAAGAGGCCCATGGGCCACAACACTCACCTGAATAACTACAGCCCTTCTGTTCATCAGCAGATTCCTATATAATGTTATGTAAAACTTTCATCACATATTATGGTCCCACCCTACCCACAGGGGTCATGTTTTGAACAAACTTAAATCTACACTACCTGCAGATGCTTTCATATAAATATGACTAAAAATGGCTTAGCTGTCCTTGAGAAGACATTTCCTATATATTCTTATGTATAATTTCGTTCTCCTGTTGTAGCCCCACCTACACCCAGGGGTCATGATTTGAACAATCTTGAATTTACACTATCCGAGGATGCTTCTGTATTAAAATGACTAATCATGGCTTTGCTGTTCATGAGAAGATTTTAAAGACTTCAACAATATATTCCTATGTATAACTTTGATCCCATATTGTGATGCCACCCTTCCCTGGGCGTTGTGATTTGAACAAATTTGAATCTACTCTACCTGAAAATAATTTTGAATAAATATGACCAAAAATGGCTCAGCTGTTCTTGAGAAGAAGATTTTAAAGACATTTCAAACATATTACTACGTATAATTTCGTTCCCCTGTTGTGGCCCCACCCTACCCCCAGGGGTCATGATTTGAACAATCTTAAATTTACACTATCCAAGAATGCTTCTGTAATATTATGACTAATCATGACTTTGCTGTTCGTGAGAAAAAGATTTCTCTCCAGTGTACATGATGGGAATTTTGTTCCATGGATTCCTGGAATGCGTCGTATTGCTCCATTTTTGTAAAATCTGTAAACAGAAAACAATTGATGAATGTATAGAATGAGAAGAAAATTTTATCTCTTCCATAACATTTTGAAGCTATCAAATATTTTAAGTAAAATATGCACGAGATTAAAAAAATATTTTCAAGTTTACATTGTTCAATTGACCATATGTTCAATGTATCTCCAGCATATATTGTCTTACATTTTTTAAAATTTAATTTTCACTTACCTAGTAGTAGTCTTTATGGAAGTTGATGCGACGTTGCAAAATTAGGCGACTAACCCCCATCTCTCTCTCTCTCTCTCTCTCTCTCTCTCTCTCTCTCTCTCTCTCTCCATGCGCGGATCCAGGAATTTTTTCCCAGAGGGGTTGACCCCAACTCAAAGAAATATCTGACTAGGAAATTTTTTGGCAAGCAAAAAAAAAGTGTTTGGGTAAGTACACCTTGCCCAATCTAAAAACTGAAAGGGGGTATCACTTTCCTTCTTCATATACACAATTTCCTAACCATTTTACGAGGGGTCAGTGTTTCTGGAGGGGAGGGGGGTCCAAGGTCATTTTTAGATTACCTTACATAGAAATTTAAAAACTCCCCTTTATAAATCCGCGCATGCTCTCTCTCTCTCTCTCTCTCAATTTAACTTAGTGTATATATAAATAAAAAAGATTTTTTTACTTACTGAATTCGTCTCATATGAAGTTCTTTCTCTGGCATTTTCAAGTATAATTTTCACGCATATAACTAACAAGATTTACTGCGAGATGTTATATCATCTTTTTTATCGTCAGATAGGATCGATTGATGGAAAAATTACGTTTACAGCAAAGACATTTTAAAAACTATGTATATAGATATAACAAATAAGTTAAAAAAAAACTTCGCATCTTCATTTGTTTTGTTGCTTTTGTACTGAAATTTGAAGGTCTGGTTTAACTGAATTTTGAAAACTTACCAGGACATACTGGTATGGTGAAGTCTAAATTCGTGTCTGTGAAAGGGTTTCTACTTGATTTGAGCTCCAGTATAGTAGTTAAGTCAGGGATGGAAAACAATGACAGAGACTTCTTTGTTTCAGTTAACGGTGTGTGTGTGACAATAGAGCAATCCATTCTTTGATGCAACATGTCTTTCAATCGTGTTCCACTCAGATTAAGGGGGGTTTGACATGTGGGGTGTTTCTTCCCAATATCTAAGCTCCAGTTTCTAGATATAGCAAAACTAACAAAGTCTTTTAAAAGGCAATCACAATGAAAAGGATTTTCTTTGATGGCCCTTTAATGAAAAATAAAAAAAAAAAATTGCATTTGATTTTCAATTATTAGAACTTGAAAATAACCTTTATTTTTGTTTACCAAATCTTCCGTTCTGGGTTTATTCTTGTGAAGAAAAGGAAATAGGTTACACATAAATCTTATGATACAGTTTTATGATATAAAGATCATTTCCCATGGGTATTAACTTTTCAAGATTTTTCTGATCACAAAATTCATGAAAATTATACCTCTCGCAAAATTTTTCTCTTGGACAGTATTGAAAAAAAATCGTTTGATAGTAAGATATATCTCAAATGAATGTTTGACCGTATGGATGTCAATTTGACGATCGAAAGTATATATGGTTTATTACAAAAAAATATATAAAGAAAGATACTATATATTATGTACATTTATAAAGAAGAGTCTTAAAAGATATACATTCAGATTGAGAAATGTGGTCTTGAAGGTCGTCACAAAACCGATTTGTTAAGAGACCAGCATGTATTTTTTACTTTTCTTGAATGAATTATTTCAAATTTAAAGTTTTTGAATCAACAACTGATCACAAAAAATAAATAAATAAATAAATAAAAAACAGTTAAAGATAAATTTTGACTATTTATGCTTACAGTATTTTTAAATTTGTCAGTCCCTCAAAGTTTTCCCTGTCCAATCTGCTGAAGTTGTTTTCAACCAGATATCTAAGTAATATTAAAAATTAAAATCAGTAAAGCTGAGATCATTTTGAAATGTGAATTTCAAACAAACTTTATTTCCATTCGATTAGAAAGGTGTTATTTATTTGAGCGTCATTAAAAATAGAGAGGAAAAATAACGTGTCTTTTTTTTTTCAAAGAAGATGGGCGTATTTATTTGGTGTGTGATCTGCAGGAATTATTTATAGTTTAATTCACCGTCCGCGGTTTAGTCGGCTGACCACAGCTGGACAGACCTAATTCACAAAGTTACGCACATAGGAAAATATTACCTTTATATTGAAATATCATGTCAAGTTATGCAACTTGACATGATATTTCAATATAAAGGTAATATATGAAAGCTGAAAGCTCATGTGAGCTTTTCTGATCACTCGTTGTCCCTCCGTTAGTCTGTAAACTTTTCACATTTTCAACTTCTTTTCAAGAACCACTGGACCAATTTAAACCAAAGTTGATATAAAGCATCATTGGATAAAGGAGAGTTTAACAAATTGTTAAATTGAAGGACTAAGCCCCATTCTAAGGGGAGATAATCAAGAAAAGACAAAAATAGGGTGGGTCATCTTCTCAAGAACCACTGGGCCAGAAAAGCTGAATCTTATGTGGAAGCTTCCTGATGTAGTTAAGATTGAGTCTAAATTGTTCAAATCATGGCCCCCGGGTCTAGGGTGGGCCACAATTGGGAATCAAATCTTCTCAAGAACCACTGGGCAAGAAATGTTGAAACTTGCATGGTAGCTTCCTGGGGTAGCATAGATTCTAAATTGTTCAAATCATGGTCCCCGGGGGTAGAGTGGAGCCACAATAGGGAATCAAAGTTTTACATTTAAATATTTAGGAAAAATCTTTAAAAATCTTCCAATAACCACTGCATGGGACAGAAAAGCTGAAAATTATATGGAAGCTTCCTGAGGTCGTGTAGATTCAAAATTGTTCAAATTATGACCCCGGGGGTAGGGTAGGGCCACAATAAGTATTACTAGGGGGAAATCTGGTGAAGAACAGCAGGGCCAAACGGCCTAAAGTTACTCAAGTGAGCGTGGGCCTCGTAATATTTGCTTAACTTAATATTGATGATAACAGAGTAACACTTCGCATAAATAATAAACACCTAGATAATACATAATAGGATATAGTTAAATGCAATGACATTGAAGTTCAGTACTTTGGAGGAATTGCATTCGCTCTCGGTGCAACTGAACCTACTTTACATCTATGTATTTCAAAATTTAAATAAATCAGTAAATAATTTAATTTTGATTGTATTCTAGCCTCTGATTGGTTAATATCCAAAAAGGAACATAAATTATTTCTTTATAACCTGGTTTGGTATGGGGATACACCCCCTTGACAACCAGCTGAATCATCTGTATCCATACAATCCTCTCATTTCCAGTCCTAGGGACTCATGGAAAATTCCAGATTTAATAAATGTACCTTTAATTTCAAACGATAATTCGATCTTACCACATGTAACCAAACAACATGGCTGCTAGGCCTATGTATCAGTTTTTACCTCCCCTCGATTCCCATCACTTCCGTTACTACGGTTGTATTATTAAGCGGCAAATTTGAACTAATAAAAAGCAACGAAATTTTACACCCACAGTTGTTTAATGATTTTAGAATTAAATTATAAGGAATGACTCTAATTCTTGGCCAAATTATTCGAGTATAACCTGGTTTGGGTCAGTTTACGCTGTTTTATAATCCGCTTCGCGGATTATAAAGCGTAAACTGACCCAAACCATGCAGGTTATACTCGAATAATTTGGCCAAGAATTAGAGTCATTCCTAAATAAGCTCAAAATTAATTTGGTCAGACTCTGTCCCTCTTATACATGTACTCTACATTAGTATTCTAGGTCAAGGATACCTACATTTTCTCTATCTTTGCCAATCCATCAAAAGTTCCCTTTATCACCGTCGTTATTTGGTTTTTCTCAGGTTCCTACATAGAATAAAAAAATAATTCGTATAAAATGTGCATTTGATACATATTAATTTCAAACTCGATCATTGTTCAATCGTACTGCGATTGCAGAAGCAGAAATTGAAATCAACTGGCTCAGCGAATTTTATTACTCTCTCCCTAGTCACCTCTAAAGGAGTTTACGTCACTAAAAGTCTTGGAGGAGAAGGACCTTGAGCTGAAAAAATACTTGTCATTCAGTTTTCTTCATATTTTGTATATTTGTGATTAAGTATGTCCCACATATCTTAAAGCAGTTAAATCATTAGGTTTCTTACCTTATTTTGGAGATACTGATTGACAAATACTATGCCCTACAGTATCTAAGTGGAGTTTTAATTCTCCATGTTTCCGGGCGCATTACTCTGTCCATAATGGGATTTTTTAAGCATACATAAAAAATATCAAAGTGGACATGTATCTTTTAAAATATTTCAGAGTATAACTAGGATTTAAAATTCGAAAAAGCAAGTTTTGTCTATCACACTGCATCTGGATAGGGAAAATAACGCACTTTTTAAGACAACTTAAACAATAAAAACGTAATTTACAAAAAATTCTATCATTCAATATTTTTTAATTTACGTTGAAATGCAAATCCTTCAAATTATTGATTAACTGTAAGAGTTTCGAATGATGAAGCTGACCTCATTATTTCACAGGACATCGTTTAAGAGGACATAAGCATGACAAAAAACGTGTCATGTTACATTTCTCGAGTACGGGAAAAACCAACTATGACGTCACACGTAAGCTAAATATAAAGCGAAATAAGATATACCTACATAAGATTTCCGTCATCAGCCATGCAAAAATAATTTTTGTGTTCCCCGTTTCTCAAAATATTTCATCATATACTGATTATGACCTGTTTTTGCATAATAATACCGCCCCTATGTTCACCGAGTATGATCTTGCTGTACTAACTGAGAGAACTTCTAGAACAGATGTTGAAATTTTTGTAGATACATGGAAGACCAGCATGATACCAATCATTCAATCTAGTCATTATCTAAGTCATAATACTCTCTTGTTATTATTATTTCTCTTTTCCTCAGGTTGTGTGTTGTAAAACTGAAGTAAGAGTAGTCAATATATACCTGGTTGTGTTTTAAATGGTTGTTCTAAACTTGATATATGTATCTGCCATTTATATTTTTATGTCACTGTCAGAATGTTAGCTTGATTTTTCTTATAATTTTGAAATGTCATCGCTAAATATTGCATACTGGAATGTACATGGTCTCAGTGATGAAAAGTTAAATGATGATCTTTTAAGAAACTTTTGTACAAAATATGATATTGTTTGTTTAGCTGAAACAATGCTGAAGGATTCAACAAGAAATCTTCCAGGATTTTCTCCACCATTTGTATTGAACTCAAAAAAAGACAAAGAAAAGGGGTAGACCATCAGGTGGATTACATGTATATATTAAACCTACAATATACAAACACTTCAAAAAAGTATTTCAAAGTGAAAATAGCATTTGGCTTGAAATTAACACTAGAAATACAAAATCACAACAGAATATTGATTCATATTATTTTTGCTTCTGTTATATAAAACCATACGTAAGTAAGGCAAAATCGGAAGAAATATTTTCTAATTTAGAAAATGAAATTGCAAACTATAGAAGCAAAGGAGAAATTTTTGTTTGTGGAGATTTTAATGCTCGTACAGGAGGGCTGCAAGATTTTATACAACATGACACACTGAATGATACATTTTTGGATTGCCCTCTACCAGAATACATATATGAACCTGACATTTCAGTGAACAGAAACCAACTTGATAAGACATCAAATTTACATGGACACCTAATTACAGATATTTGCAAAACATATAGATTATCCATCGTGAATGGAAGATTTCTTGGTGACTCGCTTGGCTATTTTACATTTTTTAATTCTAATGGTTCAAGCACTGTTGACTATATGTTGGCATCAAGTCAGTTGTATCATAAAATTGAACATTTTAATGTATTACCTCCTACAGAAATATCAGATCATTGCCTTATAACTGCAAGTATTAATATGAACACAAATGTGTTTTGCAATGAAAAATATAAAATGCACTCTTTGAAGGGGAAATATCTCTGGTCAAGCACTTGTAAAAACCAATATGCAGAAGCTATTAATGAGGAAGAAACTAAAAATCAAATACTAATGTTGGATAATTTACTTGACCAAATATATGATGATAACACATATGATTCAAATGATCTTGTTTATAAACTATCAAGTATTATAATTAATGCAGCTAATAAAAGTGTTCCATTTAAACCTGCAAAATTTACAAAATCACAACGAAAAAATAAACAAAGACCAAAATGGATGACTACAGATTGCTTACTCCTACGAAAAGAAGTTAGAAATTTAGGGAAGAAAGTACACAAATATCCAAACAACTGTGAACTAAAACATGCCTTTGCAAAATGTAGAAAAGATTATAATAAACTAAGAAAAAGTCTTAAATCTAATTTTTACAATAGTATTGCAGAACAAATTAACACACTTTCGCCACAAAACTCCAGTAAATTTTGGAATAAGATAAAAGAAAATAAATCAAAGAAAACTAATGCAGAAACAATTGGAATTTCAGAATTCGTTGACCACTACAAATCCTTACTGAACATTCAATATACTGATGAAGAGAGCTTGAAATACAAGTACACTGAACTAAATACTGAACCAAATCCATTAGACTTTTTGTTTACTCAAGATGAAATAGAACAAAGCATTTTAAAGCTGAAAAATGGTAAAAGTGCTGGGCCTGACTTAATTTTAAATGAGTTTATTAAAACAAACAATACTACCCTTTTACCTGTCCTTACAAAACTGTTTAATATTCTACTTAAAAATGGAAAAATGCCCAAAGAATGGAACCTTTCACTTATAACATCATTATACAAAAATGGTGATCCTAATAATACAAACAATTATAGGGGTCTCAGTGTTACAAGTTGTTTAGGAAAACTTTTTACAGGCCTTCTACAGAAACGCTTAGATAATTATCTTGAGTCAAATAACCTACTAAGTCAATATCAATCTGGATTTAGAAAAGGTCATAGGACCACTGACAATATATTTGTACTAAAAACACTTGTAAACAAATATCTTTATACAAAGAAACAGAATTTATATGTGTGCTTTGTAGATTTTTCAAAAGCATTTGATACTGTGTGGAGATCTGCACTTTTATACAAATTGAATAAAAAGGGTATTGGTGGTAACTTTCTCAAACTTTTGACAGACATGTATACAAATACATAATATTCTTGTAAAAAGGACAATCAAATGAGTGAAAAATTTGAAGCTAATAGAGGAGTCAAACAAGGTGATAATTTAAGTCCAACACTTTTCAATATCTTTATTGATGATTTTGTGAATTATCTTAAATGTAAGCACAAATCCTGCATATCTAGATACTATGCCAATAAATCATATGTTTTTTGCTGATGATCTGTTCCTTGTATCAGAATCAGAAGTTGGTCTACAAAACTGTATAGATGTTTTAGGAAAATATTGTTCAGACTGGAAATTGTGTGTTAATATGGATAAAACAGATGTTATGATTTTTTCAAGAAAAACAGATGATGAAACATCATTTAGATTTTATTACAATCACCAAATGATTAACATAACGAATGAATATAAATATTTGGGTGTTGTGTTCAGATCTGATGGAAAAATGAAATTTGCAGCTGAACAACTATCAGAACGTGCTAGGAAAGCATATTATGCTATTAAATCAAATTTTCCTGCAAATATTAATTTTTCAGCTGAAATTATGTTAAAATTATACCAGTCAATGATAATACCAATTATTACATATGGATCTGAAGTATGGATAACTGACTTCAAATGTGATTTAATGTCTTCAGACCAATTTCCTTTTGAAAAAACACAACACTTAATATTTAAAGACATACTAGGGTTACATAGAAAGGCATCAAATATTGCTGTTTTATGTGAATTGGGTCGTTTTCCTTTGTACTATTTATGTTATGAATATATGTTTAAATATTTTAAGAGACTTAAGGAAATGGAAAACAAACATGATTATAATAATTATTTAGTGATTTCTGCATTTAAAGAAGACAAAAAACTTGTATCTAGAATATCTTGGCAAAGAAAACTGTCTTCATTACTACAAAAATTAAATATCACTTCTTTGGATATTTCTCACACAACCTTGAAAAACAAATTACAAGAGCATTACCAAAACAAGATACATGAACAACTGAAAAATATAAGCAAATCAAACTCTGGAAAGTTAGCTTTTTATAGTAAAATTGTAATTCAAAATGAATACAAATTGCAAAGTTATTTAAAGCTGCCTTTAAAGAAAAGTTTTAGATCTGTATTAACAAAATTAAGGATCAGTGCCCATCCATTGTATATTGAAACGGGCAGATACTGTAAACCCCCTATTCCTAGAGAAAAACGTTTATGCTATTCATGTAAATTATTTATTGAAGATGAAAAACATTTTGTTCTATACTGTTTAAAGTATGACCAATTTAGATGCAATTATACTGATATATTTAATGTAAACACATATACTAGTGATAATCCCATTAGAAAAATTGTCAATCCTACAAATATTACAACTGCTAGAAGGATATGTTGTTTTTTGAAAAAGTGCTTTGACACCAGAAAAGAAAGTCAGCAATGAATACTTAGAAATATGTGAATATACTCTACATTATTTTGTTCAACTCACATTTGTCATTTTGTATATGTATGTATTATTCTTGTTAATTCGTTTTATGTCATGACTGTATGCCGACATGGTAATTGTCAATAAAGTGAATTGAATTGAACTAACAGATCGTGTATGACGTCACCGACTTGTTGGACGCGCAGTTTAGGGAAACAGAGGAGTGGATCAATCTTTTCATAATTTGTTAATGTTTACAAGAATGTTAAAACTTTTTTATTTTTTTTTTCTATATAAGATAGTAATTAAAGTTAAAAAATTGTCAAAAAAATTATACAAGAACTGATGCTTTACACGTTTTGCGCTTATATAAACGGAAACTATGACGTAGTTAAACAGATCATGTGACCATGTGTCCTTCATCCCCTTAAATATCAGGGGCTAATCCATCTTTTTCAGAGGAGAAAGGAGATTTGGGCAGAATCTGATAAGTAGAAATGGACGTTGATATCCTCTAGGAAAATGGAGGAGAATTAAGATACAGTTATACTAACAAACATAAACCTTGCTTAATTAACCAAAACCACCTCTGAAAAAATGTAAGGGAACAGGGAGCGCATGCTTCCATTTCTCCTAGCGTCGCCTTAAATCTTTCTCAACTTGATCCTCTTGTAAAACAAGCAAGCATACGAGTATGTATGGCTATGGCGTTCGGTATAAATAAGTTGATTCC
The DNA here is from genome assembly GCF_033153115.1 of Saccostrea echinata. Classification (NCBI taxonomy): domain Eukaryota; kingdom Metazoa; phylum Mollusca; class Bivalvia; order Ostreida; family Ostreidae; genus Saccostrea; species Saccostrea echinata. The sequence goes on along the minus strand of NW_026889755.1, from coordinate 15,893,779 downwards.
GCCTGAAATTTGATAGATGAACTGTTTAACGCGCAACTAATACCAATATTAATAATCAAAATAAAATAAATAATTGCACGAAAATTAAGTTTATTTCAGATGTAACACAGCTTGACTAAAAACTCTTTCTTTTTTGCCAGAAGAAGCTTGATTTGAAGTAGTGAACGTGAAAGTTCGGTATTGTCAAATGTCTACAGTAGTCAATCGAGAAGAAAAAACAAAAACCAAAAAAAAAAAAAACTAAAAACAAAACAAAACAAAACAAGAGGCCCATGGGCCACATAGCTCACCTGAGTAACTTTGGTCATGCTGTTCTTTACCAGATTTCCCCCCTTTTAATATACCTATTGTGGCCCCGCCCTACCCCCGGGGGTCATGATTTGAACAATTTAGATTCTACACTACCCCAGGATGCTTCCATATAAGTTTCAGCTTTTCTGGCCAAGTGGTTCTTGAGAAGAAGATTTTTCTTATATATTTCAATGTAAAACTTGGATTCCCTATTGTGGCCCCGCCTTACCCCCGGGGGTCATGATTTGAACAATGGATGCTTCCACTTAAGTTTCAGCTTTTCTGGCCCAGTGGTTCTTGAGAAGAAGATTTTAAAAGATTTTTCCTATATATTTCAATGTAAAACTTGGATTCCCTATTGTGGCTCCGCCCTACCCCCAGGGGGCACGATTTGAACAATTTAGAATCTACATTACCCAAGGATGCCCCCATATAAGTTTCAGCTTTTCTGGCCCAGTGGTCCTTGAGAAGAAGATTTTAAAAGATTTTTCCTATATATTTCAATGTAAAACTTGGATTCCCTATTGTGGCCCAGCCCTACCCCCGGGGGTCATGATTTGAATAATTTAGATTCTACACTACCCCAGGATGCTTCCGTTTAAGTTTCAGTATTTCTGGCCCAGTGGTTCTTGAGAAGAAGATTTTTTAAGATTTTTCCTATATATTTCAATGTAAAACTTGGATTCCCTATTGTGGCTCCGCCCTAACCCCGGGGGTCATGATTTGAATAATTTAGATTCTACACTACCCCAGGATGCTTCCATATAAGTTTCAGCTTTTCTGGCCCGGTGGTTCTTGAGAAGAAGATTTTTAAAGATTTTTCTTATATATTTCAATGTAAAACTTGGATTCCCTATTGTGGCCCCGCCCTACCCCCAGGGGTCAAGATTTTAATAATTTAGAATTTACACTATCACAGGATGCTTCCATATAAGTTTCAACTTTTCTGGCCCAGTGGTTCTTGAGAAGAAGATTTTTTTAATGACCCCACCCTATTTCTGTCTTTTCTTGATTATCTCCCCTTGTAAAGGGACTTGGCCCTTTATTTTAACAATTTACACTTCCCTACACCCAAGGATACTTTGTACCAAGTTTGGTTAAAATTGGCCCGGTGGTTCATCATAAGAAGTTGAAAATGTGAAAAGTATACAGACGGACGGACGACGGACAACGGGTGATCAGAAAAGCTCACTTGAGCTTTCAGCTCAGGTGAGCTAAAAACAAAAAACAAAACAAAACAAAAGACATTTGTAATGTTTTTCCACAGAAGGCAGGCCTTATATACTTTACAATAGAAAACGTTAATTTTGATTTTTAATTTTTAATTTGCTTTTCAAGAATTTGTTAGATTGTGCCCCCTCTCCTAAACTCAAAGGTCTGGAAGGTTTTTATTAAAACAAAAATTTGCCTCTTCGGAGAAAAAACTCCTGCACTGTATAATATGGAATCCGGATAGAGCCATGTCGTTGTATGGAATACGGATAGGGCCACGTAGTTCAGTATCGCACTATCGAGCATCGACTGTTGGGTCGATTGCGCGATGACACGGTGGTGCGATGCGGCGATGAAGATGATGCGATGGCATGATGGTGCAATGACGTTGGTGTGATAGAAAGATGAAGCGATAGTGAGTATCGCTTCATCGTTATCGTACCATTGCTCCATCCTCATCGTGCCATCGCATCATCATAATCATCATCATCGCATTGTCACACCATCGTCATCGCACTATTGCACCATGAAGATAGCGCGATGGTACGACAGCAATGACGAAGGAGCGATGGTACAGTGACGATGAAGTGATAATCACTATCGCTTCATCTTTCATTTGCACTATCGTCATCGCATTATCGTGCCATCGCATCGTCGTCATCGCACTATCTCTCGCGTCATCGTCATCGCATCATCGTGTCATCGCGCCATCGACCCAACAGCTGATGCTCGATAGTGCGATAGTGAAGTACGTGGCCCTATCCGGATTCCTTAGAAAAAAAACTTTAAAAAAAAATGTCTTTTGTGAATTTTAAAAGGTACCTTCAAAAAACAAGGTAATGTGTAGGTTTTGTGATATTGCATTGTATATTGTCGCGGATATTAGGACTACCCGGTATTACAAAAATTGGCAGCGATTAACGATGATCAATTATTTCTTGCAACGCACACTACCAGTGAGTCTCAGATTTATAATGATGCAAGATACACTCACAGACTTTGTAAATTTGTCAATCCCAAGAAGGCACCCTCTTATATTCTTCCTATCTGATTTCCATACAGATCACTAAACGATGAAAAGTTTTAGAGTTAGTTAAACACAGATTAAATATATCAGTCGTACATATAATTTAATCACCACCATCCCACCACAATGGGCAAAATAATATGTGTTTGTAAATTTCTGATACCCCCGTATGGCAGCTCATGGCGAAGTTTCTTAAATATAAGTCGAACTCCAAGGTCAAAACAAAAGGTAAAAACTCTTGATACTCAAGGGAAGGTCTTATCACAAGTAATACACATGTGAAATATGAAAGCCTTGGCACCAACTGTTCAAAAGTTACCACCAAGGTTAAAGTTTTTCAAAAGTAAGTCAAATTCCAAGGTCAAGATCAAAGGATCGAAATTAAGGGTTCCCAAGGGAAGGCCTTATCACAAGATATACACATGATTAACATGAAAGCCCTTGCTCCAACCATTCTAAGCTTATGGCCAAGATTAAAGTTTTTTAAAACTGTTTCAAACTTCATAGTAGCCCAACCTCACATTATATAATACTGGGAGATTCATACATACAGTATGGCACAGTTCATAATTTAAATCTCCTCTACTTTGAAATCTAATCCTTATAAAGCTTGACATCATTAGACTTTTAAACTCTTCTTTGTTTTCAGATGTTTTGAATGTTGCACATTCTTATGAAGTTTCTTAATATCAATCACCTACAAAAGAAAACAATGGAAATTTGAAAAAAAAAATTAGCTCATCTCTAAAAAAAACTTACAGTAGCTGTAAATTTGTCAATCCTGTGAACGTGTCCCTTTTTATCCCACTGATTTGATTTTCATACATATATCTAAATGGAAAAAAAATTGTAGAAAATAATTTGAATGAATGAATTCAAAGTTTCAGTACTATATACTAAGAGCAATACTATAAGGAAAGACCGTTTTCTTTTTAAATTTAAAAAAAAAAATATTTATATAAAATATAGGCGGCAAATATCAGAATCATTCTCATCACAAGTGCATACATAAAATGACGCGTAAACCTGATAATACAATCTTAGTAGCTAATAATCTTTGCCCAGAACACGATTGATTTATCATTTTAAATAATACTTACATTTAAGAGTGTTAGTAATATCCAGCTTAACTTGCCAGAGATTGTCAATGTTGTACAAGTATATTCTTTATTGGGCACATGCTACGTAAGTGCTACATAATATTTATTGATTTCTACATGTAAAGGGCGGAAAGTGGATACTCGATTGAAAATCCTATATTCTTCTTGTTTTGATAAATTATAAATACAAATAATAAAATATTTTTTTATGTTCTACCTGAAGATGCTAACAATTTTTCTAAATTTGTCAATCCATCAAAAGTTCCATTTTCTATCATTGTTATTTGGTTACGGCTAACATCTCTGAAACAAGAGGGAAAAAACACGTGTATTAGACAAATACCTAATTCAAATGTTTGCATACTCAATTTGTAGTATAAATTGAGTATGCAAACATTTGAATACGAATCTCTCTATTGTTTGAGTTAAATTAATACTTGATACCTATGAAATTAAATGAAATCTTAAAGTGATATATTCGGTAATTTCGCTTCCTCTTGAATTGAAACTCAAGTTAAATATGTATCATTTTCTATCTTATTTATAGTTAGGGTTTGTTGATGTTTAACCAAACTGCATTTTGGTTACTAGCAATTTAATTTCCCTTTTTTCTATAAAAAATGAGAATTTTAAAGGAGATGGATCGACCCGAGAAAAATGCCTTTGGTTCGACAAATAAGAAAGTGAATCTCAATTATAACCTAATGTTCTTTGATATTTCAGTTGATATTAATGCATACTTCATGTAAATCTCCACAATTTGCAATCTCACAAATGTTTCAAAATCATTCGTTTATGGAATAGCGTGCACATACCAAAGAGGGCAAATATTATCATTTCTCATTAATTAAAATAAAACAATTTTTATATGTAAGTGGGTCTTCGCTCCATATTTCTAAAGTATATCTTCAAGTATGTTTAAGAGGCCGTGTCACTAATCATCAAGCTTCAGATGGAAACTGAAAATTTTAACCTACTGTTTTCTTTTATTGGTTGTAAAAAGTGTTCATAGTACACAACTTTCACATATATGAAAATGATGTTTGACTAATTTTGCTAAACAAAAAAGTATAGAGTAAGGACCCACTCTATGACACAAAACCCGTATCCTTCAAAGACATAGATTTAGATGCGGTTGCCCGTTATGAGTTGTTTGGTTTAGTGATAGTTTGTCAGTCTATAGAAATTGTGGTGTCCCAATAGGGTGATTTGCATAAGTGCAACAGCGCATTAGTGACAACGTACCGGCGCAAACTTTACACAACATGCCGTCGCACTAACACACAACACGCAGTCACGTTAACGCACCTTGCATGGGTCACACAACATGCCCCCGGGCTAATGCAACTATACTCACCATGCCGCTGCGTAAACAAGCAACGAATTCTGTAAAGTTGTGTTATTAGCGCGTCGGCGTGCTATCTGTGTGATAGCGTGCCGGCGTGCTGTGTAAAGTTGCGTTAGCGCGACGGCGTGTTGTCACTAATATGCATTGTTGCAACCACTATTGAAATAACGACCACTATTGTAATAATTATTTCAATAGTGGTTGAGAGTGCATTTCAAAACCAAACACAGGTTGTAACCACTATTGAAATAACGTCCACTATTGAAATAATTATTCCAATAATGGTTGAAAGTGCATTTCAAAACCAAACACAGGTTGCAATCACTAATGCAATAACATACACTATTGAAACAATAATTTCAATAGAGGGTTTGAATGCAAAAATCATGCAAAAAATTGAAAAATCATTTCATTAGTGACCTTTTTTTTTCAATAATAGTTGCATTAATACTACCGCTATCGAAATAATATCTACTATTGAAACGATTTTTCAATAGCGGTTGCAACAATGCACCTACTATTGAAATAACGATCACTACTGAAATAATTATTTAAATAGTGGATATTATTTCAATAGTGGTTTTATGCGTGTAACCACTATTGAATTAACAACCTCTAATGTTATAACACATACTTAGTTTTCCCAAATAGCTGATTTTATGTATTGACGAGTAGAAACGTTGGATTTACTACCCATATTAGTAATGTATGCAAGCCCATGAATATAGGCAAGAATTAACTTCTATTCTATATCCTTTTGATTAAGAATAAACATATTTTTATCAGAAAGTTTGTACACATATGAGATATCACATATAGATGTCTTCTTTCTTCTTTTTAATGTAGATATTCTAGTTTTCAAAACTATCTGTATCTATTACCTTTAACTTTCCCTGATTAATAACAAAGATGAACCTTTTATAACAAAATTACTTAAAATTAAAAGATCAGTTAAATCTCAGATGTCCGTGTATTAATAGTATTTCTAAACAGAAATTAAAACATAAAATTACATATCATTTTTTAAACTCAATAAATCAATTTATTATGTTGGAAAACATAATGAAGAATTTATCCTTATATTTTTTTCCAATAAAGGGGTTATTTCAATTTTAATCACTATTGAAATCATTATTTCAATCACTATTGAAATCTTTATTTCAATAGTGAACATTATTCAATAGTGGTTGCAACTTGGTTTAGGTTTTGAAATGCATTCAAAACATCTATTGAAATCATAGTTTCATTAGTGAATGTTATTCCATTAGTGGTTGCAACCTGTGTTTGGTTTTGAAATGCACTTTCAACCGCTATTGAAGTAATTATCTCAATAGTGAACGTTATTTCAATAGTGGTTGTAACCTGTGTTGGGTTTTGAAACACACTCTCAACCACTATTGAAATAATTATTTCAATAGTGGTCGTTATTTCAATAGTGGTTGCAACAATGCACTGTTATACTTTTGCAAATGGTCCTATCGAGACACCTTAAGGAATTTATAAACTAATCTCAATATTTTTATCGTTTTATTTCAAATCCATAGATATCCTTATTATTTTTTAATTTACCATAGAATAATATTTGTCGAAAAAATTCTTCCACAGAAAAGTTTTATTTTAATAATTAAACATCGCTCTAAATAAAGAGAATACATTTAATTTTTAAACATTTGAAGATATCTAAAGGCATTTTAAGTACGCCTTTTTAGCCCATTTCCTTAGCCTATAATAACAATTTGCATGAAATCATACATTTCATCCAATATGCAATAATGCTTGAATACTTACAGGTATTGTAAATTAGTGTATTCGAAAAATATATCTCTGTCAATACTAGTAATCTCATTCCAATGTAGAATCCTTAAATAAATAAATAAATAAAGTAGAAGAAATACCATGTAAAAGGTGGATTCAAATTAAGGTTTAATTTAACTTTTTATTTAATCTAATCTTGTCAGCAAATACAATCTTTCATTAAGTCAAATGCTGACTGACTTTTTTTCATACTAATTGTTAGGCCATTATTTACACACTTGCTCACTCCTCCGTGGCACCTGATCCCACCTCTGATGTCTTAGAGGTCCGTGTTTGCTCTACTCCTATTTTGTAATGTTTAATGGACTTTTGAGTTCGAATACTGTTCGTTATCTCCACATATTTCATTAACTCAGAACATAAGTTATATGTATAATAATCCACTTTTACACAAAGATCAAAGTTGAATTTATAGGTCTTATTTTTTACTTTACAGCATTCTGGGGAAAGGTTTGCTTATATGCGGAAGGTTTACTTTTTGACACCGGACGTCATATTTGTGATATAAAATACTGGATTTCATCTGTTTGTTACTAACCCATATCCTTTTTAAACTAAAAATTTCCTACTCATGCTTTGAGGATAGTCTTGATTTAATGTTAAAATAGCTCATTTTGATTTTAGGTACCAATCGCCTGATTTTCATTACTTGAAACACTCAAATTCTCCTTTTTCAGACACGTACTTATTCGGTGTCCTAAAATCTTTCTCTGTCCATTCATTTTGAAGTTGGAGGTTCTGACCAAAATTTTCTCAAAAGCTGACGAGTGACATACCTTAGTTAACTGCTTGATGCCCAGTAAATTACTCGTCAGCTTTTGAGAAAAGTTTGGTCAGAACCTGTAACTTTAAAATGATTTATTAAAAATCAGTTTTTATGAAATATTTGAATTAAACAATGTAAATTATACAATAATCAATTTAAAAACTGCTCACAAAATTGTAAAGAAACAAGATTTATGGGGCCTATTCCTTGTGTGAAGGAAATTCAGAAGAAAATTCTTCAATTATACACATTTGTTTGATTTAATATCTTGGAACTTTAGCCTTACATATTTTTACTCGGAGAATTTATTTTTGTTATTATATGCTAGGAATATTAAATATAAGCTTCAATTGATATTTTTAAAACAAATCTTACACATTCACTCACCAGACTTTGCCAAAAAATTAAGATATATTGAGAAGTCAAGATGAAATTTACATTGTTTTTCGTCTGAAAATCACATATTTTGACTAATATCTCAAAATTTACATCACTGGCCCCAATTTTTTCTTTCATTATTTTAAATTACACGATACTTTCAACCGATCAGCTCTTAAGTCATAAAAAGCTTGATATAAGAAAATATCTTATTGCCGATTTAGAATTTTCAATGTTACAAATATGATATTTTTTAGTGCAAAAAGGTCACACTATAATTTACGCGCATTAATTTGAAGGAATTTTTCAACAATAAATATCATTCAAACCATTGTACATAAAATAAAATTATATTATTGCCATGATTACATTTGGTAAAATATGGTAAAGGTTAAAGTTATTAACCTAAAAGATACAATTTATGTGCAAAAAGGTCAAGTTAATTGTACCGTTGCTCAGTAAGATGCACACTGACCCCCAAATTTTCTTTGCGATTTTTAGTCATGCTATATGAGTAGTTATCTAAAATATACTTCTCAAAAAATCTTTGATACAACTCATGTGTCGAGTGACATACCTTAAGCCCTGATTTACCTCCATCAATGATTTTTTTTTTTACGTTTTTAATGCCTCTACACAAACATCGAGCCCAACGAAAACGATTTCTTGGTTTAAATTTATAAATAAAAAAAAACTTAAAGACAACAATTAATACACCAATAATTACAAATGGTTCACAGCTCTTGCTTAGGAAGACGATTTGATCAATGCAAGAGGAGGACAGTCTGTAATGCAGCTTTGTAATGATTAAAAGCGAACGAGAATATCTTTGAAGAAAGAGATGATCGCTAGAAGTATTTTTAAATTAATATGTTAGTTGCTATCCCCGTATACGCTATGTTTACTCCACACAGCTAAGAACAAGGTCGATTTTCACCGAACCTTGAAATATATTGATGTTTACCTGACGCAAAAATTGAGAACTTTACATTTCTAACGATATGTATCTGCATGATCACGTGTAACACATCTCAAATAGTGCTAACTAGAGGGTTCAAAGGAACGCATACATGTCGCCTGCTTTGTAGCTTCATTAAAGGTGTAAATAAATCTAAGAGTGGTCAGCTTTTTATTTACTGTAAGCATGATAGACTGATAGTTCTTGCATTTGCCTGCAAAGAAAAAATGGCATCCATGGATAGTATAAGACTGCGATAGAATCTGACAATCAAAGAAAATATTGTTCCATAACCCTCAAATGAATAATTAAATTGAAATTATTAGAAATAACTATTTGTCATTTTATTAAAATGTGTTCCCAACAATCCTCCAAAAGAGATTCAGTCTGTTTTTACTGCAATTGTCTGTCTACACGATCCATTGTTGAATACCTATCCATCAGCAGTCTCGTTTAAAGTCATCATTTCGTAAGTTCTATGGTCGATACAATGACCTTGTCAGCAAATACAATTTATCATTGAGTCAAATGCTGACAGACGTTTTTCATACTAATTGTTAGACCATTATTTACACTCTGAATTGTCGATGGATTTTTCCGTTATTTCCCGATCATGACAAGGAGCACACGACGGGTGTGACCGGTGTCGCATAATATTTGGTCCGCCTCGTTTAAAGGTCCGGGGGGACCTAATACGATAACATATAAGGTCCGCCTTTTATAAGAAAAGGTCCGGCCCGTATAAGAAAAGGTCCGCCTAAGTTTAAAGGTCCGAGTGGTGCAAAAATGTTTAAATCTTGACTTAAACACATAAAATTAAAGAGAGTTTGTTTACATCATATGGAGAAAGATTAAGGATTTACCCTTGCTGTTGTGTTTATTTTTTTGTACAATATATCTCTTAGGGCAGGAATTGCTACTCCATGTTTAGTGTGCTTTTAGCAATACCGTTTAGGGCAATGATTTAAAAAAATGTCGCATTTATTGGATTTGTGTTTGTTTTTCTCCAGCATTTGCTTTGTGTAAATTAGGACGATTAAAGGTGTGAAATCTGCCGGTGTGTATAGGCAATAAAACAATGGGGGTGTGAAGTATACCTGACAGGTACCCGCAGGTAGAGCCCGCGGCAGATAGCAATGACAATGTCATGGTCATGTGTTTGCTTTAAACCAATAGATATGAATTCTCTATTTTAATAAATTATGCTGAAGAACAAATTATAATACTGTTATGAAATTCATGCGTACACATCAAAATTGTGATATATATAATTATATATAGTCTATTTTTATTACAATATTTAAAGAAATTTCTTATTCCAAGTGTAGAGTTCAATACTAAGACCAATAAAAAAAATAAAAGTATGTATATGCTTCCCTTTAGTTTTAACAATTAACTTGTTTTCAGTTTATAATATTTTGCCCTTTATTTGTGGATAGGGTAATATATAGCCTAATGTTGTATTCGATCTAAATTTACTGCAGAAACAAAATACATGTAATGTTAAAGCTTATAAAACAGGTAACTCAATGTTGAAGACATATACATCAGATTTAAAGTATAATCATGGTTTGGATTTAATTCTTTCTTATAAAAATATCACTCTTCCTCGTCATAATGAACTACATATGAAATAATGTTTTATTTTTTTTATTTTTTTATTTTTTTTTTTTTTTTTGCCAAAAGAAAAAGAAAGAAAAAGAAATTACACATTTTACTGTGACTATAATAGACAGACTGTGGGATAATCTAGCAGGCTGTATTGCATGACCGATTAAAATTTGAAATCATTATTGTAAAATATTTTCTTTTATTACTGACATGAAGCATTTTGGGCAAAGTTGAATGTCCAGTTCTATATACAAGTCATTTATGTATCTCACGTCTGTATGAACGGGGGAAGGGGGAGGGAACATCAGTTGATCCTCTTCCTTTTTTTGCGTATCAAAGAATTTCTATTTTCTACATTAATTTGTGCAATAACCCCCCCCCCCCCAAATGCACCCAGAAATATACTGACTGTTTCTGGGGACGTTGTCAAGCGTGCGTCACATTTCCCATTTCAAGCTACATGATATGTACATTTTCGTGATGTCGACTAGAAGCGTTTCAGTCTAATTTTAAATCAAAAATATATTTCTTTTATAAAACGCTGATTATTTATGATTATTTATTTTATTCATTTATGGAAAGTGGCAACTCACGGTTATCCGGAGAAAAAAGTAATTCATGGGGTTTTCCATCATGAGAGTCCAAGCAGCAGACAGCTCAGTATTACGTTACGCTACAACTCCATACCAAGTAGCCCCGGAGAATTAACACTGTATGGAGTATGAAGTATGACTGAGAGTCATACTCCATACTCTCCGGGAACTACTTTCCCTACGAATAATGATATGGAGTAATACTGAGCTGTCTGGAGCTTGATTGAGAGTGATCTCCCGTGTAGAATTTTCTACGCGGTGAAAACCAATTAAGTGTATTGTTTAGTACCACTACACCTGCTCAAGAGTTTTTGAAAAATTCTTTACGAAAGCTAGGAACTTTGCCAATGTCCTTAAATTATCTTTTTCGAAGTCCTCAGTCATTCTCCGTGGTAACCATGGAGGAAATAATACAATCGGTCTCATGCAGTCATGACAGAATTTTTGAAGTTCGATTTTCATAAATGCTATACATTGCACATTCGGATATTACCTAACAATTTTGAATAATGATTATACAGGCGCGGATCAAGAATTTTTCCAGGGGGGGGGGGGGTCCATGCCAGTCAAAAAAATTTCTAACCCAAAAATTTCTTGACAAGGAAGAAAAAAAACGTAAAATCCAATTCCATTTCCAAAACGTGAAAAACACCTATATCGTGGTGGTGATGGTAGGGTCCACGTTTTCTAAGGGGGTCCAAAGTCATTTTTTTATTTACTTCAGTATATACTTTTAATAACTCTGCAAATTCCAGATGGGGGGTCCTCCCGACTCCCCCCCCCCAGATCCGCGCATGTTATATGAATAATTTCGGGTATTGGCTGGAGAAATTTCCGATAATACATTGCATCTCAGGTGAGGAAGAGGGGGAGGGGTGGCAATAATTTCCATCTGCTCCTTGCGTATCAAGTACGTAGAAAATAAACACCATCTGGTGTATTACAGATTTCTTTTTACTTGTCACACAGGGCATTTACCACATACATTATGTACGTAGTGTTGATGAACCCCTTTCTTATTTTTAAGGTGATTATTCTCCCAATTCATTGTATGAATACAGAAACAAATACTCCCTCTTTTTCATGCTATATGAATCAAAGTCTATAGATACGGATACAGTACAACTAATGATCATTCTAACATAACATTTTTGTGATATACATGGATAATAAATCTGAACATATCTTTTGATCGTATGTGGTGAATATATTCTAGATAAATATACATTGTACTATACCATTATACATTCAGATTCGTCACTGCCTTTTATAAAAGAATCGTCCTACGATTTTCCAAGACCTTGACATAAAATAAGAGGCCCATGGGCCACAACGCTCACCTGAGTCAATAAAGCCCTGCTGTTTTTCATCAGCAAATTTATTCTAACATATCTTCCAATGTAAAACATTAATCCCTATTGTGACTCCACCCTACCCCAGGTGTCATGATTTTTATAGATATAGCGCTAGCCCCACCCTACCCCTCGGGGTCATGATTTAAACAAACTTGAATTTACACTACCTCAAGATACTTCTATATCAATGTGACTAAACATGGCTTTGTTGTTCCTGAAAAAAAGGTTTTAGATTTTTTTTCCCATACATTCACATGCTAAACCCTGATAGTGCATTGTGGCCCATCCTACCCCTAGGGGGTCATGGTTTGATTGATTGATTAGGGTTTAACGCCGAGTCGGCTATATTTCAGCCATATTCCGGTGGAAAATTAATTTTATATGACCTTAAAACGCAGTATAATAAAAGGTCCGCCCTCTGTTTTTCAGATATCGTACTATTACAAGGCGAAAATTTTGAACAGGGTTTATTTTCGTAGCATAAAAACTAGAGAAAGAGGCAGGGCGGACCTTAAAACGCAGTAAAATAAAAGGTCCGCCCTCTGTTTTTCAGATATTTAACCATTAGAAAGCAAACATTTTGGACAGGGTTTATTTTCGTAAAATAAAAACTAGTCAAAATGGCAAGGCGGACCTTAAAACGCAGTATAATAAAAGGTCCGCCCTCTGTTTTTCAGATATCGTACTATTACAAGGCGAAAATTTTGAACAGGGTTTATTTTCGTAGCATACAAACTAGAGAAAGAGGCAGGGCGGACCTTAAAACGCAGTAAAATAAAAGGTCCGCCCTCTGTTTTTCAGATATTTTACCATTAGAAAGCAAACATTTTGGACAGGGTTTATTTTCGTAAAATAAAAACTAGTCAAGATGGCAGGGCGGACCTTAAAACGCAGTATAATAAAAGGTCCGCCCTCTGTTTTTCAGATATCGTACTTTTACAAGGCGAAAATTTTGAACTGGGTTTATTTTCGTAGCATACAAACTAGAGAAAGAGGCAGGGCGGACCTTAAAACGCAGTATAATAAAAGGTCCGCCCTCTATATTTCAGATATCTCACTATTACAAGTCAAAAATTTTGAACAGGGTTTATTTTCGTAGCATAAAAACTAGAGAAAGAGGCAGGGCGGACCTTAAAACGCAGTATATTTAAAGGTCCGCCCTCTGTTTTTCAGATATCGTACTATTACAAGCGAAAATTTTGAACAGGGTTTATTTTCGTAGCATACAAACCAGAGAAAAAGACAGGGCAGACCTTAAAACGCAGTATAATAAAAGGTCCGCCCTCTATATTTCAGATATCTTACTATTACAAGGCGAAAATTTTGAACAGGGTTTATTTTCGTAGCATAAAAATTAGAGAAAGAGGCAGGGCGGACCTAAAAAACGTATTATAATAAAAGGTCCGCTCTCTATATTTCAGATATCTTACAATGTACTATTACAAGGCGAAAATTTTGAACAGGGTTTATTTTCGTAGCATACAAACTAGAGAAAGAGACAGGGCGGACCTTAAAACGCAGTATAATAAAAGGTCCGCCCTCTGTATTTCAGATATCTTACTATTACAAGGCGAACATTTTGAACAGAGTTTATTAAAAGTTATCGTAGCGAAAAAAAAAAAAAACTCGTTAAAATGGCATGGCGGACCTTAAAACGCAGTATAATAAAAGGTCCGCCCTCTGTTTTTCTTTTTTCCCACATACATGTATCTCACTTACAATGCAAAAATTATGGAAATGCTGTAAGTTCCTATTGTTTTTTTTTTTCTTTGTTGGTTCGTGTCTTTTTCCAGGGTAAAAAGATAATTAGGTTTTTAATTTTCGGATGGACGCTAAATTAACTTAGAAAACTCCTGGAATGGCCTATTTGTGCATAAGAATTGCATATATACTACATGTAGTGGTGTACTTTTTTTCATTTAATATGCTGACGAAAAGACAAAACTTTAATGACAATTAATTATCCACTCTATGTACGTTTGCAGGAGATGTGTCTACTGTATTGTATATCTATATGCAACCATAAACATCTGTCTGAAGGGACCAAGGATATATATTATTATTTAATTAGTAATGTTGATGACGTGCAACAAGAGAACTACATGTATAACCCCCATCACACACACATAAATAAAAAAGAAATAGCCGCTAAAAGTAAATCTAATTTAAACCACAATCAAAATAAATATAAAAAATATTAACGAAAGAACACGACTTGGTGGTGTTTTATGAATTTTTATATCAGTCACGATCTCAACAGACACTTTCCTTTTCATTTTAGGGGGAAATACATGTCAAGTTGCTCGATCTGTAAAACCCCTCTGTAAATAGTATGGGTGGATGAGATTCTCCCTAGTAAGAAGTTGGAAAAGGAGAAAATTCTGTACTGAAGCGTACTGAGTATTTCCTATGGTGGATAATAAAGCCGGGGTTGTTTCTTCCAAGCTCGCTGCATGTCATTTCCGAAATTTTGCATTGCATTTCCGACATTTTTTGTTTTCATTTTAGAATACAATCAACACTAAGTCTAGTAAAAATACAAAGTTTAGTAATAAAATGCAATAATTTCAATAATAAAACAATCAATTTTTGATCACCAAATTTTAATGCCCAATGAATTATATGTGTTTGAAAGCACCGAAAAACAGAATCCCCTCAACTTTGATTACTTTATTCCCTCAAACATAGTTTCTGTATGTCATAAATTCTGTCTTAACCTTTCTGATCTCAAATTCAGTCTGCTTATCTTGATTTGAAAAGATGAACAAAAATTCACAACTTACACTTACATGTGTCCGAGGATAAAATCATCATAAGATTCTTTTAAATATAAGCAGAACTTATTATTTGGAAATCAATGAATTATTCTTGATTTATTCTTTAATTTTTTTTATAAGGGAAATTTCAATTTTGTTTTCATTGCCGGAAAAGTACTTTATGATGATAAATGTCAGAGATGAAAATTTTAAAACGTCAGAAATGAAAACTACAAAAATGTAGGGAATGAAATAAACAATATTTAAAAAAAAATTCTGGAAATAAAATCCTATGCTAGGCTCATTTTACAAAAGGGGGGGGGGGGTCTTTAAACCCAAGCTCGTTTTTCCGGGAAAAAATATTAATGCGGGAGGAAAGTCTACAACATCAGTACTTTTTAAACTATTTGACATGTAATAGCATAATTTTGCTATACCCCACCCACCAAATGTACAACAACACCATTTAAAATCTTTTCCATTTGGGGGGGGGGGTGTTTTATTGCTTAAAATGTTCAACTCGATTGACTTTGGTTTGATTTTGCCAATTAACGCACATCTTCCTTAACCAGTGTTACATGTAACCCCGGGGTAATATCAAGTAGAATGAAATAATCGTTAGTCTTTAACTGGATAAGAAACGATGGTTATAAAAACACGGGGGATATGCGACTTCAAGTTTCGTCAGGTGAGACAATAGGCCTACCCCCCAAAGCACAGACATGTTGTTTTAACAACAACGGGATAGGCTAGTACACCGTAACACAAGTCCCTGTCACAGTGACCCTCCAATTATTTTTATAGTTAGGTACAATATGAATCGTAAGAATTACGCATAATTATTATTAATAATATAATGAAATATCTTTCGAAAGATATGAAAATTCTTTTTGGGAAGTGGAAGTCGAACGTTGTTAGGAAAGAGACTGTAATGAAATGGTTGGACTTACGAACACCATATACTGAACAATGTGCCAGTGAAGGTATGCTTATTATATATATGTATTTCTTTTATTTTGCAATATAATATTGATATCACTTAAACTATAAAAGACACATGTCGTACATGATTTTCCCATAAGGTAACTCGATCAACAGATCTTTGCATCTTTATATTTTTTGTTTTGTGCACTACTGTGAGGTATGTACTACGATAAGGAGCTAACAGTTAATCAGTGCTAACATCAAATTTTGAATAATTTTTTGATAGATAATTTGAGGTTTTGTACTGAGATATATAATAGCATTAGAAATATAATTAATTAAAATTGGCTAACGAAATCCAGCAACTAGCGAGATATCGCAAGACTTGATCCTTTTAGTATATATGCAATGTACATACATGTACGTCCCTGGAACTCCATTTTGCTGGGAGGGACACTTTTATAACAACTATACCTTAAATAATTTTAAAAGATTAATAAATCAAATTAATTTCGAATCAATAAAGGAGAAAAATCTGCATATTAAACCGAAGGCGGACCTTTTATTATAGAGGCAGGCCGGACCTTATATGTTATCGTATTAGGTCCCCCCGGACCTTTAAACGAGGCGGACCAAATATTATGCGACACCGGTCGACATGATGCTCACTCCTCCATGGCACCTGATCCCACTTCTGATGTTTTGGAGGTCCGTGTTTGCTCTGCTCCTATTTTGTATTGTTTAATGGGTTTTTGAGCTTGAATACTGTTCGTTATCTCCATATATTTCATGTATATTCATAGTGTTTAAATAAAAGTTAGTCTGCTAATTGAATATCATACAGTTTCAAAGAATTTTTTAAACGTGTTTCTAATAATCATTCAAAAAAGATTTCAGTCTGTCTTTTCTGCAAATCTTAGTCTACACGATCCATTGTGGAATACCGATCTCGATGTATTTTCATAGTATTTAATTAAAAGTTTGTATGGTAACTGAATATCATACGGTTTCAAACTACACTATAATGAGCTCATAAACATGTATAAATGCTAATTATCTAAACCCTGCCTATCAAAATTCAAAAGTCGTATGTTTAATTAAACTGCCCGAGAGATATATTTTTTGCAAAGTAGGTGAAAGGTCAAGGTCAAAAGCATTGTAATGCTGATATTTTCATTTTGTCTTATGACAAACAGTGCTCAAACTAAATAGCATAGGCTTACATGTACCTATTAAATATTAAAAAAAAAATATGCTGTATATCGGCACTATGAAGTATTTGAAAAGTAAGTCAAAGGTCAAGGTCAAAGGCCACAAGGTTGGTAACGTGGTTAAGATTTGTTTCCAATATGAATGAGATTTCTAAATAAAACATGTTATAATAGTATAAGACGCAGACGCAACTTATCGTATATTACAAACAAAAAACAAACAATTAAAGAAACAAAACAACGAAAATAAAATTTAAAAAAAAGACCTAAAACAGCAAACATAGAAATAAAGTATGGTTTTCATGCAAACTCAGAGTCTGAAATACGTTTTAACGACATACGCAACGTATAGTTTGAACTTCATTATCTTTTTCCCTGGAGTTGAAGAGTTCCGATACTTAAAGGAACTGCGTGCTACATTTTAATGTCTACAAAAATATATATGCTCTTGTACACTTCTTCTAAAACAAGTTTGGATTAACAAAACATATAGAATATATAGTTTGGATTAACAAAACATCTAGAATATATATTTAGTAATTTTTGTAAATTTTTCTTTGAATTATACAAGAATTTTCATCAATTGATATCTTTTCAAAACTCCTGGTATTGCATGCTGAATTTTTGTCTTTCAACATCTAATGCCACTATAATATCAAATTAAGAATATCTTGAAAATTATCAGTAGGTAAGGTACGTTGCGTATGTACTTAAAAAATATTTTCAAAGTTGTGTACCTAATCAATTATTCAGTATAAGACTTACAGAGAACAGGTATCACTGGATATATTTGTCGGCACTGTGGCATGGCTCCAACATTGCACAAGAGTCCCATTACATGGAGACTCCAGCTGCCGACATTTACATCTGTCAGGACAAGAATCTGTGAAAAAGTTTATATCTAATAAAGTCTGAAGTATCAACCAGCATAAAATGAAACGCCTCATTTTGAAATGAATCAAAGTAACGACTCTTCTCTATATCCTATGTCCATACTTTCTATGGAAATGATATTTTCATATCGAAATGATATTTTTATATCTAACCTTTCCTTCCTGGTAATATTTTTCAGAGGTTGATTACTTTCTGTTTTATTATAATCCTTTGGTTGTAGCGTGTGTTTTGGACTCTCAAGATGACAGGGGCGGGTCAAGGGGGGGTCGGGGAACTCCCTGGAATTTTCAGAGTTATTAAACTTCTAAATAAAAGTGAAAAAATGACATTGAATCCCACTTACGGTAGAAACATGGACTCATCTTAAAACGACAAGGAGAATCATGTATTTCAAGATAATTGACTCAGGAAAGCCCCCACCCCCCGAAAAAAGTATTTTTGCTTGTCAAAAAATTTCCGAGTCTGATTTGTGGAACCCAGTATAATGTGAAAACTTTTGAGTGCATGACATGAACCTCATTTTGTCAGTTTTAATGGCTGCTTAGTAAATTCAACTGCTGACAAAAGTTCAGATTTACTGAGTGTCTTGACTTTTAAAACAACTAGTGTTTATATTATTGTTTTTATAGAATCAATTGTTGATTTCTGAGAAAAAAGTTCTGTTGACAGTCAAAAAGGAAATGGTATTCATCAACTGATTTATTACAAACTTACAAAACCTATGATCTTTCAGAATGTTTTTGCGTCCACCACTTTCAACCTCTAAAAAGATGGCCACTTAGTCTAAATTTTGAAATAAACTATCTGGTTGTAATTTTTGTTTTCTTATGATAGGTTTTCTTCCATTTTAACTTCAGTTTTTAATTTACAATAAAGATGCAAGTTAGCGCTATCTGTGAAGTTTAATTGAGACCATTGTAAACATCATGCAGTGTCTTTTTTAATTTTTGCTGAAGAGAATACTAGTACTTAATTTTATTGTATGCTTTATAAAATGTTACATGATCAAGGACGAGATTAAACTCTGCAATGCCATATTGTTCATATCATCTACATTATATATTAACAAGAGGCTCAAGGGCCTTAACGGTCACCTGAGTATAATACAACAATTTAAAGGATCCATAGAGTATAAAATAAACCGACAGATGACGTTTCGTTACCCAACCAGTAACAACTCATAAAGTAAGTTCTAATCTGCCCCCCCCCCCCCGTTCAAAAATCTGGTAAAAAATACCCTTGCTTATTAAAACTATTAATATGTTTGCCTCTGATATGCCCAGAAGTGAGAAGATTTTCAGAGAAATAATACATTTTCACTACAGATTCAACACAGTCCAACCCTAACACCAGAACCCATGACCCAGGATCATGAATTTCACAAATTAAGAAGAAGTACTCTCATCATCATAATTATGCATTTAGTTGAAGTTTCTGAAAGAATTAAAACACTTTCACTATATTATCAATAGAGCCCCCCTCCCCCAAGAAACACCAGAACCCGTTTTAAAAATTTTGTAAGAAGCACACTTTCTCATCATAACTATACACTTTTTTATCTGCTCAATACTAAGAAGCAGACAGGATTATTTGATAGAATTGATGCATGTTCACTATATTATCAATAGAGCCCCACCCTTACACCAGAACATATGACCCAAGGGCCATGAATTTCACAATTTCGTTAGAAAACTCAATGCTTATTACAATTATGACAACAGTTTGACTGCTTGATGTCCAGGAGTAAAAAAGAAGATTTTTAAAAATTGCATTAATTTTCGTGAATTTAGCCCCACCCTAAGGCCCCAGGTAGACAGGGACCAAGAAATTCACAATTTTTGTTCCCCTTCACCCATAGATGCTATATGCCAAAATTGGTTGAAATTGGTTTAGTGGTTTGAGAGATTGATTGATTGATTGTATGTTGTTTAACGTCCCTCTCGAGAATTTTTCACTCATATGGAGACGCCACCACTTGCCGGTAGAGAGCTGCAATTTTTGTCCTATACTCGGCACTTACGGCCATTGAGCAGTGAGGGATCTTTTTCGTGCCAGCACCTACTGCGACACGGGACCTCGGTTTATACGGTCTCATCCGAAGGACCGGTCTCCACGTAAGGATCAACTCCTTACTTCGCGACTCTAAAGCAGACGCTCTAACCACTGCGCCACGCGGGCGACTGGTTTCAGAGAAGAAGCTGAAAATGTTCAAATGTTAACGCACAACGAACAATGACAGACAAAATGGATAACAATAGGTTACCTGAGTGACTTAGCTGACATACAAAATCCAAGAAAAGGGATAAAAAAAAAAATCAAATAATTACATTCAATTAGTGTATTCAATTTTCAATTACCTGATTCTTTTCGCTCTTCATGAAGCTTTATGGATGGGTTCATATTCCCATCGGTGTTGAGCAATGTCCGCGCTTATTGGAGAACCTCTTCAAAGCTGATCGGTTGAGAGGCGGAGTGAAATTGATCAAAGAAGTACAAAAACACGAAATACGAGTAGTTAAAAGTTGCTGACCATAAAAAAAAACGGCGATATGTGGACCATATGTATGTGATTATGGAGAAAATTTCTAGGTTGTATCAAGAGGCCCATGGGCCACATTGCTCACCTGAGCACCTTAGCTAGAGAAAAGCAGAAATCCCCGAGGGGAGGGGAGGTAGGGGGACGGGTCATGATTTGATAATTTGAACAAAACTGAATCTACATACCTGATGATGTTTCCATATGAATTTGACTAATAATAGCTTTGCCGTTCTTGAAAAGAATTTTTTTTTTTTTTTTAAAAAATCCAATATATTCGTATGTAAAACCTTGATCGGCCATTGTGGCCCTACCCTACCACTTGGAGTCATGATTTGAACAATATGAATCTACACTACTTAATTAAGAATGCTTCCTTGTATATATGATTAATCATGGCCTTGCTTTTCTTGAGAAGAAGATCTTTAAAGATTCTTCCTATACATTCGTATGTAAAACTTTGATCGCCCATTGTGGCCCCGCCCTACCCCTTTGGATCATGATTTGAACAACCTTAAGTCTACACTATGTGATAAAGATTTCATATGTTTCATCTTTTCTGGCCCAATGGTTATTGAGAAGAAGATTTTTAAAGTCGCCATTAAATTATGGTCTGATATGCATATTCATGCCAGCACCTTTTAAGAATCACTGACTCAATTCCTTTAACTAAAACGAGCAAATTTTTTTTTTATTTTTTATTTTTTTTTATTTTTTTATTTTTTTTTTTTTTGTTGTTCAACTACAAATAATGTATTAGGAAAAAGATGTTCATTTTTATCTATATTGATATTGAAATCATCACGGTATAGCTTACAAGTACATGAATTAATTTTCATAATGAGGATTGTTTTATGTAGTATTAAACAGTTATAGTCACATTGTATGTTTAATATTGGCCCAGTTGATTAAATATGTGTAATTAATTCAATGTAATTGTATTTCTGTTA
This sequence comes from Saccostrea echinata, assembly GCF_033153115.1. NCBI lineage: Eukaryota > Metazoa > Mollusca > Bivalvia > Ostreida > Ostreidae > Saccostrea > Saccostrea echinata. The sequence goes on along the minus strand of NW_026889755.1, from coordinate 15,872,054 downwards.
AAAATTAAAATTATAAGGAATTCAGGAAATATGTGTCCTCAAAATGAGATTGCTTCACAGTTAATTAACAGTACATATTAAGCAGTTGTCTAACAGTTAATCAAAAAGTACAAAAACAGTAGCTTTACAGTTTAATAAGCAGTGCCTAAACAGTTACATGTAAGGGAGCAACCAGTCCTGAAAAATTTTACCAAAATAACTGCTTACGAACTGCCTATGAACTGCTAACGAACTGCGTAAAACTGCCTAACAACTGTTAAGGCTTAGAAAACTGCCTATTTTATTCAAACGTTTTATTGTGGGCCCAACATACCCTAAGCACTGCAGTGAAGGTTTAAAAACTGCTTATAAACTGCTAAGATGGTTCAGCTGTTAAGGTTAAGAAACTACTAAATAGCTGCCTTCCATTTTGCCATGGGACCCCTTTACCCAATGATGCTTTGTGGCAAATTTGGCTGAAATTGACAAAGTGGTTCTTGAGAAGTCAAACATGTTTACAGATGACAGAGGATACACGACAGATGTATGCTGGACACCCTTCGATCAGAAAAGCTAACATGAGCCTTTAATTGGTTAAGGTGAGCTAAAAAGTGGTTTACTCAACTTACTCTGGCATATCCTTGATATTCAGGATATTAGTGTTTGAGATACTGAAGTTTAAGGACATACGCAACATAGTTTTGAACGTTAGTTTCTTACATTCTGTAATTTTAGAGTTCCATTAAGTTTTCAACTCTTATGATGCTGTATATCTCCTTGAAAACAAATTTTGAGGAAAATTCAGCGAAAATTTTGGTAATTTTTGTATATTTGTTACTGAAAAACAGTGATTTTCATTATTTGATATCTTATTTAAAACCCTTGGTAATGATTGTATGCTGATTTCTTGTCGTATAAGAACATTTGATGGTACTTTGATTTTATACTGATATATCCTAATAAATTAACCAGATTAAAATTTTGTTAAGTATATTGTGTATGCCTGTAACATTAATTACTTTGTAAAATATCTAGTCATTTTCTTTTATGACTTCAACCAGAAGTCTCTGACGAGACTGTAGCTCTTCTGGTTTTTAACTCAACAGAAGTAGAGAAAGGTATCCCTTGGATTTGAGACTATGGCAACAACAATAAATAAATGATGATCCTTGGTTTAGTCTCTTTCCAAGTCAACATTAATTGCAATTGGACAAAAATTATATTAGGGGTAACATTTGAAAGAATTTCTCGGAAATTTCTATTTTTAGTAACCATGGCAACACTATTCATCAACATCAAAAACTGTTAAAAAGAATTATGTATCTTAAAGTAGTCTACCTGTGTTTCAAGTTATATTGAAATCAGAACAAAACTGTAGGAGGAGTAGCATTTTGAAAAATTGATTACAGACAGACAGCTATACAGACGGACGACAGATACCTTACTATCACATAAGCTCTTCTTGTCTCTGACCAGTAGAGCTAAAATATGAAGTAAGCAAACAAGACTCTCCCTCTGAGGTTCTAATTTGATCAGTCAAGAGGACCCTACTAATGAACAATTACTTCGTGAAAGAATGAGATATTCTCTTTTATGGCTTAAATGATAAAGATCACGTAAAAAATTAAGTAATTTAACAAGTGCAATATTTCTCATGACCTTGACTTTTGAGAAAAGGGTCAGAATCAAGATCATGATACACTACCTATTTTTTTTTAATTCAAACTCCTGGTGCCATCTAATGTATATGAATAAAATAGAGCTTTAAAAAATGTATGTGTTTTACTCACTTTTCACGTTTACTGTGTTTAACTTCTTGTTATCTATGAAAGCTTCATAGGTGCCTTCATCAGTTTCTTTGGCTCGAAACAAAATCAAATCCTGGTTACTGTTCATCATATTATTGTTATCCAGCACAACGTGGGCTCTTTGACCATTCGTATTCTTGTACCATGTTACCTTCTTGCCATCCAAGGTAAAGGGGTAATAATGTGGTAAGATTACTGATTGCCCAACTTCCACTGCAGAGAAAATAGGTTGTTATAATACTACACATCTTGCAGACAGTAAAGGTTAAAAACAGATCAAATTAAAATATCCTTTGTATTTCAAACATTAATACTTTCTTGAAATAAGAATATTTCATTTCATTTTAAAACATGTATATTTATTGATACATACATTTTCCAATAGCGAGCTCATGACTGACACAGCTCACCTTAATTTATTAAGTGCTTTTTATCAAATTTTGAAATAATATGACATTTGTACCACTTACTTTTGCCCAATGGTATGTGCAGAAAAGAGTTAGATCTAATAACAATTCCCCATGGAAAAGTGAACTGTCTATATAGGCAGTTATTAGGCAGTTCTTTAGCAGTTTTGCAAATTTTAAGCAGTTTTCAAACAGTTTCAGGCAGTTTGGCTTTTTCTGTTCTTTTGTGAATGCTAGTGCCTTTGGAGTAAAGTTTTCCTTAGCAGTTTTTAAGCAGTAATCAGTTTCCCTAGCAGTTATATCTTGGTCGCCTATGCTTGAAAAGAAGACAGTTTTCCTAAGCAGTTTTTAAGCAGTTTATAAGCAGTTTCCTTGTACAATTTGATTGGGTTCAAGAGAAATTTTAATGTTGGGCTCAATGATCAACAAATATAAACAACAGGAACCCAACAACAGACCGCCAAAATTTAATTTTTGGCTGCCATGTTGTATTGTTGGACAAAGGCTATAAAGCATCATTGAAGAGGGAGCCTGCTGGCCACAAAGCTTTAGATTCATTGAAATAATGATGTAGACATTTAACAATTGGTAAGTACAGTATATTTATCAATTTGTGGCCTTGAATAGAGAGACATAAATTATATTATTTATGTCTATATGTTTGAATCATATTATGGTGTTTCTCATAATTTCTTTCTGTTTACAGTTTTAGAAGAGGAGTGGGACTTCTTGCATACCCATATTTTTGTGATTCTTTCAAGAAAAAAATCAGTGGATGATCTATTAAACCTAGCAATTATAATTACCAAAACAGTGCCGATTGAAATATCATATACTTTTGTGGTACAAGGATCGGAAAAAACTGACAACTGAAATTGTTCAAAATTGAAACCAATTACAGCTTTTCGAAGATGTGCACCTTAATTATTACAATAGCAGTGCCATAGGACAGATCTACAGAAATGTGTATTGTCAATTAATGCACAAAAGTGAAAATACAGCTGTTGCTAAAATTCTTTGATGATTTAATTGTGATCCATATTATTCATGTTATTATTATCTCTTGTATTATTTTTTTAACTTTTTACTTATGTGTGTTTGGATGAAGTGAATATTTGCTGTACTTTTGACTTTTTCCTTCAGTATTGAATTTTGTTGAACATTATTTATATGCCCTGGGATATATAAGATTTCTTACAAGTCAGTGGGTATACTTCCATGGTTGTACTTGTGTATGTAAATAAGGTACATGTATTAATTATTAGTTACACTAATTATAATAACAGATGCATAAAACAGTGTTTGATACTTTTTTAAACATTCATCTTAGCAATCTCTAATTGTTTGACTGTGCTATACAATTGTACAAAATACAATAAATTAAAATGTAACAAGCATTTCTGGTATAGGTAGATCTATTATAATTGCATATTATTTCAGGCTGGATAATAGGAAATGTCCTCCTGACTAATTAATATTTAAGTTTAAAAGGAAATAGATAAGCAGTATATAATAGTTTATTGGAAGTCCAGTAGCAGTTGTCAAAACTGCCTATGAACTGCTAAGAAACTGCCTATGAACTGCTAAGAAACTGCCTGTAAACTGCTTGCGAACTGGTTACGAACTGGTAAGGCTAAGAAAACTGCTTATAGATTACAAAAGGTTTGAAAGCAATTTGTTTATCCATTAGCAGTCAAGGGAAGGTTAAGTATCTACTCCAGAACTGCTAAAAAGTTCAAACTGTTAAGGCTAAGAAACTGCTAAATAACTGCCTTCCACTTTGCCATGGGTCTTCATTGCAAATTAATACTTGCCTATCCTTTCCTTTATATAACTAATGTACCCTTAATCATGAAAATATTATTTATGGCATATTACTATGTTTACCTTATTATCCAAATTCTGGCCTCACCCTTGTCTCTTTCATAAGCAAAATCTTTTGTTCTTATTGCAGAGTATCTGCGAAATATTCACCCTTTCTGTACTTATTGCAGAGTATCAATGTGAAATACCCTTTCTGTACTTATTGCTGAGTAACAATGTGAAATACCCTTTCTGTACTTATTGCTGAGTATTAAAGTGAAATACTTACTCTTCATGTACTTATTGCAAAGAATTAATGTATTGCAGTATCAATGTGCAATGTACCCTTTTTGACGTACTTATTGCAGAGCATTAATGTGAAATACTTACCCTTTCTGTACGTATTGTAGAGTATCAATGTGAAATACTTACCCTTTCTGTACGTACTGTAGTGTATCAATGTGAAATACTTACCCTTTCTGTACTTATTGCAAAGTATCAATGTGAAATACTTACCCTTTCTGTACGTATTGTATAGTATCAATGTGAAATACTTACCCTATCTGTACTTATTGCTGAGTATCAATGTGAAATACTTACCCTATCTGTACTTATTGCTGAGTATCAATGTGAAATACTTACCCTTTCTGTACGTATTGTAGAGTATCAATGTGAAATACTCAACCGTTCTGTACGTATTGTAGAGTATCAATGTGAAATACTTACCCTATCTGTACGTATTGTAGAGTATCAATGTGAAATATTTACCCTATCTGTACGTATTGTAGAGTATCAATGTGAAATACTTACCCTTTCTGTACTTATTGCTGAGTATCAATGTGAAATACTTACCCTTTCTGTACTTATTGCTGAGTATCAATGTGAAATACTTACCCTTTCTGTACGTATTGTAGAGTATCAATGTGAAATACTCAACCGTTCTGTACGTATTGTAGAGTATCAATGTGAAATACTTACCCTTTCTGTACGTATTGTAAGGCATTAATGTATTGCAGTATCAATGTGCAATGTACCCTTTCTGTACTTATTGCAGAGTATCAATGTGAAATACTCACCCATTCTGTCAATCGTATTGCTCACAGCGTTACTGTATTTCTCTTCAAGGTCTTCAATGTCCTCATGAGAGAGTCCAGGAACACTATAGGAAACAATTTTTAATTAACAATTATGCCAAAAAGTCATCAAATTTAAAATCTAGTGGTATATTTTTATATGCACATAATTTCATTAGAGTAATTGATGTCTTCCTCCTTTACCCTTGGCCATTATTCACTGACATTAAAACGTCTTTTGAATCCTGATCATAACATATGTAACGAGACAGTTAACAGTACATAATGGATGAATTGTACTTTGGTACTATGATTTTCACAATTCATCATCCAGTGACTTCCAGTGAAGTGACTTGACTTTTGAGATAGGACCTTGAGTTCGATTCAAGACGCCTCAACTTTGAATCTGTTTCAGATAAGATGTCTAAGCCTGGATACAGTGTTACACCTTAACTTTTCTGTGTCCCTGACCACCTTTGAGATACAACCTCATTTTAATATCACATCATGATCATGGGCATCAAGAATTTCAAATCAAAATTCAAACAAGTCGTGTGTTAGAAAGTTACAGCCTGGACAAAATATCTCAGTGTCTGGTAACCACCTTGAACTTTAAAATGCATATATGTACCTAACATCATCACAAAGATTTGGATCATGGCAAACAGGATTTATCTTGAAACTTTGAATTTATTTTCAGAGGCATTTGTAGAATTATAGCTTTGACATAACTAAAGATGAATAGCCAGGGCAGGATTTCAACATATTGCATCTATCACTTATTTTGATGTTGTGACTTTAAGACTATTATACAGCCTAGGTCAAGGGCTAAACAATACCATAGTCAAGTTTTTATTTACTCTACCAGGGCTGTAGAAGTAAGAGTCTGACAGATAACATGGAAGATGTCTTCTGCCATTAGGTCAAGGGTGAAGACATCAGTACGAATGCTGTCTTTAGAGAGGATAATAGAAAACTTGTTATCTCAGATTTCCAAGCTTATCCACTGTATAGTAGTTAGTCAGCATTCCTTTTTACACAATAGCATATTTAATGACTGAATAATAAAAGCATTTCTCCACCCATGTATACAAGCTATAAACATGTTTTAGATGTGCAGTAATGGTGGTGTGTCTGACGCAGACACCGAGGACTGATCATGCATGTTTTTTCTCCATCACCCTTGAGTCTTGTATCTACAATCAATTGTTTTCATGGATATTATAAATAAATTGTTTTTCATTATATCTTCTACCTGTCAATTATAGCATTTTCAAATATAATTATTTTGAATTGGTCTAAATTACATTGGCCTTTCATGATGTGACCAATTATTCATAAGAAGGGGCAAATGTTGACTGAATAGACCCACTTAATAAGGTGATGGGAATGCACCAGGGTCAACCATAGGTTCTCCAATGGAGATCCAATTATTAATATGCCCAATAAATAAAGATAGTCATTGAGTCAAGCAATAATTAGGTCAAATAATGAATATGCCGATATGATTTAGGCATAAATTACTTTTTATGACAAATTTAAAGTAAAAAGTGAAGCATATATATATATATATATATATATATATATATATATATATATATATATATATATATATATATATATATATATATATATATATATATATATATATATATTGAAAGGTTAATCATGTTTGAAAGAAAATGATGCGAGAGTTTATGCAAGTCATGCAATTTAAGGTTACAAGTTAAGGTTATTGTTTGCAAGTTGAATGTAGATATGGGCAGGTTTATGTAAGTTGAAAACACTTACAACTCTACATGAAAAATGACAAATGATGATGACATCTATCATTAAAGGATGTACCTATTATTATGCTCTTCTCCAATAAAAGCCAGTCCATTATAAGAACATGTATCATACACTAATAACATGCTTTTAAATGAATCAGTCTTCTAAGTAGTAAAATATCAACAAAACAAAATCAAAACTTTTTTTAAAAACAAATAAAAAAAGAAATAATCACTGAAACACCCTTTAACAAAAAGATCTTCCAAAGCAGATGATATGGTAAGGTTCCCCTTGTTTCAGTTAAAAATGGATTTGAAACAAAAATAGAATTTACTTGTTGGAGAAGTGAACATTTGTACCAGTTTTAATACATATATCAAACATCTACAAATGACCAAAGTCTCAGGATTTTTTTCTCTTTTTTATTGACACCTTATAGTCTTTTTTAAGATTTGTGTACTTTTTGTTTAGGTCCCTGTTTACCACATATAGTTGAAAACAGAGATTTTAAACAGGGGTGTAGGGTTTGCATGCAAAGCAAAACAGATATATGACTTTATAATGTCTAACACTATTTTTCAATCCATCCACATCGATTGTTTTATTTTAGCTGTTGTGACCTATTCTATTCTAACTCCACACAAGGGTAAATCATAATATTAATATTGTCTTTAAGAATCTGGAATTTGTCTGTGTTGGTTTTTAAAATCAAATAAATGTTGTTATGAAACTTCTGTTTATAATTGTTTCAATGAGATTGACAATTAAGTTTTATTGTTTTTTTTAAATCACATTTTGTGGTTATCAATGGTCTAGATCATTCCATATAATTTATGCAAAAAATCATTTTAATCACATTCCCTCTGGAATTCTCAAAAAAAATTCATCATAAAAAAGATTAACGTTTTAGAAAAAAGAAACTACATAGTTCTACAAATAGGAAATTATTCAAGCAGGCTAAAATCCTTACCATTTTTCCTTTTCAGAACAAGTTCCAGTGAAATTGCCTTTCCAGCAGCAGTATGGGTCACTAAGACAGGCATCGATTTTCTTGTACTTGTCACAAATGATGACTTTAAACTGTTTGACAGAGGAGTCTGTACTTACGTAGATCTCATCATTCTGTAAAAAAAAAAAACAGTACCTCAATTCTTAGTATGTTAACAATGCTGTCAAAATCAATAGTACCTCAATTCTTAGTATGTTAACAATGCTGTCAAAATCAACAGTACTTTAATTCTTAGTATGTTAACAATGCTGTCAAAGTCAACAGTCCCTCAATTCTTAGTATGTTAACAATGCTGGTAGAATCAACAGTACCTCAATTCGTAGTATGTAAACAATGCTATCAAATTAAAAACCTTATTTTTTAATTTTGTAAAGAAGTGATGGATATTGTATGGAATTAAATCTAACGTTTCACGGAACATATAAAGGAAAGTCAAAGTCACAATGTGGTCATTGATTATCGAAGGTCTTGTAGAAATTAATAAGCTAAATATAAATCCCTCTCTGCTGCTGTTAATATATACATGTATAAAGACAGTATGCATTTTGAACCCCCCTCCCCCCCAATAAATAAATAAATAAAAAGGCCAACTTCAGGTTTAAATGAAGGACAGTAAGCTTTAAAACTTGATAATATGATAAATTGATCAAAGTCACAAAGTCAGCAACCCATTTTACAAAAGCTTTTCTATAGCAATAAAGGTGTAACGTATCGGCTCCCAAACGCTTACAGTTGTTGACTGGATTGTACAGCTGTTATGATGAATTAAGGCATGTCTCTCCTGACATGAGTCATATCAAAGATTTTTTGAGAAGTATATTTTAGATAACTACTCATATAGCATAACTAAAAATCGCAAAGAAAATTTGGGGGTCAGTGTGCGTCTTACTGAGCAAGGGTACAATTAACTTGACCTTTTTGCACTTAAATTCAAAGATATTTTACCTGAGATGCAATAATGGCAATACATATAATCTTATTTCATGTAAAATAGTTTGAATAATGTTTATTACTGAAACTAGAAATAAGTACATAGGACATGAATACCCAGCCCAGGGTTCATTAGTAATACAACATGAACATTTGTATAAGTGTATAATGTTTGATGAAAATATCCTGAATAGTTTCTTTAAAACTGAGTTTATTACACAATAAATAGTAAATTCAAAAGTAATTGGGAAGGTCAAGGTAAAAATTGATGAATTTTCACTAAATAATGTATCAATGCAAAAGTTTACAAAAAAATATCTGAAATATTTTCTTGAGCAAAAAAAAAAAAAAAAATATCTGAAATATTTTCTTGAGCCAAAAAAAAAAAAAATATCTGAAATATTTTCTTGAGCAAAAAAAAAAAAAAATGGGAAAGTGAGGTCAAGGTCAAAGGAAAGGTTGAGGACATACATATAAGTGTTGATAAAGTTGAATAGTTCTCCTCAGTACGTATCAGCATATGAAGTTTGGTAAAAATATCTAACACTAATCCTTGATTTGTTTCTGTAAAACTATGCTAAACAAAAGTAATATATGACGTCAAGGTCAAAGAAAAGGTCAAGGTAAAAATGTTGATGTAGTTGATTAGCTCTCACCAATATGTATCAGCATATTACGTTTGATTAAAATATCTTGAATAGTTTCTTTGAAACTGAGCTTAATAACATTTTAAGATGAGTGAGGTCAAGATCAAAGGAAAGGCCGAGGTAAAAAAAAAAAAGTAAATGCCGTTGAACAGCTCTGATCAATATGTATTAGCATATAAGATTCGATAAAAATATCTTAAGCTTCTTTGAAATTGAGATATCACTAATTTAAGAAAGTTAGGTCAGGTCAAAGAAAAGGTCAAGATCGAAAGGTGTTGATGCAGTTGAATAGCTTTTAATTTGTATCAACATAACCAAGTTTGATAATGGTATCATGAATAGTTTCTTTGAAATTTAGTTCAACACAAATTAAAGAAAAGTAAAGTCATAGTTAAAGGAAAAGCCAAGGTCAAAAAATGTTGATGTACTTGAATAGCTATTATCAATATGTATCAGCTTATGAAGTTTGATAAAAATATCTTGAATAGTTTCTTTGACCCTGAGTTAAATGCAAATTGTGACGGAAGGACAGAAGAACGAAGGAACAAAAGACGGACATGACAAACAATATATGCTCGGGCCATATTCATGGCGGGGCACTAAAATCCTGCAAAAATCATTGTGTGACGTTTTTGCAATAAAAACTAGAAATATGTCCATAGGACATGAATGCCCTGCCGAAGGTATATTAGTTATGCAACATTTTAACACAAATAGAGAAAAGTGAGGTCAAGGTCAAAGGAAAGGTCAAAGTAAAAAAAATATTGATGCAGTTGAATAGCTCTCATCAGTATGTATCAGCATATGAAGTTTGTTAAAAATATTTTGAATGGTTTCATTAAAACTGAGCTAAAAACTTATTTAAGAAAAGTGAGGTCAAGGTCAAAGGAAAGGTCAAGGTAAAAAATGTTGATGCAGTTGAATAGCTCTCATCAGTATGTATCAACATATGAAGTTTCATTACACTATCTTGAATGGTATCTTTAAAACTGAGCTAAACACTAATTTAAGAAAAGTGAGGTCAAGGTCAAATAAAAGGTCAAGGTCAAAAAATGTTCATGCAGTTGAATAGCATACATCAGTATGTACCAACATATGAAGTTTGATTACACTATCTTTAATGGTATCTTTAAAACTAAGCTAAACACTAATTTAAGAGAAGTGAGGTCAAGGTCAAAGGAAAGGTCAAGGTCAAAAATGTTGATGCAGTTGCATAGCTCTCATCAATATCTATCAGCATATGAAGTTTGATAAAAACATCTTGGATAGTTTCTTTGAAACTGAGCTTTGAAAAGAGCTAAACGCAAAGTGTGAAGGAAGGACAGACGGAAGGACAGAAGGATGGAAGGACGGAAGGACGGAAGACGGACATGACAAACACTATATGCCTCGGCCATATTCATGGCGGGGCATAAAAAAAAAATCATATTTGGGGTATTAAAAATCTAAATAGACAATAAAATATTTTCTTGAATCAAGCTTTCTATGACTTAAGTGCTGTTCGGTTGGAAATATCGTGTAGTTAAAAATTATGAAAGCAAAAGTTGGGGCCAGTGATGTAAAATTTGAGGGTCAAAATATGCGGTTTTCAGACAATAACTAATGCAAATTTTATCTTGTCTTCTTCAATATATCTTCATTTCTTGGCAAATTCTGTTGAGTGAATGTTTAAAATTTGTTCTTAAAGTATTATTTGAAACCTATATTTAATATTCTTAGCATATAATAACGCAAAAAATTTTCTGAGTAAAATATGTAACGCTAAAATTCCAAGATATTGAATTTAACAAATGTGTAGATTTGAAGAAATTTCTATATATTTTATATATTCTTCCACCACAAGAAATAGTCCCACATAAATATCTTGTTTCTGTATGATTTTGTGACCAGTTTTTAAATTGAATACTGTATAATTTGCATTGCTAAATTCAAATGTGTTATAAAAATTGAATTGTAATAAAAAGTATTGAAGATAAAGGTTCTGACCAAACTTTTATCAAAAGCTGAGGAGTGATAAAAGTTAATCAGACATTTAAAGAAAATGTGTTCCCTGACATGACCTCAATACTGGATATGACATAGAACTCCTTAACACCTGCATTTTATGTAGATATTTATATCTCCATGAAGTTTCATAAAGATTTAATGTACTGTAAGAATGTTATGAAACTGTGATAGTGCCTCTCAGACAAACAAACAGGCAGACAGACAGATGGATGGAAAAAGTGATCTCTAAGTGAGCCCCATATAGTCTTCTCTGATAATGATGAAATCTTTATGAAGGAAACAAGACAGATGCTGATATTCAGTCTTATATTCAGAATAGTTCTCAATCCCAAGTCTCTCATCATACTATACTTAATTGTTGTATTCCTTACAAAGAACTTCATGTCCCAGATGACCTCTGATTTGGGTAATGGTGAGAACACTGTAGATATGGCCTGGTTTTTGCCATTATTCCATGAATGAATCTTGTACACTTCTCCTCTATCTGAAAGCAGAAGAAACACAAAAATCAGACCTCGTTAGGATTCAAGAGAACCACTTTCATTTAAAATAAATTTGCGTTTTACCTGCATACTTATTATTTCTCTGTTCTGAACAGTTGAAGTTCAGGGAACATTGACAAGTAGTTCAAACACGAGAAAACAAAAACAATAAAAGTTACCGGTGCCTACACTAAAGATCTGATACTATATATATGCGGTCAATTTTACATATACTAACTATAAAACTCTTGCTTTTGCGACAGGAAACTTACTAGAGGCAGCATAGAGAATGAGGGAACCTCCCTGATGACTTCGTTTCTTGTCCAACTGAAGAACATGCATCTGGATGCCATCCATTAAGACCAGGGGCTTGTTCCCCTGTTGTTGTACTGGGACGTCCTTTAGGGGATACTCCATCATAAAAAACACCTCAACGTCCTTCAGGCTCTTTGAATTGTTGATACACTGTAAACAAATGTAAATAAATATTACTTTGCAATTTTAATTGTTACGCAAATTGATATGGAAGGAAAAAGAAGAAGTATGTTGCCTTAGAAGCATACAGTGAAACATTAATTTTTCATTATTCCTAAGTTGAATTAATACTAACTTTTCCTGGCTCACTTTTATCGGGGATTTTATTTGCAGGGAGGGGGGTCCAGATAGAGGTAGGAGTCTCCCTATACTTGTAAACCCGGTCAGCAAACCTGTCCTTGACCGAGTCCACTGTAAATGCACAGATGGCAGAACCAGACGACCCATTACTGAAACAATACAGATATTGTGACGATTAGCTGTAGTCTCCCAAAAAGAACTCGTCACTATATGTTCAATTTCAATTTTTATCAAAGAATTCAACAAATTACATCTAACTCACTAATACTTCTTCACTAAAACTAAAACTCTTAGACACACATCAAAAATCATTTCTTTCCCCCCAAACATTTCTTAATATAACCAATAAAAATGAAATAAAAACATCAAAAGAAAAATGGTTGACATGAAATGTCATCATGAATGGCTTCATGAAATATGCCTACGTGCAAGGCTGTGTGATTTACACACCAATAATTCACACAAAACTTAGAAACATTCCTTAAATGTCATTTCCCTATTATTTGACTATTATATAGGTGATACATCTAATTATGGAATAACGAAATTGAAAACATTGAAATATGTAGTCCGACTTTGAAATTGTTATTGATTAAAAACTTGGAATTAACATGTATTTCTGAATCATGACCATGATGATGATCATGTTTTACAATTGACTGAAAAATCTTCTTGGTACATTTTCACAAGGTTTTGACAATCTGGCGTTAAATCGTCAAAATCTACCCATGAATTGTACTTGCTACTGTAGATTTCTTATTTTATGCGAGTTCTTACTATCGCGAAATGGCTCTAAGACGTCATATGGCGAGAAGAAAAGTTCGCCAGTGAAAGGTTAGCTGCAGCTGACCTACGACTTAGGCCCTACGACCTTTTCCTTTAAGGATACAAAAAAGGCCTTTTTCGAGATTTTCAACAATTTCGGGATTTTTGGCTAAGAAAAAGAAGACCTGGAAGCTAAAGGAACGGAAGTTTACAAAATCGCAAGGGCAGATAATCGATGTATAGGGAAAACTCCGAGGGTAATCGAAAGCGAATGGTAACACCCAAGAAATTCCAGCTTCGCGGTAAAAATGTTCACCGATAAGAAAAGGCAGTGAAAATAATAAGAACTGTCTAAAGTTTGGTTTTCACAGGCTAAGGCGGCGACGGGACGAGTCATTTCATTTAATGTATATTACATAATATGCATAATATACAGGATATTAGCTATACAAGCGCACTATATGTTATACCACGATTATCGCCCTTGCGGCGTTACCATGCAACCATGTAAACTTCCGTTCCTTCCAGGTCGATTTGGAGAGATGAGCCTCTAAATTGAAGAAATTGTATCCGTTTTCTGTTGATTGAACGCGTGTTGACGACTGACACATCAACATTTAGGAAATTCATCACTGTAGGGGATAGAACCATGACAACGAAATAAATTAATGCTTTAGAGTCTAGAAATAGGTGCTGAAGTGGGTGGGTGGGAGTAATTTTTTCCAAGAAGACAGCTTTCGTTTCCTTGTAGAGTTTATGTATATAGGTATGGTACGTTTTTTTAAACATGGTATGTCTTGTCTGAAAGTGTCAGAATCCTTATTGTAATAACTCTTTAAGTGTATTTAAAGTAGATTCAAAATTTTATTAATTTATTTTACATTTAGCAATCAGGAGGACAAGCCCCTATGTTCTTGTTCATAGAAATCATTGCCTCGATCGGATACCCCTAGTATCCGGATTCTCCACCAATTGTGACGATTAAGTTTTGTCTCCAAAAAAGAACTCGTCACTACATGTTCAATTTCAATTTTTTTTGTAGAATTAAAAAAATTAGTCTAACTCACTAATACCTCTTCACTAAATCTTATATTCTTAGACACACATCAAAAATCATCTCTTTCCCCAAATCCCCTCCCACATTTCTTAATATAACCAATGAAAATGAAATAAAACATCAAAAGAAAATGATTGACATTAATTTAGAAAGAATTCATATGACAGGAAATGCTTAACTTTTTATCTCTACGCTGAATGTATAACATAAAATACTGTCATTGAACCCGTGGGACAGGACGGGGAGAGATGTCTAATTTGAAGAAATATAACAAAGATGCTGAAACATCAAAGTAAACGTAAAATACATAAATTCACTCCTTGACAATATCAAGCTGAACCTCAAAACATTGAAAATCTTTACATCTTCCATAATCGCACTTTGGAAATTTTTTTTGTATGTGTTTATTTTATGCTAAATACACCATAAGAAAGCTTTTGTATAAATATCCCCTTGCATATATATGACACCAAATTAAGTTAAGGAAGGGAATAAATGTACGGCTTATTGACCCTGGCAGGACTTTCATCTACAAGTCCAAGGTGATCAATGACACCAAATTAAGTAACAGGAAAGGAATAAATGTACGACTGGACCCGGGACCCCTGAATTACTAGTGAAGAATCAGGTGCTCTATCAACTGAGCTACCCAAGCTGATACCAACGGCCCAAACCATATACTAATCATGCTGGCATGCAGCTAGTATAAACCCTAAGTTTCCACAGGAAAAAAAAACCACATACAATGATATGTGATGATACATATTCAATGACATGATTGATGGAACATTGATGGTAAGAAATGAAATATAAAAAATACGAAATACAAAAATATTAACACTGACAAAAATGAGAGAAAAATTGTGCAAAACGACAAAGCGACATTAAATACACATGGCAACACAAAAATAAATGAAAGTGACCATAATTAGTTACTGACATGATGGTGAGACGGAAAAAATGACCATTATTAAATGGACATGGCATAAAAATGAAATGAAAACGTGAAAAAATGACGGATGACAACAAGATAATAAAAAAATCTGACAAAAACGGAATGAAATTTTTTGGAATGGGGCACTTCACTCCCCGCCTGATATCTTTAAAGAAAAATGATATCACTCTTATAACTATATCTCACAAGTTTACTGTTCAAATAGAAGTCCTTAACCTAATTCCAAGTAAGAATTTGAGAACAGGTAAATGAATTCTGAAATGGGTCGGATAAATTCTTTTGGAATTCCATCTCGTATGATTCGCACTTTGGCTTTACGAACACGGCCATCGTCACTTTTCATGGCATTCACAATAACTCCAAATGACTAATATTTCTCGGAAAATTACTGTCTTTCATCAACACATCTCCGTCTTCTGAGTTTCGAATGTTTTTCTCCCACTTTCTTCTCTTTTGTCGAGTTTGAATGTATTCTGTGGATCAGCGTTTCCAGAAAATTTCAGCCAAAACCTGCACTCTTTTCCACTGATGTTTGTACATATCTGTCTGATTGATGTTTTTAAATGGTTGAATATCTGTATCGGCCCTCTGAGTGATAATGACGGATGGACTCAGAACAAAGGGGTTGCTCACTAGAAACTGGTACTAAAGATCTGGCGTTCACGATGGCCATAACTTCACACATGAATGTTACGAGTCAATAAATTGCCAGGAGTATCAGAGAGCAAAGAGGCAAGAATCCTTCTAGA
Organism: Saccostrea echinata; assembly: GCF_033153115.1. Taxonomy (NCBI): domain Eukaryota; kingdom Metazoa; phylum Mollusca; class Bivalvia; order Ostreida; family Ostreidae; genus Saccostrea; species Saccostrea echinata. Next base: position 15,855,998 of record NW_026889755.1, on the reverse strand, counting down.
GACTCCTATCATTCTCTTCTACACTCCTCCCATGTGGGAAGAGTGGAGAGGAATGAACTTCCAGGAAATTCCTTGAGAATTAAGGTAATGTGACATTCTGGGATCTTCTTCATTAATGACGTGTACCTCCTAGTCGTCAACTGAACCAATAAAATTCGATCCGCAATCTGATCTAAGTTCCTTGACTGGACTGCGTATGCTAATAAATCTCCTTAGAGCATTGATGAAACAGGGTGATGTCATTCCCTCGATCACCTCAATGTGAATGGCTCAAATAGTCAAGCATATAAAGAGGACAGCCCATCGCTTAGGGTGTACTATTCCACCTCTAGTTCTTCTTTTGACAATTTTCCATAAACACATCGACGCTAACAAAGGTGAAAGGCGGAGTAGGAGTCAAACGATCATATGGGAGGTTAGTTATCTTTTGCTCTAAAGGTTTAGCACATAGTTTTCTGCAGGTTAGACAATGATAAATAATTTTTGAAATCAATTTCTTTTCTCCAATGATCCAGTAACCTGCTGATCTCAAGGCTCCTTCTGTAATGTATCTCCCTTGGTGATGTACATCCTGATGATAATGGAGAGCTAGAAGACGAGAAACATGCTGATCTTTTGGCAACAAAATTGGAAATTTCTCATGATTTAAAATCTTTGAATGACGGAGTCTTCCTCCTATACAAATGAGTCCATCTTCACCCATAAATTGATCCAAGTGGTATAGTGGACTATTACGAGAGACGTTTCCATGCTTAAAGGACTTTACCTCCTCACAAAAATGCTCTCTTTGTACGAAATGACGAACGGCCAATTTCGCAGTCTGCATATTTTCTGAAAATTCTACGAGGGGTGATCAAAAAGTTCGTTCGCGAACTAATTGAATAACTTCCTTAAAAGACATAAAATGAGGTTTCAGTGTTTATTATTTTTCAAAGTAGTCCTCTCCGATTTTAATGCACATCTGCCACCGTTCTGCCCATGCGCGAATCACGTGATCCAGGCAGTCACGTGACATGCACCGTAGCAGTCTGTTCAAAGAAGCTAGAAGATTTTTCCGAGTCTTGTATTTCTTACCATGCAATTTATTTTTTATAACAAGAACAGTCCATATGTCAGAAATGGCCAAATCTCGGCAATAGCATGGGTGGATAAGGATATCCCCTCCCACAATTAGTATGGTGACCCATCACAACCCGAATTCTCTGTTTCGGGAGCGTCGTTTATCCAATGTGGATAAAGTGTGGCAGCCTTCTTTTTATCATATCTCATATGTTTTAAGACTAAAGTAAACGATATTTTAGGGATTTAATGATTATATTATTGTTAAAATATTCAACTATTTTTCTAATTGTAACTTGACGACGTTTTATAACAAATTGCTCAACTAAGGACACATCTTTTTCCCGGCTTGCTTTCGCTGGGCAACATAACAAACATCATTTTTGACCATCTCCCTGCCTTCACTAAAATAATCAATCCAATTAATGATTGAACGTCTGGTAAGTCTTTTGTCTTCATAAACCTTGTACAAATTATCATCTTCTACTGCAAAAGAATTTCCAAGATATACGTTAAACTTTACATCCGTACGTTACTCGAGTACGACTGAGTCAACCATTTTTTGTCACAAGTGACCTATATATTGACGTCATTTTTACATTGTGACGTCACAAACACGGAGCAAAACATTATTTAACATGTGTTATTTATAGAACATATGTATAATTATATGTATGCCAAATTTCATTCTGATCTGAATTGTGGTTTTGTAAATATAGAGATAGTTCGCGAACTTTCTGATCACCCCTCGTAAAACATCACATTGGTGCCAACCATGACAGTTCTCTCTAAGGTGTTTGAATGAGCGTAAAACATGAATAAGGTAAGATACCACTCTCAGCAGAGAAACCTTGTAAAGCCATCAGACAAACGATCTGTGTCGACAGATACACTGGTTGTCATTAAAGAACCTTCAACTTTCAGTTCTTTATCTGTGTCTGGATCCACTAACGGATAGGATAGTTCTCTCCTGAACCAGCATGTGTCTGGGTTGAGGGTCCAAGTAACCATGAAGAGAATTCAAGATCTGCAGCTGCAATAACACGTGTAGCACAATTACCTGGGTTGAATTTTGATGCAATATATATCCACTGATGAGGGTTTGTGCTCTGATGAATACGTTCCACACGAATGGAGACGCACATGAAAAATCTCCCAGTGTGATTGTTTATATAACCAAGCACCACTTTACTATCTGTATGAAACCACACATTGTTAAATTGGGTTTTCAAAGCACTGATGATAGTGTCATGAAGTTCAACAGCTGCACATAATTCTAGACGTGGCATAGAATGACCGTGAGACGATGCCACTTTTGCCTTCCCATGACGAATCTTATGGTTATTTATTGTTGGGTGAGGTAGACTGAATGTATGCAACAGATGCAATGGCATCCTCAGATGCATCACAATACAAGATAAGGTCTTTTTTGTAGATCCGAAAAATGAGGAACTCCCGTAAGTGTAGCATCGTGAAATGTCAATTTTCTGGAGATGACGTAATAAGCCTGTCCATCAATCCATTGTGATTCAAGTTCAGGAGAAATACAATCAGCCCAGTCAACTTTTTCTCGCATTACTTTATGCAAAAAGAATTTTACTGCTATAATGGCTGGAGCTAGAAAGCTGAGAGGGTCATTTAAACTATTGATGACTGAGAGAACTTCTCTTCTGGTAATTGGTACGAAAACGCAATAGAACATCTAGGAGACTGTTATTGAAATCTGGTCCATGCAATAGTACACTCTTCAAAGATACACCTTGATAGCATGTCGACGAGTAAAATACAACACGATTTTTCCCAGGTTTGCGTGGATTGTAGACACCAAATAATGGAAGATGCCACGATTCCTCATTGCCGCCGTAGAGGGGGTGTGACTTCAGCATGTCCTTGGTCAAGCATGTTCCCAACAAACGAAATCGTGTGCTGATGCTTCTCATAATCTTTCATAAGACTACCGTGCAGATTCACTGCACGGCGAAGAGTGTAAGCACTATTGTTGGGCAAGACTGTTCGATCATAACGGAACGGAATAATGCTTACCAATTACCAGAGTCTGCCTTGCTGAAACTACTGTCCATAATACGGAGGAATTCCTTGTCCTCGACTGACATTCCAACTTTGCTGTCGTTGCTCCTTTTCATAAACACGTTTGCACCAAGTTCTCCCTTACTGACATGGATTTAAATGCCATTCTCACAAAAAGGAAACATCGTAGGACTTCCATTTGGTAATACATGGAGATGAGTTTTCTGCACGGTGATGTTTGGTTTGTAAACTTTGTTTAAACATGATTTTCCTATAATTACCCATCCTAATCTAATTATAAGTTTCTGGGCAAAAGGAAAATTTTCAGATTTGTCACTCAACCTTTGGTCAAGAGCATGATTTGCTGCATTTAAGTCCTGTCCAATTAGAAGAAGGGTCTTCACATCATAAAGAGGAGGTATATAGGGTCCAATGTCTCTGAGATGCTTAAATGACACGCAACTTCGGGTGTCACTATCACGTACTTTATTACCGGTATGTTGTCACATTTAATCAAAGGTGGTAAGTTCAACTTTTGTATACTGTTATACGATTCCACTACACAATTTTCTGCAATCTTGCCAGAAGATCCTGATGAACCAACACATGTTGTGAATTTTTGATTGTATGTTGCTTTATGCCCCGTTCGAGAATTTTTCTCTCATATACAGGCTTCGCCATATACCGGTGAAGGGCTTCAAATTTAGACCTTTACTTGGCACTTAGGGATATTGAGCAGTGAAGGATCTTTATCGTACCAACGCCTACCGTGACACGGGGGGTAATTCGGTTTTTAAGGTCTCATCCGAAGAATCCCTCAACTTTCACTTCAAAGTGCCGAGTGCTTGGCTAAGGAACAGTTGCTACTTATTTTTTATCGACTTAGGTCAGTCGCGGCTGTGATTCGAACACACGATCTGCTGATCACGGAGCGAGCGCTCTACCGACTGAGCTACCATGACGGTCAACAGATGTTGTGACTGAGTATTCAATCTCTGGACTGTCAATCTGGAGAAGAGAAAAATGTTTTGATTAGCATGTGACTGGTTGCTTTGTTCATCTAAAATTGCATAAGTCAGAACTGAGTTTTAGGATGATCTTTGTGGTACACTCGTACTAACACAACCTTTGCACAAGACTTCCCTGGGAAATATTTTCCACATACTTCTGTGCACTTAGAATTTAAAGTCAACAGAGTCCTTCTGATTTTCCTCCCTTCCGTGACCACTTGGTTTTGTGTAAGAATATTCTAGTTTCCCTTCACCATCCTTTGGCTTGAAGTAGATGTGCAATGCTGTGGGATGATCTTTACTTCTGCATTCACTACATTCTGTCTTTAAGGAACATTTCTTTAATGGTCTTTAGATTTACAACATCCAAAACAAATGTTATTTTCTCTAGTTAACTATATTGATAACTTTGACACTATGAAAACTATAATTAACTATTGTGATAACTTTGACACTTTGATTCACTATAGTGATAACTTTGAAAACTTTGATTTACTATAGTGATAACTATGACACTATAGTGATCACTTTGAAAACTTTAATTTACTATAGTGGTCACAATGGCACTATAGTGATCACTTTGAAAACTTTGATTTACTACAGTGATAATTATAGTTAACTATAGTTTACTATAGTATTTTGTTAAATTTGGACCGAGCCACTTAATAAGCATGTCAAGTTCATCTGTTGCATTCATTTTAAGTTCCTTCACAAGTCTTTTAAAATTAACTTTCCATGATTCATAAGTTTCTGGCTTTTTACTGAACTGAGTGAGTTTTGAAATGGATAGTTCCTTTTTCAATAAGAATTAACCTAATTCTGCTACAGTTCAATTTTCACGAGGATGCAAAGTAAAAACCAAAGGATTTGACTGCTGTAAATCAACACAGGATTCAGGCTTATCATAATCAGAACTCAGGTTCAATGTATCATCCTGTATAACATTCTTTGTATTTGTTGTAGATGGGTGTGGTGTTCTCACAGAAGGTTGTTCAACATCAGTAAAATTTTAAAGGTGGTTGAATGCGAGTTTCTTCTTTACATTGAACTATTGAACTGTATTATATTTTAACAAAATCTAAAATCAGTTTGTCCTGGGCACATACATATTGATTCACACGGTCTTTTGAGTTCATTGTTTCTAAATTCCGAATCGAATGCTGAGTCAATGACATGTTTTCTATATTTCAAACTGCATCTTCAAGTATTTCTACCTCGGTTATAGTAGCTGTTGCTTCCTTTTTATCATCCAAGAACTTAAGTTCAGCTTCAATGAAATACCTTTATACCTTTCCTTTTCTGTTTTTGCAATGTTCAATCGATTCTGTTTAATAAGAAGAGCTTGTTTTCTCGAAGTTCTTTTTCACTGATGGTTAATTTGGCTTTAGCTACTTCGGCTTTAGCTCGTTTCTTGAACAGATTTCAAAGATGAACCGACTGAGGAACTATGTAAACTTCCTGCAGAAACTGAGAGAGGTTGTCCCTGTCTCTTTCAAATCCATCACTTCTCCTTATCTGTTGTGACCATCTGTTGTATAAGATCTTTCACATTGTCTAAACACTGATTTACTTTTGCTTGCATTTCTGAAGCTTCCTCGTCAATGCCTTGTAATAAACTGGCACTCCGTGCTGTATTGTTCCGTAACAATTCACACAAGTTCTCATAATTTTCTTCATAATTTTCATAAATCACAGACAAATCATTGTGAAGGTTTGCAATAAATGTTTGTCACTGCTAGGTATTTCATCTAACTTTGCAATAAGTTTATGTAATTTCACATTCAACACTTCATACTTCTCAAAATATTTGTTGTATATCAGTTCAAATTGTTCTTGGCCTCTATCCGTCATTGTCTTTTGCCGTGGTTCTCTTGTAAACTCTTTATTTCAACTCATTGTGATTTTACTATGTAAGTATAATAATGTCCCACACTCAACAGGACAATGTCAGGAATACACCATTTCTTACTATGCTGGCATACAGCTAGTATAACCCCCCCCCCCAAGTTTCCACGGGATTAAACGAAAAACCACAGATTATTCAATGACATGATTGATGGAACATTGATGGTAAGAACTGAAATATAAAAAAAAAATACGAAATACAAAAATATTAACACTGACAAAAATGAGAGAAAAATAGATGCAAACAGGACAAAGCGAAACTAAATAGTAAATACATATGACAACACAAAAATAAATAAAAGTGACCATATTTAGCTACTTACATGGTGGTGAGACGGAAAATGACCATGAATAAATGGACATGAAATAAAAATGATACAAGCAAATTCAAAGAATTGTGGTCCCCCGCTTTCGGTGTCTTAATGGATGGGATGTCATTATATATAGCATGTTGTAACTGTCTTCTTAGTGTGTCCTGTCTTATCTGTGCATTATACAAAAAAAAACATAAATTAAGCTTTTCAAAACTACATCAAACTTCAAGATCAAGGTCAAATATCATAATAAAATCCGAAATGTTTTGTCACAAGTAATGCACATGTAAAAAAAAATATATCAAAAACCAGAGTATACAATCGGAAAGGTCTTGAAACAGGTAATGCACATATCAAATGTAAATACCATATCTTCTCTCAATCAAATGTTATTAGCAATGCTCAACTTTAAAAAAATATCGTCAAACTTCAAGGTCAAGGTGATGGGAATAAAAATCATAGTACATTTGGAAATGCTTGTCACAGGTAATGCACGAGTCAAATATGAATGCCCTGTCTTTGCTCCTTCAAAAGTTAGCAACACTGATGAAATGTTTGAAAATTGGTTCAAACTTGAAGGTCAAGCAAACGGGGGCAACTATCATAGCATATTCAGAAACATTTTGACACAGGTAATGCACTTGTCAAATATGAATGCCCTATCATATGTCATTCAAAAGAAATCACCAAAGTATTTTTTTTTAAATTTAGGTCAAACATGAAGGTCAAGGTCAAAAGGTAAAAAATCATAGCATAATCGGAAGCACCTTGTCACTAGTAATGGACATTTTAAATATGTAAGCCGTGTATATTCTCAATCAAAAGTTATAAGCAAACATAAAAATTTTGTAAAGTAGGTCAAACATCAAGATCAAGGTCATGGGGTCAAAAACCATAGTATATTTGGAAAGGTATTGTTACAGGAAATGTACATATTTAATATGAAAGCCCCACCTTTTCTCATTCAAATTTTATGACCAATTTAAAGTAATATTAATTTTTTTAAAAGTAGGTCAAACTTCAAGGTCAAAGTCAGATTTCAAAAGTCATAGTAAAATTTCGAAATCTCTTGTCACAGGTAATGTTCATGTCATATATAAGACCCCTATCTCTTCTCACTCAAAAGTTATAAGATAAAATTTTGGAAAAGTAGGCCAAACTTCAAGGTCAAGGTCATGGAGTCAAAAATCGTAGTATATTTGGAAAGGACTTGTCACAGGTAATATACAGGTATAATATGAAATCCCTACCTTTTCTCATTCAAAAGTTATGACCAATTTAAAGTAATGATCTTTGTTTTTGAAAAATAGGTCAAACGGTCAAGCTCAAGGGGTCAAAAATCACAGTATACTTGGAAAGGTCTTGTTACAGGTAATGTACATGTGAAATTTGAAAGTCCAATCTCTTCTCACTCAAAAGTTCTGGCCCAGGTTAAAGTTTTTGTGACAGACAGACTGACAGACGGACAGACTGACAGGCGAATGAGATTTAATGTCCCCTCGCTTTTGCGAAAGCGGGGGACAACAAGTAAATCGGCCGCCAACAAAATTTAGCATTTCAAAAAGTTCTTTCACATTTAAGCATCCAAGAAAGCACAAAGTATTCAAAGTCAAAGGGGAGTTCATTTTTATTTCCGACTGTCTTCAAAGCAAATAAATAAATAAATTAATTGATTAATAGAAATTTTGATGCATTTGTTCATCAAATTGATTTATCAATGTAATTATGTCAGTGATGAATGATAAGAATATTTATTGTCTTCAAAATAAAGATGTAGACCTATTTTTATTCAGATCTCATGATGAACTACGTGTTGATACCCTGGATCTTTGTCGCGTGATGATGCCGATGATTTCTGCAGAGCAGGCTATGCTGCACGGCGCGGTTCAAAATGTAGAAAAAACTAGAGCCGAGCTCGTTGCAGAGCAACGAATAGGTCTTCCGTTGGAGCAGTGACCTTGAGTCAAGGTCATGCCATATTCTAAGATGATAAATAATCTTTTAAGGGACTATCAACTTGCAATGCTTCGCCAGTAGAAAGACAATAAAATAATGTACACTTTCTATTTCGTGACCTTGAACTTTTCCAGATGACCTTGCGTCAACCTATGACACACTCTGGTTATGACGCAAACCTATCTGTGTTACCGACTTGACAAGTTAACACAAGTTCTTTCAGACCACACATCCAGTAAAAGCATCTTGTTCTTAGTGACGTTGAACTTGAGTTAAGGCCATGACACAGTCTGTATGATACCAACAATACTCATTCTGAGTGTTTCCAACTTGACAAGTTTACAAATGTTTTTTTCATTTCGTTTCCATATAGTTGTAATTTATTACTTTTAACTCGCTGGCTTCAAATTTTATTGTATATATGTTTTATGTCCAATTTCGATATTGAAAAACGTCGGCATCTTTGAGTACGTGTACAAGGTGCATTACGTTACCCTATCACATCATGTTTTATAATGCAGACCATACATGTATATATAGTCAGCGTTATAAAAAAAGGTTAAAAAAAAGCCATTTTATTCATCAAAAATCTCTGCTTAATTATATGTGTCGCCTGCTTTTAGCTTCATTAAAGATGTAACTAAGTCTAAAAGTTATCAGCTATTTATTTGCTAAAAGGCATTGAACATAGTTCATGCCAAAAAAACAAAACAAAACAAAACAATCCAGGGATAGTAAGACTGCGATAGAATCTAACAATCAATTAGAAATGCAAATCCTTAACCCCTGAAAGCTAAAATGGATATTAATGAAATTTGAATAAATTTATTATATATAATTATATATAAATTATTTAAGTACGTGATTTCAACAATCCTTCGAAAGAGGCTTCAGTCTTTCATATCAGCAATTGTCAGTCTACACCATCCATTTTGGAATACCGATCCCGTTGTATTTTCATAGTACTTAAATTTCAGTTTTTGTGGTTTCTTTATTTCATACAGTGTCAAAATACATTGTCATGAGATCATAAACATGTATAACTGTAATTATTAAACCCTGCCTCTGTAATTTCAAAAGACATAAGTTAAATTTAACCCTTCGCAGTATATTTTACAAAATAGGTCAAAGGTCAAGGTCAAGTGAACTGTAACGCTGGTATTTTTCAAAATGTTTTATGACAAACAGTGCACATTCTAAATAGCATAGACTTACCTCATAAATATCAAAAAGAAGTTCTATATAGGCATTATTGGTTATTTTGAAAAGTAGGTCAAAGGTCAAGTTCAAGGATATCTAGGTCGGAAGCCATGGAAAAATACAAAAGCCATAGTGTCAAGCTATATGTGCAAATTATCAAACCCATACCTCTTACATTTCTCGAGATATAAGGTGTGACAGACGGACGGACAGCAAGACAGACGCCAGGTAAATTGATCGCTAAGTGCTGCTCTGCTCTGCAGGCGACACAAAAATGTTTGTTTGATTGTCTGTTTGTTGTTTAACGTCCCTTGAGCTGCCAGCATTTGCCAGTGGAGGGCTGCAAATTCAGACCTATACTCGACACTCAAGGCCATTGAGCAGTGGGGGATTTTTTTCATGCCGGCACCTACTGCTAAACGGGACCTCGGTTTATACGGCCTCATCCGAAGGACCATACTCCACGTTCTGTAGTGAAATTGTTTGTTTGTTTGTGTGTTAACGTCCCCGTCGAGATTTTTCACTCATATGAAAAAACCACCACTTGCCGGTGGAGGGCTGTAAATTCGACACTCAAGGCCATTGAGCAGTGAGGGATTTTTTTCATCCCAGCACCTACTGCTGCACGGGACCTCGGTTTATACGGTCTCATCCGAAGGACCAGTTTCCACGTCCCGTAGTGGAATAGTTTGTTTGTGTGTGTGTTGTTTAACGTCCCTCTCGAGATTTTTCACTCAAATGGAAACGCCACCACTTGCCGGTGGAGGGCTGCAAATTCAGACCTATACTCGACACTCAAGGCCATTGAGCAGTGAGGGATCTCTTTCGTCCCAGCATCTACTGCTACACGGGACCTCGGTTTATACGGTCTCATGCAAAGGACCGGTCTCCACATCCCGCAGAGGGAGTCGAACCCACTACGTAAAGATTAACTCCTTACTCCGCGACTCTAGAGCAAACACTCAAACCACTGCGCCACGCGGGCGACGTGGTGGTATTCGAAACCACAACTACGAATCGTAGGGGTAGAAACATTTTGATAAATGTATTATCATTATGAAAATCATGTTCTGACTTAAGCCTTTTGAACGCAATTTCATTTCTTTCTGGGACGGGGCACAAACAATCAAATCTTTTTGATATCTAAGCAAAAAAATAAAAAAATAAAAATAAAAACATAATTTGGGGGTGTGGGGGGAGTGGGGGGTGGGCACGACCATATAGCTTTAAAGTGCGGGTCTGGGGTATAAATAGCAGCCAATGAGAAAAATGGAGGAAATTTCAACTTTCTTGCCACTCTTCACTTCGCAGGAGATTTTTTTGAAATTATATCTATACCGTCAATAAACATCTTCCGAAAGTTGTTGAGCAATCTAACTAAGCTATCAAGTGTGTTTGGGTGTTTACAATACAGAGTAAAAAATATATATACAGCCTATAATATTCATTTTAAATTCTGAGGCGATCGAAATTTCAAACTTCTTTGGAGTTTGATGGACAGCTTTAGAATGTTTACATTTACACCGGAAATGCCCGTCGCTATTGACGCATGCTAATGGCCGCCATATTCTCACCTCAAAAGAAAAGACGAAAATACTCCGAAAATAATCCTCAATACTTTTTATTATCCTTTCATCAAGTTGTAAATTAGAAACAAAGCCCATGCTTAGAACACAGAGAGTGTAAACAATTATCACTGTGGGTCAGTCATGCTGTTTTAGTCACTGTAGTGAAGCATCACATCGGCGAGATAACAAAGATTATCAGCGTGACACGTGTCTGTGGCTATCAGCAGGGTTAGACCCAGAAAACAATCAAGTGGAAATGAAAACAAAAAAATCATAATTATAAAGTCACACTATTAAAAAAGAAATCTTCAAAATATTTTTTAGTTCCAACGATGTCCCATGTATGGCTTATTTTTTGGATTCGGAAACCAATACCTAACAAGTTCTAAAACGCATTCTGGTAAAATATCCCTACGATGGCACACAACGTTTCGTAATCTTGGATCATTGAGTAAAGCAGTTCTTTTCTTCGCTATATATCTCTCATCCAAAAACACACCTCTATGAAAAAGAATTTGTACCTTTCTTTTCTAAGAGAACTGTTCCGTGTGTTTGGTGGCACAGGCTCCGATGCCCACCACATTTGTTTATTGCGTTCGTCAGTTATGCAAGGTTTACATAAACAATTCTGACATTCCTCACAGTTTTCATTTTGCGGGATAAGGTATGTCCTTTCAAAATTCATGCCTTCCTCTTCATTTCTATCATTTTCAATTGTATCTTCATTCATCTCTTCTAAATCCCAGTTATTAAAATTAAAGAATTGTATAATGGCTTCTCTTTGTTCGGAATTAACTCTCAATGAAATAACACTTTTCTCTTCTTGTTCCTCCATTTTGCTACAATGAGACCGCGTTTTGTTTTGGAGGGAAGTTTTTCAGGGGAGAGGTATATTAAGGGACTCAGGATTTCATTTAATTTACTATAAACTCTATTTATTGATAAAACTGGAAATTATAAAAGTAGATGACTGCTTTTAAGAAATATATATGTATATATTTTGGATACTGCTTGTATTTCTTTGATTCACATATATTTTGGATGTTCCCCACTGAGCCCTCTTATCCCTCTCTGTATCACAGCTAGGCTGATTTATTGACATTTGGCGGGAGGTCCCTCCATGTGCCTGTGGAAGTTGGTCAATTCCATCTGAAACCTAAACAGGGGTAGTGGGGGCAACCATGTGTCAGTTTCTATCATAATATGAATATAATTCTTCCCCATAAAATTATTAAAATCATTTTATCAAATAAAAGTTAGAAGTGCTATTAAATTTATAACAATATTATTCACAAAAAGGTAATTGTTGATTGTCATTTTTTTTTATTACAACTTATCAAAAATGGTACAGTCCACTGAAATATGATCCCTGTTGTATAGATAGTTTAGATATATTACATAAGATACAACCAGGAGTAAATTCAAAGAATAATCGTCATTAACTAAGCTTTATTAATTATTACTAAGAAATTATATCATGGCTGAAAACAAACGAAAGCGTCCTCCAACTTTTAAGTTAGAAATACCAGCTAACGAAGACAAGAAAATTAACATCTTGCAAAATCTTCAGGAAGTCAGGGAAATGTTAGTCAAACAACTAGGTAGACCTGTTAACAATGCCGACATCATGGAAAATTTGCTTTCTACCTGGAAGAAGTCAGTGGCTGAAGATGATCATCCAAAATCACATGGAACGTATATTAATGTTAAGAGAAGTCAGGTTAACCAGGACTTCTTTGTGACATCGTTGCCTTCCGTGAAAAAACTCATGGATGTTGCTGCTGTACATGGAAAACATTGTGGAGGAAAATTGGAGGTAAAAAAAAAACAACAAAACGGGGACATGTCACCTCTTTGAAACTGTGTTGTTCAAGAACTGATCGGCCTAAACACAGGTATATTTGGGCATCTTCACCCTACCTTCCGAATGGGAAATATCTCATCAATGAAAAAATTAATCATGCTTTCTTGTGTAGTGGTATGCTACCATCCTGTTATTCTAGATTTTGCAGAGAAGCAGGATTCGGTGTACTTTCTGTAGAAAAACGGAATTCGTTTTTTAAAATGTACAAGACATTTGTCCAACAAGAGTACGAAGATTCTATTAACACTGCTTTACTAGAGGAAGTTGGACTATATGACAATCTAGATGGAATTGATATCATAACTGACGCACGGCATGGGTGGCGGAAAAATGCCCAGGACACCAGTGTGGTGGCAATAGGTGAAAAAACGCACAAAGTTCTCAACTGTGTGCACATTGCAACCACTGACGATCCAGTTACCCAGAGACATGAAAAAATTGGAACTGAAAAAATTTACGAGGATCTTGACAACAAACAAGTTTCTGTCAACGTCCACACACATGACAGAAATATGTCAACTAACAAACTAGTCAGGGAACGTGAAAATGGATTTACCTGCAACCAAAACGACATTTGGCATGGCATAAAAAATATTAAGAAGGCCATGTCTGTCATTTCAAGTGGACCACGGTACAGAGAAGGTAAAACGTGGTCCGAGGAGCTGTACGATAAACCGGAGGCCGTGTCTACACATTTCTATTGGGCCATCAAGCACTGCGGTGGAGACATAAGTACGCTCAGAGAGATGTTGGAAAATATTGTAGACCACTATAAAAACAATCATGAAAGATGCCATCCTTCCTCAAGATGTAAAGTGGATCCAAACTACGAATCTTCCCGAGTGGTGATTCAAAACCCTGTCGCAGAAAAACTATTAAACGGTGTGATAATTAATTCGGTGATTTATAAAAATCCGGATGATTTTCGATTAGGACGTGATACTTATTTTGTTGAGAGTTTTAATAACACTTTAAATATATATGAGGATAAAAGAATCGCTTTTGGCAGTGAACAGTATAAAGTGCGAGCATTCCAGGGAACGTGTCACTGGAATGAAAATGTGGGTAGAGACATTACTTCCATTACCTATACACGTAACCCCAAAACCCCACGAAAGCAACTTGGGAAAAAGAATTATAAAAAACAAAAATTTCAGTTCAGGAATAACATTTGGAGCCGTTACATAAAACATGTCTTTTCTAAACGTAAAAATAATTAAAACATTTATGTATTTGCACAGTCTTTGTTGTCTTAGTTTTAGCACGTGTTAGTGGTATGCTGTTGTCTATTAATGGCATTACACTGCAGTCTTATCAGTGGGGAGGTGTGACCTGCTCCCTAATATGCTTAATTGCTGTCCGTGTGGATATTTATCTAGGTCAGATCCGGCCTTTAAGCTATATAGTGACTAAGAAGGAATAACTTGTCATTTGTCAAAGTCTTTTACCAAAACTCTTCACTTTTATTTGTCAATGACAGATTCCTGGTACAAAGTGAAAAGTATACATTTATATGTAGTACAGCTATCCATCTCATACGCATAATCTATTTAATGAATCGTTTTATCCTAAAGGGAAAGTGAAATCTCAATCAAAATTTGTCACAAATACTGGACTCTCTGATTAATTATAATATACATGTAAGAACGGATCGTCAATTAGGACTGCAGGTTTGATAAATTCACAGCATGCATCTTCAGCCTTAATTAAAACGTTGTTTCGAAATATTACACTGTATCTATAAAAGCGTAAAATTAGAATTGACCTTAAGAATATTTTACACCACAGGGGAAATGCTTCCGTGGCACCAGAAGTTTACAATTTTGATTGACAGGTGTAGCGTCGTGCATGGATTTCATGTAACTATGTACAAATAAGAAATGAAGGGATCTAAAGAAAAGAGTTATTGTGATTGACATTGTAATTAAAACAGAGACAATTAACAGTAGTTTGGCTGTGCTGGCCTTTCTGACATGTGAAGTAAAGTTTAAGAAATAACTTATCATTGAAATGAAGTTGTAAAAGTGTATTATCAATTATTTTCATTTTCATCATTTAGATGTGCTAATAAGTTTGTTATATTCAAGTCCATGTATATGTACTCCGTGTACATTTTTTTTTGAACCGCGCGTGCAAGTGTAATTAAATTATAAAAAGTTAACATACTTCTTAAATGCATGGCATTTACGTTACACAGTTCTGGACATTAGAAATAATTAAGCTTATAGTGTTGGCGATATTTTATCGTATGCTAAAAAATATGTATTACATAAATAATGTATTTTAAAAAATTCAGCACAATATAGCCTTTCAGATACTTATACATACAAAATCAGATTACATATAATATGAAATATTTTATTGAATATTATGATCTCTTCTCTGTAAAGAGGTGTGTTTTGAAGAGGACATTGAAGGCGAAAAGGGGCTCGAAAAGCCGCCAGTTTTTTTTTCTTCGGAAAGCTGTACAGTTATCTTGGACGACATATCGCATACAAGTACAGTGTACAAAACAGCAGTGAAAATAAAAATAATGAACTCAAAGTTTAATTCTCTTCTCTCAATTATTTTGTGAAACATAATTACCAACAAAGATATAAGTTTTTACCAGAGTGTATACAAAGCGACTTTTCAAGCGGTACATGAAAGCGTTTGACGCGTGACCAGGTACGTGTAATTGCTTTCAAAACATGCAAACTCAGACTACAGTATCAGGTAGCGCAGGTTGCTGGGCTGTCAATCAAATCAGCAGCTATTGTTTTATATTTGTATGATTGTCGGGCGGTATGTTATCGATCTTAAGCTAGGTAGATTTTGTGGGCGTTAATGGAAAATTGGGTGTTTAATAAAAAGCACATGTACTTGTCATATGCTGGAGTTACAAAACTATAGTCGACAGAGTTTTTCACATAGCATGTTAAAAGTTGGTGTAATCATAAAGATAGCCATTTTAAAAAGAAAATAATGTAAAAGTGTTTAGCAATGCGTCTTATTGTTTTCAAAATATATCTCTTTTGAATTCTTTGTCTACAAACCTTGTGTGTCAAGTTAGAATTATCTGCAGAATTAACCACACGCAATGAATCTCCGAAATTAAACACATAATAACACATAATTGAGAAATAAATCGTTTATTAAATACATGTATGCAGTTTAAAGATTAGGATTCATGAAATCGGGGACCTTTATACGTCCTTAATAAAATGTTTTGGATTTAAATTAAATCAAATTAAGATAAGAATAAATGATTTAATTGAATGATCCGGTATGATTTAAAAAAATAATTTTCCGTAAATCATTGTGTCAGCAAAATGAATATAGAACGACAATGTTTTGTGTATGAGCACTAATAGCTGCTTCCTCGGCTACATAATTTGGTTACATAATTGTAAACAAACACAAAACCAGGGTATATGTGAAACGCAGTTAAATGCAGTTAAAGACTGATTTATTTTTTGCTAACTTTTTTTTTAAAATTTAATATAGTGTATGTTTCAACATTATAAACAACGAAATGATGTTTTGTTTACGAACGCAGGTCGCTGGTTCACACGCAATGGATCTCTTGTAATTTCGGCCACAATAATTTAATAAGTATATCACCAACATGACCAACATAGATAAGATGAAATAATTTGAAAGATCCGATTTGATTAAAAAAAAAAAAAAAAAACAATTATCCGTACATAGTTGAGTTTGCAAAATAGATTTAGAACGGCAATGCCTGTTTAGTGTATGGCCACTGATCACTGGATCTAAGTCACGCGTGATCTGAGGATGGCTGGTTACGTAATTATAAACAAAAACAAACCCCGAGACGTATTGAAAACGTGTGACTCAATAATTTGGAATGAAACCACAGAACACGTAAAAACTTATTTTAAAGTAGTATTAGTATTTATTTTGGATAGGTTTATCATTTATAGCAAGTTTATTTCAGTTATGCGCATAAAGATTTCACCTTCACTTGTCTAATGAAACTAGTTACCTGTATATGGGTCAAGCTTCTAGCTCATTTATTAAAAAAGACTCGAACAAAATAACAAGTTCACGAGATCAATAATATGTTAAAGAACAACTTTTTTAGCGACAGCTATATCGCAATATTTACCGTTTTTGAGTTATAAAACGAAAACTTTCAAGGACCCTAGATCCCTAATTTAAGGGACCAGCCCCTTTTTGGAGGTGCCAAATGAAAGACCTTAAAATTGTGCACAACTTTTATTCAACATGTCTTAACAAAATATTTTTAGTTTAAAAGATACATAGGAAAATATGTGTAAATTTTCGCGCGTTTAGGCGTTCTAATTTTTGACCCCTATCTAGCGCCATTTTGAACACAGAAATCAAAAAACAAAAATAGATGTGCACAACTTCAATGCTTCTATTATTTAAATTCGGTAGAATTTCTACTCCAGCTTTTGTAGTCTCGGAGCCTTTATCCGGAAATGAAGAGTCCTAAATTTTCATTTAAAGGGATAACTCAAAAGCGGAAGTGGATTTTTGACATGTTTGACAGCATTCTGATAGAGTTTTGTAACATCTATAAACCCTGCAAATTTGAGCAAAATCCGTTGAGAAATGAGCAAGATATGAGGCCTCAAAGTTGGCGTCTAGAAAGGAGAAGAAAAAAAAAAGAATAACTAGAGCAGAGCTCGTTGCAAAGCAACGAGTAGGTCTTCCGTTGGAGCTGCGAACAGGAAGAAGTGACCTTGAGTCAAGGTCATGCCACATTCTAAGGTTACAAGCAATCTTGTAAGGGGTATCAACTTGCAATGTCTCACCAGTAGAAAGACAGTTAAGGAATGTTGTTTCTCCGTTGATGACCTTGAACTCGTTCAAATGACCTTGCATCAAACCATGACACACTCTGGTTATAAGCAAACCCCATCTATGTGTTACCGACTCGACAAGTTAACACATGTTCTTTCAGACCATTCATCCAGTCAAAACATTCTT
The DNA here is from genome assembly GCF_033153115.1 of Saccostrea echinata. Lineage (NCBI taxonomy): Eukaryota > Metazoa > Mollusca > Bivalvia > Ostreida > Ostreidae > Saccostrea > Saccostrea echinata. The sequence goes on along the minus strand of NW_026889755.1, from coordinate 15,838,135 downwards.
TCCTTAGTGACCCTAAATTTAATCAACATGGCCGTAGGAACCGAGGGGGGGGGCGTGCCCCCCAATAATTTTGCCGATATATAGATTACTATAGTAGACATAGATACTATAGCTTGTGCCACCTCAATAGAAACGTCTAATAACCTTCTTTTTTTTTGCTTGTCATGGAATTTTTGGTAGTTGGTGACCTTTTTTTTTTTTTGCTTGTCAGGAAATTTATGGTAGTAGTGCCCCCTCAACTGTCAACTGAAAATGTATGGCTGTGCCCCCCCCCCAAAAAAAAAACCCTGAATTTGCTTCCTATGGGCCTGATAAAGGCAATGATACACTCTGTATGATATCAGCGATACCCTTTTGTGTGTTTCGCAGTTGACAAGTTCACAATTTGCATTTATTGCATGATAGTGAGGGAGACATGAAGATTTCTTCGCCCATAAAAAATCATATTCCCAGAGGGCAACATGAAGATTTCTTCGCCCATGAAAAATCATACTCCCCGAAGGCAACGCCCGAGAGAAATATGATTTTTCATTTGCGAAGAAATCTTTATGTCTTCCTCACTATTATGCAATAAATTGTTTATAATACCGAATTAACCAAAATGCAGGAATTACAAAGGAGATCCAATGAATAAAGCAAACATGCATTTGATGAGAACGATATGAAAGAGATGTAAGTTACAGGTACACCAATAGCCTCGTTTCATCAAAAAAAAATTCCTACGTGACAAGTTTGTGTGATCACACCAGTAACATTCAAACACCATTACATTTTTACACATTTAAATCGACACAATCAATCAACGATAATATGTTGACGGTGCGACCGTTGGGCGAGTGCATTGTTCACTTAATTTTAAGATCCGCCTCTTCAAACAGCACGAGACATTTGGAACGTCTAGACTGTGACGTCTCATGACGTATGTTAGCTGTATTTCCATAAACGAATTTTGAAAAGTGCAAACATTTTAACAAAGAACATTTAATCTACTATCTGTATGCAATTCCATTAATTAAGGTGATTTTTTGGGGTGAATTTTTAGTTGTTGTTACCGCGCGAACGAAGTTAGCAGCGTCGCTATAAACAATCTAACTCCTCACTCGTTTAATTGTGATGTCACAATCGTGAAACACGACGTTTTGTTGCAGGGCAAACATGATGCACACGTGACTTTCTCGGCCAATCAAATTCTATTTTACTAGTGATTTTTCACTTGTAAGCTAGTTTTCACAGAGGTATAATAAACGTTTTTTTAGACCATACATCGAAATAAATTTTCATAATTTCTATAGTCGTAATTTATGAGGTTCAACTCACTGCTTTAAAGGATCATTGTAAATGTTTTATGCCCAATTTGGATACTGAACAACATGTGATTTTTGAAACACTGATGCCCCCATATGGCATCTTATGGCAAAAGTTAAAAGTTTCTCAAATGCAAGTCAAACTCCATGGTCAAGATCAAAAGATAAAAAAAAATGTTATTACCCAAATAAAGGTCTTGAACAAAGAATATACTGTGAAATATATACTAGTATGAAAGCCACAGCAGCAACAGTTTAAAAGTTATGGCCAAGGTTAATTTCTTTAAAAGGTCAAACTCCAAGGTCAAGGGAACATAATTGTTTGTACTTGAGGGAAGGTCTTAATTGTTACAAGGAATACACATGTGGGATTAAAAAAGACTTAGCACCAACTGTTCAAAAGTTAAAACCAAGGTTAAAGTTTTTCAAAAGTAGGACATAATCAAAGGTCAAGGTAAAATGGTCAAACTTAAAGGTATACAATGACAGGCCTTGTCACAAGAAAATTACCTATGTAATATAAAAGCCCTAGTACTAGTCATTCAAAAGTTATTGTCAAGGCTAAAGTTGTTTAAAAGATGGTCAAGCTCCAAGGTCAAGGTCAAATGGTCAAACATATTTATACCCAAGGAGACTTATCACAAGGGATACAGATGTGAAGTATAAAAGCCATAGCACCAACTGTTCAAAAGTTTTGGCAAAGGTTATAGTTTGGTAAAATTTTGCGAAAGAGGATCAAACTCCAAGTTCAAGGTCAAGAGGTCAAATATGTTGGTACCTGAAGGAAGTCCTTGTTACTAGGAATACACATAAGAAGTTAGCAGCGTCGCTATAAACAATCTAACTCCTCACTCGTTTAATTGTGATGTCACAATCGTGAAACACGACGTTTTGTTGCAGGGCAAACATGATGCACACGTGACTTTCTCGGCCAATCAAATTCTATTTTACTAGTGATTTTTTACTTGTAAGCTAGTTTTCACAGAGGTATAATAAACGTTTTTTTAGACCATACATCGAAATAAATTTTCATAATTTCTATAGTCGTAATTTATGAGGTTCAACTCACTGCTTTAAAGGATCATTGTAAATGTTTTATGCCCAATTTGGATACTGAACAACATGTGATTTTTGAAACACTGATGCCCCCATATGGCATCTTATGGCAAAAGTTAAAAGTTTCTCAAATGCAAGTCAAACTCCATGGTCAAGATCAAAAGATAAAAAAAAATGTTATTACCCAAATAAAGGTCTTGAACAAAGAATATACTGTGAAATATATACTAGTATGAAAGCCACAGCAGCAACAGTTTAAAAGTTATGGCCAAGGTTAATTTCTTTAAAAGGTCAAACTCCAAGGTCAAGGGAACATAATTGTTTGTACTTGAGGGAAGGTCTTAATTGTTACAAGGAATACACATGTGGGATTAAAAAAGACTTAGCACCAACTGTTCAAAAGTTAAAACCAAGGTTAAAGTTTTTCAAAAGTAGGACATAATCAAAGGTCAAGGTAAAATGGTCAAACTTAAAGGTATACAATGACAGGCCTTGTCACAAGAAAATTACCTATGTAATATAAAAGCCCTAGTACTAGTCATTCAAAAGTTATTGTCAAGGCTAAAGTTGTTTAAAAGATGGTCAAGCTCCAAGGTCAAGGTCAAATGGTCAAACATATTTATACCCAAGGAGACTTATCACAAGGGATACAGATGTGAAGTATAAAAGCCATAGCACCAACTGTTCAAAAGTTTTGGCAAAGGTTATAGTTTGGTAAAATTTTGCGAAAGAGGATCAAACTCCAAGTTCAAGGTCAAGAGGTCAAATATGTTGGTACCTGAAGGAAGTCCTTGTTACTAGGAATACACATAAGAAATATGAAAGCAGTAGTTCCAACCAATCAAATTTTATGGGCATAGTTAAAGTTTTTGCGGACAAAGAGGCTAACACAGTCTAACAGACAAATAGACAGGTGGACAGGACAAAAACTGTATGCCCCCCGGATCTTCGATTACAGTAGCATAATAAAATGTCGGCATCTTTGGGTTTTCGCATTGGCCTTAAATCTGAAAATCCAACGGATTACAAGGTGCATTACGATACGCTTTCACATCATGTTCTATAACCCAGAGCATATTGTCTGCAAAGATAAATATTTAATTCAGTATTTAATTAGCTATGCATAATTATCTATGTTGTTTTAAAAAGGAAATATAAAGAAAAAATATTTGTTTTATATTTTTCGATGTAGAGATATACAGAAAATGTTTTCCAATTTTAAGTCCTATCGCAATACACATTTAAAAAAAAAAGTGTGTGTTGGAGGGGGGGGGGGGGTTCGCCTATGTATGATCGTAGAGAAACAAAGAGTGGGGAGGGTGCAAGCAGCAACTAAATCAAAATTTACATATTAAAACTACAACAAAAGACTATTTACAGAAGGTCTGCCCCCCCCCCCCCCCGTACAATCCGTACAACGGACCTGTGAGAAAAATACTGATCCTACATTCAGAGTCCCAGGGCACCAGGAAAGAGTGGCAAAAAGAGAATATCGGTTTATTTCAGTCTATAAGTCGAATCAAAATATCTTTTCCTCAAGAGTCTTCTTTCTTTGATTTCTTCCCAGTGATCGTGTGATTTATTTCATTTAATTTACGTTCTGTACTGGACTTGGAAAATGAGGACATCTTTAGGTTCCTGAGCTGGCCTTGAAGCCCGCAGAACAGATTTTCTGCTTTATGATAAATTCAAGTGATATGTATTACGGTATTAATTTTGTGTTGATTTTATTAATGTTAATTTCATCAAGAAATATGAAAAATTAATGTTTTAACTATACATAGTGAGGCATTTTTTGTGTGGAACGATTATTTTGGGGTTTTCACGATTTTTTCATATGGTACACATGATGAGTAAGTGCAATAAATATAATTTGTGGAAAAAATGTCCAACAAGCCCCGGGGTTGAATATCGGGGGGGGGGGGGGGTTCTGTCCACAAGTACCTGTTGTCAAGCCCGTAGAAAACAATTTCAGTTTTTTGGGAAAGGGGGGGGGGGCAAATAGAAATTTCCACAGGTACTTGTACTCGATTTTTTCCTAAGGTACACATGATGAATAAGTGTAATAAATATAATTTGTGGAAAAAATGTCCAACAAACATTGGGGTTGAATTTGGGGGGGGGGGATCCTATCCACAAGTACCTGTGGAAATTTCTTGATACATAAACAGAATTTAAAAGCATGTATTAGACATCTCTTGAAGGGGAGAGGGCACGGCCGTAATTAAAAGTTATATAGAGACTAGGAAGGAATGAACTGTCATTAAATTTTGGTTAAGAACTATTACCTAAACTCTTCACTTTCACATTTTCAATTACAGATTCTTGTTTTTAAAAAGCTATACATGTACATTTATATGTATCTATTAGATGCATAAATTATGTTATTAATCATTTTATCTTAAAGGAATAGTAAAAATCTCAATCAAACTTGTTCCGCATATTATGCTCTCTGATTCATTACTCAACAGATGCTTCATATACATGTAAGAAGGGAAGACTGCAGACTGCAGGTGTGATAAATTCACAGCATGCAGCTCCAGCCTTAATTCCAACTTTGTTCCAAAATATTATTATTCAACGCGAAAAATTAGAATTAGCCGATAGAATATTTTGAATCACTTCGGAAATGCTGCCGTAACACCAGACTGAGTTCACAATATCGAGTGATTTTGATTGACAGGTGTAGCGCCGTTGTGCATGGATTTCGTGTAACTATACATGTACTGCAGATTGTGGTTGAAAATAATAAACAAACAGATCTAAAGAAAAGATATTGTATACTGTACATATATTTGTTAAGAACCAGTTCATTCATGAAACGAATTTAGTCGTATTATGTGGGCCCATGTTAGATTTGACAGGTTGATTTACTAGTAGAAATTCAATGGACCACCGTCATTTAGGATATTCCGAATCACCCCGCACATCGCGACTCTCGGTAATTTACCTTACCGCTGTACCTCGCACGACACATGCACAGGTGTGACAACCAAACAGTCATTATTAGTAAGGTCTATACTTACTGCATACAACAAATAAAGAGGTAAACATAATGCGTTAACTAAAAGAATTAATTATTTTAATTCATTAACTTCCTATCCTTTTCGAAGAAAATGCCCGTGTAGAAACGTATTTCTCATCGATGTCGTGGCGTTGTTGGTGGATGAAACATGGCATATAAGGTATCGATAGAACGGCAATTTTATAAGCTTTTGTGAGTATTATTTGTTTTTAATAACACCTCAAAAATATACTAGTTATGGCCGCATTTGTAGCCCCCTACATTTTCGAACCACGTGTGTACATGCCCCTAGCCAAATAAATTGCACACGCTACATGTATACTTGTTCTATGTCAGATTATTATTTTTTTTATAACATTGTTTTTCTTAAATGCAAAGGGGTATGAAAGTAATGATTTGACAAAGCAAGAGCTATAATAAGACTATCCCGGGTCCCGGTATACACTTGATCAGTGTTGATCAATGTTCATATGTACGAGTACACGTATGCAAATAATTCGATAGCTTTTGAAGATTTCAACATACATTTTTGTAACACGCATATTTGTAATAACCACTTTATATACAAAACAAAATTTCATTCTCTTATATGGTAATATGGACGTCGTAATAGATCTGACTGAATGCTTGACATGCCTGTTTCAAAAACGTTTCCTAAGTTATCTTAAGATATGCCTAAGTTATAACTTCAGAAGTTCCTAAGATTTATCACAGCTGTATCGCGAAACAATCTTATCTAAAAAAAAATTATAAGTCATTTCTAAGTTGTGCCTTTAAGGACTAATAAAATAACATTCCCGCTCTATATACAACTCTCAGAATGGTATATATTTTTAGATTCAAAAAGGAAGGGTGCGAGGATTAGGGATTACCCCCACTTTTAAAGGATTTGGACAAAAGTATGCTTAACTTTGCGAAGTGTTTTGCTAGATCTAAGCATTCACAGACACACCCTTTCAAGCCATCTTCCCTTCCGAGCACACGATATTTGTATTTTAATTTTTAAACATTGTTCTAGGCGTTATACATTTACTTTATTTTGTTCTTATAAGGTATCTACATGTAAATAAAATTTTAAAATGAATGCTTCGTAGCGAACACATGCGAGTTTATATTTTTCAAACAATCTTTGCCAATTACTACACTGCATGTACACGCTAGTTGTTTGTGCGGTGTAGAGCAACAATGTATTTCAACATCGAGGTGCCCGCGGCTCTCTGTGACCACGTGTATGTAAACGAGGACTGGACTACAACACTTAAAGACACAAAGCGGCAGAGATGGATGAAACTGTTTGCTATATTACAAAAACTTGAATTATAGTACATGTATATTTGAAGGAATTTTTATTTATGTTAATGTTTATTTAATTCTATAAATAATAAATGGACATTCACAAGAGTGATGGTAAAAATAATATGTGCGTAGCATGCGTAGTAATTACAATTATTTACCGAAGCCCCCATTCAATTACAATTGCAGATGAATTAAAATACAACAACACGGGATAGAGCAATACTTTTTTTAAATGTATTGTTGCGTGAACAGACAAAAACAGCGATTAAAATTCTAAATGATTTTTATGCACCAGTGTTTGGAATTAAGATTATAAAAGATCGGTAAAGTAATCTTACTGATTCGATATAATTAAAAACATAACTTTCCATTAATTAATAGCTCTTTGTACAAAATTGACATTATACGCGATCACAAATACTAGCTTTGTTTATGGCCACAGGTGGCTAGTACACTGGTGACCTCGATTAACAGCGTGAGATTCGCGCGTTGGGTTACATAACTAAACATCGAGCTGAACATGGAGACCGTAATATGCATACAGCTAATGATCGTGAATTATTCAATGCATACAGTTTAAAATCACTTACAAAGTTTGTTGTAATAATAAACGTAGAAAAGATAGATTTAATATTCTCCGCTTTTGAACACTATTAACCTAATTTAAAAAAGAAGAAAAGAAAGACTAGTTGTAATAAATAATTTAATAGTGAACCATAAACCACGTTTTAAACCTTATTAAAAAGAAAATTAACATTAAATACCGCAGGGTATATTATTGATAGCAAGTCTGTTTAAGTTATACACATGAAGAGGTCTGATTTCCTTGCCGAATGAAAAACGTTACCTGTTTACCTGGCCTGCTTTCTAATACGTATTACGCAATACCCATGGTATACTCGATCAAAACAACATTTTCATTAGATCAAAAAGGTGTAAAAGAACAATTTTGTTCCCAAGATCCAGATCGAAATATTTACCGTTTTTGAGTTATAAAGCAGAAACTTTTAAGGGCCCAAGATCCCTAATCATAGGGGCCAGCCCCTTTTAATTAGTATAATATGAAAGCCCTTGCAATTATGCACAACTTTTGTTCTACATGTCTTAACAAAATATTTCTAGTTTTCAAGATATAAAGGAAAATATGTCAAATTTTTTGCTGTTTTCCGCGTTCTAACTTTTGACCCCTCTTTAGCGCCATTTTTAATGCAAAAATCTAAAAACAAAAACCGATGTGCACAACTTCAATGCTTCCTCTTTTCAAATTCAAAGAGTTTTGTGCTCCAATTATAGCCATTTCTGAGCCTTTGTCTGGAAATCGGAGGCATGCAAAATTCAATCAAAGGGAAATAACTCATGAACAGAAGGTAATTTCCGAATTGTATTACGGTATTCTGACAGTGTTTTGTAAAGTCTAAAAGCTCTGAAAATTTGAACAAAATCTGTTTAAAAATGAGGAAGATATGAAGCGTCAAAGTTGGCGTCTAGGAAAAAAAAAAGAACTAGAGCAGAGCTCGTTGCAAAGCAACGAGTAGGTCTTCCGTTGGAGCTGCGAACAGGAAGAAGTGACTTTGAGTCAAGGTCATGCCACATTCTAAGGTTATAAGCAATCTTGTAAGGGGTATCAACTTGCAATGTCTCACCAGTAGAAAGACAGTTAAGGAATGTTGTTTCTCCGTTGATGACCTTGAACTCGTTCAAATGACCTTGCATCAAACCATGACACACTCTGGTTATAAGCAAACCCCATCTATGTGTTTCCGACTCGACAAGTTAACACATGTTCTTTCAGACCATTCATCCAGTCAAAACATTCTTTCCTTAGTGACCCTAAATTTAATCAACATGGCCGTAAACCGAGGGGGGGGGGGCACGGGGGGGGGGGGCGTGCCCCCCCCCAATAATTTTGCCGATATATAGATTACTATAGTAGACATAGATACTATAGCTTGTGCCACCTCAATAAAAACGTCTGATTTTTTTGCTTGTCAAGGAATTTTTGGTAGTTGGTGACCTTTTTTTTTTTTTGCTTGTCAGGAAATTTATGGTAGTAGTGCTCCCGTAACTGTCAACTGAAAGTGTATGGCTGTGCCCCCCCCCCCCAAAAAAAAAACAAAACAAAACTGAATTTGCTTCCTATGGGCCTGATCAAGGCAATGATAACACTCTGTATGATATCAGCGATACCCTTTTGTGTGTTTCGCAGTTGACAAGTTCACAGTTTGCATTTATTGCATGATAGTGAGGGAGACATGAAGATTTCTTCGCCCATAAAAAATCATATTCCCAGAGGGCAACATGAAGATTTCTTCGCCCATGAAAAATCATACTCCCCGAAGGCAACGCCCGAGAGAAATATGATTTTTCATTTGCGAAGAAATCTTTATGTCTTCCTCACTATTATGCAATAAATTGTTTATAATACCGAATTAACCAAAATGCAGGAATTACAAAGGAGATCCAATGAATAAAGCAAACATGCATTTGATGAGAACGATATGAAAGAGATGTAAGTTACAGGTACACCAATAGCCTCGTTTCATTAAAAAAAAATTCCTACGTGACAAGTTTGTGTGATCACACCAGTAACATTCAAACACCATTACATTTTTACACATTTAAATCGACACAATCAATCAACGATAATATGTTGACGGTGCGACCGTTGGGCGAGTGCATTGTTCACTTAATTTTAAGATCCGCCTCTTCAAACAGCACGAGACATTTGGAACGTCTAGACTGTGACGTCTCATGACGTATGTTAGCTGTATTTCCATAAACGAATTTTGAAAAGTGCAAACATTTTAACAAAGAACATTTAATCTACTATCTGTATGCAATTCCATTAATTAAGGTGATTTTTTGGGGTGAATTTTTAGTTGTTGTTACCGCGCGAACGAAGTTAGCAGCGTCGCTATAAACAATCTAACTCCTCACTCGTTTAATTGTGACGTCACAATCGTTAAACACGACGTTTTGTTGCAGAGCAAACATGATGGACACGTGACTTTCTCGGCCAATCAAATTCTATTTTACTAGTGATTTTTCACTTGTAAGCTAGTTTTTACAGAGGTATAATAAACTTTTTTTTTAGACCATACATCGAAATAAATTATCATTATTTCTATAGTCGTAATTTATTAGGTTCAACTCACTGCTTTAAAGGATCATTGTAAATGTTTTATGCCCGATTTGGATACTGAACAACGTGTGCTTTTTGAAACACTGATGCCCCCATATGGCATCTTATGGCAAAAGTTAAAGTTTCTCAAATGCAAGTCAAACTCCATGGTCAAGATCAAAAGATAAAAAAGAATGTTATTACCCAAATAAAGGTCTTGAACAAAGAATATACTGTGAAATATATACTAGTATGAAAGCCACAGCAGCAACAGTTTAAAAGTTATGGCGAAGGTTAATTTCTTTAAAAGGTCAAACTCCAAGGTCAAGGGATCATAATTGTTTGTACTTGAGGGAAGGTCTTAATTGTTACAAGGAAAACACATGTGGTATTAAAAAAGCCTTAGCACCAACTGTTCAAAAGTTAAAACCACGGTTAAAGTTTTTCAAAAGTAGGACATACTCAAAGGTCAAGGTAAAATGGTCAAAATTATAGGTATACAATGACAGGCCTTGTCACAAGAAAATTACCTATGTAATATAAAAGCCCTAGTACTAGTCATTCAAAAGTTATTGTCAAGGCTAAAGTTGTTTAAAAGTTGGTCAAACGCCAAGGTCAAGGTCAAATGGTCAAACATATTTATACCCAAGGAGGAGACTTATCACAAGGGATACAGATGTGAAGTATAAAAGCCATAGCACCAACTGTTCAAAAGTTTTGGCCAAGGTTATAATAGTTTGGTAAAATTTTGCGAAAGAGGATCAAACTCCAAGTTCAAGGTCAAGAGGTCAAATATGTTGGTACCTGAAGGAAGTCCTTGTTACTAGGAATACACATAAGAAATATGAAAGCAGTAGTTCCAACCAATCAAATTTTATGGGCATAGTTAAAGTTTTTGCGGACAAAGAGGCTAACACAGTCTAACAGACAAATAGACAGGTGGACAGGACAAAAACTGTATGCCCCCCGGATCTTCGATTACAGTAGCATAAAAAAATGTCGGCGTCTTTGGGTTTTCGCATTGGCCTTAAATCTGAAAATCTAAAGGATTACAAAGTGCATTACGATACGCTTTCACATCATGTTCTATAACCCAGAGCATATTGTCTGCAAAGATAAATATTTAATTCAGTATTTAATTAGCTATGCATAATTATCTATGTTGTTTTAAAAAGGAAATATAAAAGAAAATATTTGTTTTATATTTTTCGATGTAGAGATATACAGAAAATGTTTTCCAATTTTAAGTCCTATCGCAATACACATTAAAAAAAAGTGTGTGTTGGAGGGGGGGGGGGGGGGGGAGGTCATTACATTTTTGCTGGGATTCGCCTATGTATGACCGTAGAGAAACAAAGAGTGGGAAGGGGGCAAGCAGCAACTAAATCAAAATTTACATATTAAAACTACAGCAAAAGACTATTTTCAGAAGGTCTGCCCCCCCCCCCCCCCCCGTACAATCCGTACAACGGACCTGTGAGAAAAATACTGATCCTACATTCAGAGTCCCAGGGCACCAGGAAAGAGTGGCAAAAAGAGAATATCGGTTTATTTCAGTCTATAATTCGAACCAAAATATCTTTTCCTCAAGAGTTTTCTTTCTTTGAGTTCATCCCAGTGATCGTGTGATTTATTTCATTTATTTTACGTTCTGTACTGGACTTGGAAAATGAGGATATCTTTAGGTTCCTGAGCTGGCCTTGAAGCCCGCAGAACAGATTTTCTGCTTTATGATAAATTCAAGTGATATGTAATTCGGTATTAATTTTGTGTTGATTTTTTTAATGTTAATTTCATCAAGAAATATGAAAATTTAATGTTTGAACTATACATAGTGAGGCATTTTTGTGTGGAACGATTATTTTGGGGTTTTCACGATTTTTTCATATGGTACACATGATAAGTAAGTGCAATAAATATAATTTGTGGAAAAAATGTCCAAGCCCCGGGGTTGAATATCGGGGGGGGGGGGTCTGTCAACAAGTACCTGTTGTCAATCCCGTAGAAAGCAATTTCAGTTTTTCTGGGAGGGGGGGGGGCAAATAGAAATTTCCATAGGTACTTGTACTCGATTTTTTCCTAAGGTACACATGATGAATAAGTGTAATAAATATAATTTGTGGGAAAAAAAATGTCCAACAAACATCGGGGTTGAATTTGGGGGGGGGGGGGGGGGAGGATCCTGTTCACAAGTACCTGTGGAAATTTCTTGATACATAAACAGAATTTAAAAGCATGTATAAGACATCAATTGAAGGGGAGAGGGCACGGCCGTAATTAAAAGTTATATAGAGACTAGGAAGGAATGAACTGTCATTAAATTTTGGTTAAGAACTATTACCTAAACTCTTCACTTTCACATTTTCAATTACAGATTCTTGTTTTTAAAAAGCTATACATGTACATTTATATGTATCTATTAGATGTATAAATTATGTTATTAATCATTTTATCTTAAAGAAAAAGTAAAAATCTCAATCAAACTTGTTCCGCATATTATGCTCTCTGATTCATTACTCAACAGATGCTTCACATACATGTAAGAAGAGAAGACTTCATACTGCAGGTGTGATAAAGTCACAGCATGCAGCTTCAGCCTTAATTCCAACTTTGTTCCAAAATATTATTATTCAACGCGAAAAATTAGAATTAGCCGAAAGAATATTTTGAATCACTTCGGAAATGCTACCGTAGCACCAGACTGAGTTCACAATATCGAGTGATTTTGATTGACAGGTGTAGCGACGTTGTGCATGCATTTCGTGTAACTGTACATGTACTGCAGATTGTGGTTGAAAATAATAAACAAACAGCTTTAAAGAAAAGATATTGTATACTGTACATATATTTGTTAAGAACCAGTTCATTCATGAAACGAATTTAGTCGTATTATGTGGGCCCATGTTAGATTTGACAGGTTGATTTACTAGTAGAAATTCAATGGACCACCGTCATTTAGGATATTCCGAATCACCCCGCAAATCGCGACTCTCGGTAATTTACCTTAGTTACCGCTGTACCTCGCACGACACATGCACAGGTGTGACAACCAAACAGTCATTATTAGTAAGGTCTATACTTATTGCATACAACAAATAAAGAGGTAAACATAATGCGTTAAGTAAAAGAATTAATTATTTTAATTCATTAACTTCCTATCATTTTCGAAGAAAATACCCGTGTGGAAACGTTGCATGGTATTTCTCATCGATGTCGTGGCGTTGTTGGTGGATGAAACATGGCATATAAGGTATCGATAGAACGGCAATCTTATAAGCTTTTGTGAGTATTATTTGTTTTTAATAACACCTTAAAAATATACTAGTTATGGCCGCATTTATAGCCCCCTACAGTTTCGAACCACGTGTGTACATGCCCCTAGCCAAATAAATTGCACACGCTACATGTATACTTGTTATATGTCAGATTATTATTTTTTTTATAACATTGTTTTTCTTAAATGCAAAGGGTATGAAAGTAATGATTTGACAAAGCAAGAGCTATAATAAGACTATCCCGGGTCCCGGTATACACTTGATCAGTGTTGATCAATGGTGATATGTACGAGTACACGTATGCAGTGATATACGTCATTCTTGATAATCATGAAATCTAAACATGAGTTGGTTTAATTCCTTTTCACAATTTTTTTTATCATCATTATATCATTATTTGGTAGCCTACTCGTAGAATTATGACTGTTCAATGTTAATTATTTGCATTAAAAAAATTATATAGGTAAAAAAAATTACATAATTATCATGATTATATTTACAGGACAACAATTTACAATCAGGTAATTTCAGAAAGTAATATTCTGTTGGTATTTGCTTTTCTGCATGATCCGCCTCTGAGAACGCTGTTTTATAGTGTGTCTACAGAAGGGAGGGAGGGGGGGGGGCTTTAATAACTTAATATAAAAAACAACAACATTCAACAACAAAATAATTCTTTTCTTTTGGTAAACAATACCAACTAATTCATTAATCATAATGTTGTTATCTGACTGTTTTTAGCCATTTACCTGGTGATTCGAAATACCCGGAAGTGACCTGCAATACACTAAAAAGGTGATGTAAATATAACCCCTGTCAAGGCCGCTGTATCGTAGATAGACTCGCCGTGTACTGTAGATTTGATTTTTCATTGAATTGGCTTTCCTTTAATACCAACCAACCATTTATAAACTTGTTAATAAAATCGTTTACAGTCAAAATGTAAAAAGTGAATCAGAATACTCTAAATTTATAAATGTACCCGTTATAAAAACAACTCATTATCAATTCAGTGGACCAATAATTTACTTCAAAATAAGCTATAGATCAATAAAATTGATTTCAGATTAACCAATATTTTGTTGCAAAGATAATGTAAAACAGAGACCGGGGATTTTGTATTTCTCTGTATTTTAAACACTCGATATGCGTACATTTGGGGCACTCTTGCATATACATGTACACTTGTACATTCGAATTCATGATCGTGCTTATAAAAAGAGCATGTTCTGTACTTGCATGTATGTATGTATGTATGTATGTATGTATGTATGTATGTATCCGTAAAACTTTTCGATTTTCCCGAGAATTCATCCTCACAATGTCAATTCAGGTTCCGAAATCACAATACCTTGACATTGTGAGGATGCCGAGAATTGAAAAAGTCACCTCCACTTACAATTATCATGCATGTGTACATGCAGTTTAAAACACGAGACAGAAAAATAAATTGTTGCAAACTTAATGGTTAAGTCGGCAATTAAAATGCGTAAAACTTGAAATGAATAAATGCACGGGCGGTAAGGATTGATAAAAATAAGCGTGAGATAGAGTAAAATAAAATAATATGTAAGATTCGAAATGATTTCAAACCCAATTTTCCATTAATCGCTATGAGTACACAATGTATTTTAACACCGATATGACCCCGACTCTCTGCGGCCACGTGTGCACGAAGACTGGGTTACAAGGCGACAGAGCAGAATGTAAACTGTGCTGTAAGAAGGCGTGAATTATTGTATGTTTAAAAGTATTATTTGATGTATATAGTATAATATTTAATGAAAAATTTAATGAAGAAACAATTAAGAGACTGATAGTAAAAATTATACTTTACACAAGTATTAATACTTAATACTTCCATCACTAATTGCAATTATTTGCCTTAGCACCTTTTCAATTACAATTGAAATAGAATACAATTACACGGGACAGAGAAATAAATTGTTTGTTTGTTTTTTTTTTTTTAAAATCGTATTGCTGTGTCGACAGTGAACAGGCCGGTAAAAGCGATTAAGATTCGAAATGATTTTATGCACTAGTGTTTGAAATTAAGATTAAATCAAAGATGCAATTACACGGGACAGAGAAATAAATTGTTTGTTTTGTTTTTACTTTAAAAAAAATCGTATTGCTGTGTCGACAGTGAACAGGCCGGTAAAAGCGATTAAAATTCGAAATGATTTTATGCACTAGTGTTTGAATTTAAGATTAAATCAAAGATGAGATTAAGTTATCTTAAACTGTTAAAGATTCAAAAAAAAAAAAAAAAAAAAACCAAACCACAATGTTTCATTAGTCGTTTCTACACGATGGATTTAAAACGTGATCACAGTCTTCACAGATATTTGTTTTGTTTACATGGTTTATGACCGCAGGTGGCTGGTCGATGGTGACCTCGGCAACGTGGGATCGCGGATTGTGTTACATAACAAAAAACATCTAGGTGAACATGGAGAACGTAAAATGCGTACAGTTAATGATCATTAATTATTCGAAGCTTACAGTTTAATATTACTTACATAGTTATATAGATACATTTAATTCCTTCCTTTATTTGAAGACGTTGTTCCCTTTAAAACTAAATTAAAAAAGAAAAGAAAGTTGTAAAAAATAATTTATGGGTGAACCACAGAACACGTTTAAAACCTTATTTAGAAGAAAATTAACATTAAATACAGTAGGGTATATTATTTATAGCAAGTTTGTTTAAGTTATACACATGAAGAGTTCTGATTTACTTGCCGAATGAAAACGCTTACCTGTTTACGGGACCTGCTTTTTACCTACATATTACGACATATTACGCAATACTCGAACAAAACAACATTTTTATGAGATCAATAAGGTGTTAAAGAGCAACTTTAATTCCTAAATCCATATCGAAATATTTACCGTTTTTGAGTTATAAAGCGAAAACTTTCAAGGGCTCTAGATCCCTCATTTTAGGGGCCAGCCCCTTTTAAATGATATCAAATGAAAGCTCTTGGAATTATGCACAACTTTTATTCTACATGTTTTAACAAATTATTTTTAGTTTTAAAGATATAAAGGAAAATATGTCAAAATTTTTGCTCTTTTTCGCGTTCTAACTTTTGACCCCTCTCTAGCGCCATTTTTAATGCAAAAATCAAGAAAGAAAAACCGATGTGCACAACTTCAATGCTTCTTCTTTTCAATTTCAAATGGTATTGTGCTCCAATTATTACAGTTTCCGAGCCTTTGTCTGGAAACCAGAGGCATAAAAATTTCAATCAAAGGGGAATAACTCGTGAACAGAAGGTAATTTCCGAATTGTATTACAGTATTCTGAAAGTGTTTTGTAAAGTCTAAAAGCTCTGAAAATTTGAACAAAATCCGTTCAGAAATGAGGAAGATATGAAGCTTCAAAGTTGGCGTCTAGGAAAAAAAAAAAGAAGAATAATAAGAATAATCTTAATCATTACAATCAGTAGAAGGTCTTCCGTTGGAAACGGAAGACCTTAATAATCTTAATCATCACAATCAGTAGAAGGTCTTCCGTTGGAAACGGAAGACCTTAATAATCTTAACCATCAGAATCAGTAGAAGGTCTTCCGTTGTGACGGAAGACCTTAATTATCATTATGTCATTCGCAGCTCTAGCATATTCAAACAATTATTTACTAGTTGAACAACTTTTCAATCTTTATCCATCATGCACTTTTACCACTTAATTATTATCCGGCAAAACATGACGATTTACGTTCATATCTTACACACTCCCAGGCTGGGGAGTACCTATTGTAAACTCTTTCTATATAATCATAAATTAATAATTATCCGATGACAAATGAAAATTAAATTCAAAACATAATAACAAGAATTAAGACTTAATTTAAAGCAAGTTTTTTAAATATTTTACTCATGATTTTATACATGTTATCATTAAAGAATTATTTTACTGAACTATAATAAAGAATAATGTTTCATTTCCCAACGCGCACTTTCTAACACAACCACAAATAGATCGGCCGCTGCATAACAGTATTACACTCAAGGTTCACGTCAAAACATGGCCGACCCAAAATAATTCCTGATTTTTTCCCTTGATTGCAGGACTTTAGCAGAGAGGTAGGTGCCCAGATTTTTTCTGAGATGTAAAACAATATATTCTTTTCCAGAAAAAATAGAAGAAACTAGAGCCGAGCTCGTTGCAATGCAACGAATAGGTCTTCCGTCGGAGCTCCGGACAGGACAGAGCGACCTTGAGTCAAGGTCATGCAACATTTTAAGGTTATAAACAATCCTGTAAGGGGCATCAACTTTCAATGTTTCAACAGTAGAAAGACAGTAAAGGAATGTAAAATTCCCCTGTCAGTGAACTTGAACTTGTTCAAATAACTTTGCGTCAAGCCATGACACATTCTGCAGCTGGTTAAGAGCAAACACCATCTTTATGTCACCGACATAAAAAAAAATCACAGTCACGTATTCTTTCAGACTATTCATCCAAAACATCATATTCTAAGTGACCTAAGTGACCTGATATTCTAAGCGAATTTAAGTCAAGGCCATTACACACTCTGGATGATATATTTATCATCTTTTCAGTGAAATGCAAATGCATGCAATTTTTTCTATTACAAAAGTATAGACCTTTTTGTTTATTTGTTTGTATGTTGTTTAACGTCCCTTTCGAGAATTTTTCAATCATATGGAGACGCCACCATTTGCCGATGGAGATCTGCAAATTTTGACCTATACTCGGCACACATGGCCATTTAGCAGTGAGGGATCTTTTTCGTGCCAGCACCTACTGCCAGACGGGACCTCAGTTTGTACGGTCTCATCCGAAGGATCAGTCTCTGCGTCCCACAGTGGGATTCAAACCTGCGACGTAAGGATCAACTCCATAATCCACGACTCTAGAGCAGACACTCTTACCACTGCGCCACTTGGGCGACTAGACCTTTTTGAATTTTACACTTATTATATCAGTGACCTTGAACTTGCCTAAGTGACCTATGTTAAGGTCAAAAACAACCTTTGAACAAATTATGAGCTTCCAGTGATACCCAATGACAAAGATATACCTGAAAAAGAATATTGCACTTTTCTGTCAGTGACCTTGAACATGCCAGAAAGACCTTGGATCAAGGTCAAAACACATTCTTGGATCATAAGCAATCTCTGTATCAAGTAAAAGCTTCCAGTGATTTTATATAACAAAGTTATAGCATGTGGAAAAAAAATAATATTTATCTGCCAGTGACCTTGAACTTGTCAAAAAAACCTTTGTTCAAGGTCAGGAAAACCCATCTCAAGCAATCTGAGAAAAAGTTTCCTGTGTTCCTCCCACCCCTTATGAATTTATAATCCAGGCACGAATTTTGCCACTTCTTCTGCCAGTCGAGTGCTATGTTATCTCAAACCGGTGGATCATAAGCAATCTTTGTTCCAAGTATGAGCTTCAAAAGTTATAACACATACAGTAATCTTACAGTTTTCTCTCAGTGACCTTGAACTTACAGGAATGACCTTGGATGAAAGTCGTGTCAAACCCTTTAATTTTGTCATAAGCAATTTCTGTATCAAGTATGATACTTGCTATTTTTTTCCAATGACCTTGAACTTGCTGGAATGATGTTGGATCAAAACCATGACACACCTTCGGATCATTAGTAATCTTTGTACCAAGTATGACCTTCCAGTTTCTTCATAACAAAGTTATAATATCCTTGGCGAACTATCACGTACAGACGGACTACTAGGCAGACGGACAGTGTGATTCCAAAAGACTCAAAACACCCCCACCCCAAACCCAGACACTTCGTTTGGGGGGATATATAAATTCCTTTGTTAAATTATGAACACTCTTTCCGGCCCAAACCTTCTCCCTGGAATCAATATTTGAAAAAAAAAATTTGAATGTATGCTATGTTGGAAATTTTCTCATTCTAGTCCAGGGATTCTTGAGAATACTATTTTCAAATGACCCCATGCGCGGATCTAGAGTGGGTTGGGGGCAGTTAAATGTATACACTAAACAAGAGGCCCATGGGCCACATCGCTCACCTGAGTAACTTTGGCCATGCTGTTCATTACCAGACTCCCCCCTTGTAATACCTATTGTGGCCCCACCCTACCCCCAAGGGCCATGATTTGAACAATTTAGAATCTACACTACCCCAGGATGCTTCCACATAAGTTTCAGTTTTTCTGGTCCAGTGGTTTTTGAGAAGATTTTTAAAGATTTTCCCTATATATTTCGATGTTAAACTTGAGATTCCCCCTATTGTGGCCCCGCCCTATCCCCGGGGTCATGATTTCAACAATTTAGAGTCTACACTACCCCAGGATGCTTCCACATAAGTTTCAGCTTTTCTGGCTCAGTGGTTCTTGAGAAGAAGATTTTTAAAGATTTTTCCTATATATTTCAATGTAAAACTTGTATTCCCTATTGTGGCCTCGCCCTACCCCGGGGGTCATGATTTGAACAATTTAGAATCTACACTACCCCAGGATGCTTCCACATAAGTTTCAGTTTTTCTGGCTCAGTGGTTCTTGAGAAGAATATTTTTAAAGATTTTTCCTATATATTTCAATGTAAAACTTGTATTTCCTATTGTGACCCCGCCCTATCCCCAGGGGTCATGATTTCAACAATTTAGAGTCTACACTACCCCAGGATGCTTCCACATAAGTTTCAGCTTTTCTGGCTCAGTGGTTCTTGAGAAGAAGATTTTTAAAGATTTTTCCTATATATTTCTAAGTAAACTTGTATTCCCTATTGTGGCCTCGCCCTACCCCGGGGGTCATGATTTGAACAATTTAGAATCTACACTACCCCAGGATGCTTCCACATAAGTTTCAGTTTTTCTGGCTCAGTGGTTCTTGAGAAGAATATTTTTAAAGATTTTTCCTATATATTTCAATGTAAAACTTGTATTTCCTATTGTGACCCCGCCCTATCCCCAGGGGTCATGATTTTAACAATTTAGAGTCTACACTACCCCAGGATGCTTCCACATAAGTTTCAGCTTTTCTGGCTCAGTGGTTCTTGAGAAGAAGATTTTTAAAGATTTTTCCTATATATTTCTAAGTAAACTTGTATTCCCTATTGTGGCATCGCCCTACCCCGGGGGTCATGATTTGAACAATTTAGAATCTACACTACCCCAGGATGCTTCCACATAAGTTTCAGTTTTTCTGGCTCAGTAGTTCTTGAGAAGAATATTTTTAAAGATTTTTCCTATATATTTCAATGTAAAACTTGTATTTCCTATTGTGGCCACTCCCTACCCCCAGGGGTCATGATTTGAACAATTTAGAATCTACACTACCCCAGGATGCTTCCACATAAGTTTCAGCTTTTCTGGCCCAGTGGTTCTTGAGAAGAATATTTTTAAAGATTTTTCCTATATATTTCAATGTAAAACTTGTATTTCCTATTGTGGCCTCGCCCTACCCCCAGGGGTCATGATTTGAACAATTTAGAATCTACACTACCCCAGGATGCTTCCACATAAGTTTCAGCTTTTCTGGCTCAGTGGTTCTAGAGAAGAAGATTTTTAAAGATTTTTCCTATATATTTCAATGTAAAACTTGGATTCCCTATTGTGGCCCCGCCCTACCCCCGGGGGTTATGACTTTAACAATTTAGAATTTTATCTATCCCAGGATGCTTCCACGTAAGTTTCAGCTTTTTTGGCCCAGTGGTTCTTGAGAAGAAGATTTTTTAATGACCCTACCCTATTTTTGTCTTTTCTTGATTATCTCCCCTTGTAAGGGGACTTGGTCCTTTATTTTAAAAATTTAAACTCCCCTTCCCCCAAGGATACTTTGTACCAAGTTTGGTTAAAATTGGCCCAGTGGTTCTTGAGAAGAAGTTGAAAATGTGAAAAGTTTACAGACGGACGGACGGACAGACAGACGGACGGACGACGGACAACGGGTGATCAGAAAAGCTCACTTGAGCTTTCAGCTCAGGTGAGCTAACAAGTAAAACTGACCATGCCCCCCCCCCCTTAGAAAACACGGACCCTTCCTCGAAAACGCGGATCTGTGTTAAAATGGTATGAAATGTCTCAGGTATGAAGCTTTAAAAGTCAATGACCCCCCCCCCTCCCCCATACACACACACAAACACACACACGAAATAGGTTTTTCACGTTTGGGAAAAGAGTTTTTTTTTTTGGCTCGTCAAGAAATTTCTGGGTTGAAATATTTTTTTATTGGGATCCCCTCCCCCCCCCCCCCCCTCCGTGGAAAAAAATTCCTTGATCCTCGCCTGCACCCCATCTAATTTTTTCTACATGTATCCGTTAAAAGAGGATGTGACCCTTCATTTGAACAAAACTTTACCAAAAATATTCTGTGTTAATTTTCGTTGTTATGGTCCAGTGGTTCTTGATAAGATAAAAATGAGAAAAAGGATGTATTTACTATTACAAAAGAATTGACCTATAGGAGAGAACAATTTCCCGGAAAAAGTGACATTTAAAAATCAATCTTTATTTGTTGTTTTCTACCGTATATATGTCTAAATTTTTCAAATTAGAATTTTACAACTAAAATTTATTATTTACAACTTCAGAATAAACCTCCAAAGTTGGCCGAAACACCATTTTGTCCGTTAAAGCGTTGATTTTTGCATAAATTTTGGCCTAGAAGTCCTTCAGGGCAGGCCTGCCCCTAAATAAAATTGTGATATTTTGATAGGTTGGGATGTAAGGAATAATTTAAGATAGGATTTTTTTAGGGGCACCCCTGCCCTAGGGTCGAAATTCACAAAAAACCTACAAAAAATAAGTAAACTTGATTTTGACAATCTGCTTCAAATTTATACCGTTCAATTTTGTAGTCACAATAGCTCATTTGATATATGCGCTGCGCTGACTTTTATATCGTGGGTACTTTATTTTTAAAGTCGGGGGTTCGAATCCACCTGTTGCCACACTTTTATAGTTTTAAATTTTTGCCTTTTTAAAGACTATTTTAATTTTTTTATAGGCTTGTGTATGTTTCTTCAATTATCTATCCTTTATGCATTCCCATTTTTTGATATAAGAAACACTAGAGAGAGATCAAATCGTAACAATCCAATATACAGTTGTCAGTCAGGCGGAACAATTCTCAGTATAGCACACTTTCCCAGAGGACAAGAATAACTCACTCTGTGTTACTCGATACAGGTATTCTCGGCAGCATTGAGCTGCGATGAATTTCAATTGTATCTATATTCCTTAATATTTAATCACATTGCTTTTATTCTGTCTGTGCTACTAGTGCTTGTCTGGGTTACATGTAGTACATGAATGTTACGTATTGCTTGAATTATTTGAGCTTAATATATTTAGAATAACATACATGTACTTTTGTTTTCAGTCAATGTTTTAAGATCTTCAGTTTTGAAACAGTAGGGCTACATATATAAGTAACTGTACTCCCTTGGATTTCATTTAGGCCCATATGATTTGCACACATTAATTGCATGTTTTTATTATATCCAACGGAAATGTGTTGTAAAATAAATAGCCTAGACATAAAAAAACAGAGTTCCAGAGACAGTAGACATTACCATTATGTACAATGAGAAGTAAAGAAAAATATCATTCAATTGTTACATTTGGAGATAACAAACTCAGAATATCAATGTTCCTCCTACCTCTACTCACTGAAATAAAGATTTATGAAAAACAAATTGTTACATGTATTCAGCCTAATGTCATTAATCGGAACGGAAATCGACAAGCTTTTTGTAGAGAAAAAACCAAGCCCGGCCCTATAGGTCAGATCCTATTTATATAGAAGTGATCCTTTACGAGTAGCTTTAGAACAACAACGATGATAATGCTTATATACACCAATATAGCAAACAAAGATAAAGAATTATGAACAGCAAAAGCTTACTTGGGTCTTTGGTTTGGGAGATGAGATACTTATTAAAAATTGAAATTATTTTGTCATTTTTTTGACGGGCCTGCATTTCAAAGAGAGAGAGAGAGAGAGAGAGAATTTCTAGCTAGGTCTTTGAATAACAGTGAGATGGGTTCAGAAAACCAGGTCCCTAAGAATGTACATGTATATAAAATAGGCAGTGCCTTTCTCTCGGAATTCATCACCTGCTTCTATAAAGCTCCATCCTCACTTGTACTGACATGTACCTGGTAAAACCAACCGACTGCGAAGGAAAACATTCTATTTATTTCGAGGATGGGGGTTTACGTATAGTGATGAGAGGAAATTTATTCACCTATACGTTCATTAAATATGAAAGATTGCTTCTGAGTATTTGTATACGATCGCACGACTTTCGTGTTAATTTATAAAAAGTTAGATTATGAAAGCAAAGAACTAAACTAACATTTGTTGTAGATGAATTAAATAATTATTTAGCCGTTTATAAGGTTTTTTTAACATCTGTAAGAACCACTTTATTTTAAAAAACAAATAATCGTCCTATTATTGGCGCCCATGATATATTAGACTATGTGTTTAAATAAAACATAATTCAGATATCGACATCCAAGAGAACAACACATTCTTTTTCAGTGGCGGAAACAGGAATCTTGAAAAGGGGGCCCGACCAGTTTTGTGTCGGGGTAGGGGCCCAAAGCCACATTATAAATTGATTTATTAAATCTTGTGTATATTTTGGATACAAAAGGGGGCCATGGGCGGATATAGGATTTGTGATGGGGGGCGTGGATAACTTCGTTCAGGCAGGGGGTCTGGGGGCCGCCTTAAGGCCCCCAGTGGATCCAGGGTGAAGCCCTGGTGGTGGCCTAGGGCGCGAAGCCCCCGGAAGCTCCTGGGTTTTCGTGAATTTTAAGAGTCAGTAAAACCAGACACAAAAATAGTTGTATTGATTACTTCCTTTACACAAAAGCCTATAAGATATGCATTAAGTTTGTAACTTACAATACTCTAAAGTCTTTGTAGGAATTTCACGTCTGCTTAAGAATAATGTACAAATTTATTAATCATTTGATAATTTTTTTTTCAAATTTACTCTTGAGAAAGCAGAAACTTTGTGTATCTCCGAACTTCGTGAATCTCCGAACTTCGTGTATGTCACAAGTCGTTCTGAATCATTATTATTTCAGCAAGGATGCTAGTCAATCTGATATTTGTATGTAACTCTAATGTTATTCCAAAGAGTGTTTTTTTTTTAAATTCCATTCACTGACCTACACATGTATCTCCACCGCAGCCAACGAAACAATATAAACAAACACGCTGTAACGTGCAGTTCCCTTTATAGCAGTATAAATACATCAATCAGTGGATAGGTTTGTAACGTAGACCTTCTGATTTTAAATTCATTTATTTACCTCACTCGGCACACCTCGGCCGATTCGTACCTCAAGCCGAGGTTTCCCGAATGTTATTTACCTTCGACCAGCCTTTAAATATTGCAGTATTTTTCTTTGCATCATCATAGGAAATTGACAAGTGCTGTCTATCCTTCAAACGAAATCGGGAGACGTTTTCCGCTTTGAATAATTATGAGATAATATTCATAGCCTAGGGAATGCAAGGTTTTCAGACTTGATTTTTAAGAAAACTGATACTTGGTCATAAAATAAAATTACCATTTTGTAATTGACCATTAATTATAAAACCAAAGTATGGCATTATTAATATTAGTCATGTCATATTTTGAAAATTTTAAGGGGGGGGGGGCGTGCGCCCCCAAGCCCCACTTAAATCCGCCAGTGGGGGCAGGCCCCCTGAACCTCCTCTAAGTCTGTCAGTGTTTTCTTTCATTATACGGACTTGCAGAATAAGCGAAATACTCCAGACATTTGATAAAAATCTCAAACCCGATCTAAAACGCGTTGACAAAGTCAAACCAGACGGTTTTAGTTTTTACGGCATTTTTACAGTGATATGAGAAAAGTCGGATAATTGCTGTTAATTTTAAGAAATAAAGTTCGGCATTTTTCAACCTCGTTCGGTATAATATAATTTACTGATAATTTTTTCCGTTAAGGAGGAACACATGGACGAAGGATAAAAAAAGAGGTATTCTGCATGTACATGTACACATCATTGCTATAATTGTGTACTCGGGATTAAACCCAAAATCCTTCGTTACATTGTATTTGGGTATAATTTTCACATGTTCTCAGGCGGATAATCATTTATTTTTATCTGTCTAAAGACAATAATTTCAGTTAATAGAGAAATGTTTTTATTTCGTTGTTTTTTTCCCATCCTTTTGGTTTACACGTTTGCTTTGTACACAAAAGCGTGCCACTGTGTTCATATACCGCTGTTTCTACACGCTATCGATGTGATCAGGGAGAACATGATATCCTCCAGCAATGTACTTCTTATGAAAACACTCAATGAAAACATATAAGGTGAAAATATATACACCCATTAGTATCTTAGTACCATAGTATCGACCTGTTTAATTGCAATGTCACCAACCGTAACGATCGCTGGCCAGGACTTGAATATAATTTATTACCGTTATTAAAACAACTCGTCAGCTGAGCGGACCTATGATTTAAACAGTAAAATAGGGAAATTCCAGAGTTCGAAGTGTATTTATTTTGGGCGCTCTTCCGCATAAACAAATTAAATCGCATTTACGCGTACTTACATGCATGTACCAATAATTTGTGTCATGGGTAAATTCAATTTATTAGATGAAATAAAACAAATGCATAAGATTAATCTTCCTAAACAACACGTTTTAAAAACAATCTATCTGATATAACTGACGGTAAAAAATAACAAAGAAAATAAAGGGTTTGTGTTTGTATTTAATTTAAAATGAGAACAAATCTTAACCTGTCAAATAACTTATAAAACATACTTCGTTTTCCAGACACTAATTGCAATGCGTAATCTTCACATGCACTGACCAAGAGGTCACAAGTTTGAAATGTATGGTTTCTCATTGCGTGAGTTTTGTCAACACATGTCGGAGTAGACTATCTAAGCCAATTGATTCCCAAAGAAAACTGCATAGGAAGGGTTCTTTTTTGGTACACTTTTTAACGGGTAAAATTCATTCGACGCTCGATAGAATTTTCAAATACAAGTGAAATATTGAGGCGGTTAAGTTACGTGCATCCGACCTAGTATTTTGTATGCAATAATATTGTAAGTTAGGAAGAAAATAATACAAACTCAAAAGTACTTAATTTTATTTTCGATTTTCCTGACAATTAAAAATGTGACCTCTACATACAATTATCATTTTTAATTATATACATCCTGTTTAATGTTCATGAAAGAAATAGCAACTCGTTAAATAACATTAGAGAGATAAATAAACTGTTTCTTTAATACGCAAAGAAAGTGGTCTTTTCGGCATTCAAAATGCATTGAATTTGAAGTGAATAAGTGAAAGGCACTTAAGACTAGCTGATTAAAACGAGCGAGTGATAATTAAACAGTAAGACGGAATCATATGAAAGATTCGAAATGATTTTAAAGTAATTTTCCACAAAGCGCAATTATCTCAACAATGCAATGTTTATAAGAATAAATATGCAACTTTCTTGTAATTGAGCGAATAAAATATAAATCGAAATGTACTAGCGACTTAATCAAAGATATGAAATAATCTGAAAGATTCAACATATTTATCCACTCATCACTTAGTTAAAATGTATTTGGAATGGCCATTCTATGGTTTGTTTTGTGTATGACCTTAGGTCGCTGGTTCACACGCCGATTGATCCTCGGTGACCTCCTTTGCCACGCGCTATCGAGGGAGGGGTTACATAATTGTAAACACACGAGGTGAATGTAAAAGGCGTGTACTTAAAGGCTGTGAATAGTCTATGTTTAAAGTTTTGTTTTATTTTCTGACTTTATTGTTTGTTTTTATATGATAAGAAGAAAAGGTTATCTTTTTTTCCCTGTTTAGTAGACTGGTTTATCCAAATTTGAAAACAAACGAAATAAAAGGGAAAGTTGTCAGTAAATAATTGGAAATAAAGCACAAAATACTTCAAAAACCTGATTCTAAAGAATATTAGCATCTAATATAGCAAGGTTTATTATTTATAGTAAGTTTATTTTAATTACACGCATGAAGAGCTCTTGTTTACTTGCTGAATGAAAACACTTACCTGTATATGTGTTATGCTTCTAGCTCATTTAGAACACAACACTCAAACAAAATAACATTTTCTTGAGATCAATAAGATGTTAAATAACAACTTTAATTACGGCAGCTATTTCGAAATATTTACCGTTTTTGAGTTATAAAGCAAAAACTTTAAAGGGCCCCTGATCCCTTATTTGAGGGGCCAGCCCCTTTTTAGTGGTGTCAAATTAAAGGCCTTGAAATTGTGCACAACTTTTATTCTACATGTTTTATCAAAATATTTTTAGTTTAGAAGATAAAAAGGAAAATATGTGTAAATTTTCGCTCTTTTTGGCGTTCTAATTTTTGACCCCTCTCTAGCGCCATTTTGAATACAGAAATTGAAAAACAAAAACCGATGTGCACAACTTCAGTGCTTCTATTATTTAAATTCGGTAGAATTTCTACTCCAGCTTCAGTAGTCTCTGAGCCTTTGTCTGGAAATGAAGCCCCCTAAATTTTCATTTAAAGGGAGATAACCCAAAAGC
Source organism: Saccostrea echinata (assembly GCF_033153115.1). NCBI lineage: Eukaryota > Metazoa > Mollusca > Bivalvia > Ostreida > Ostreidae > Saccostrea > Saccostrea echinata. The sequence continues at coordinate 15,810,493 of NW_026889755.1, read as the reverse complement.
GGAAGTGGGTTTTTGAAATGTTTGACAGCATTCTGATAGAATTTTGTAACGTCTTTAAACCCTGCAAATTTGAGCAAAATCCGTTGAGAAATGAGCAAGATATGAGGTCTCAAAGTTGGCGTCTAGGAAAAAAAAAAAGAATAATAAGAACTAGAGCCGAGCTCGTTGCAAAGCAACGAGTAGGTCTTCCGTTGGAGCTGCAGGCAGGAAGAAGTGACCTTGAGTCAAGGTCATGCCATATCATAAGGTTATAAGCAATTTTGTAAGAGGTATCAACTAACAATGTTTCACTCTGTAGTATAAAGACGATAAAGGAATGCATGTGACCTTGAACTTGTCCAAATGACCTTGCGAAAGCCATGACACACTCTGGTTATGAGCAAACCCCATCTGTGTATTACTAACTTCTCAAATTCACTCATGTTCATACAGTCCATACATCCAGTCAAAATATCTTATCCTTAGTGACCTTGAACTTGAGTTTAGGCCATGTCACACTCTGCATGATACCAACAATGTTTCACTAGATAAAGACGGTAACGAATTTAAAGCTTCTCATCCAAACTCATCCAAATGACCTTTCATCAAGACCATAACACACACTGGTTAAGAAAAATCCCAATCTGTGAGTTATTGACTGGATAAGGTTAGCCATGTTCTTTCAGACCATAGATCGAGTCAAATAATTTATCAGGTTCCACACAATGATTTAAGGATTCATTGTGAATGTTTTTGTCCAGTTTGGATATTGAACAAGACGTGTTTGTGAAACACTGATGCCCCGGTATTGCAGCTTATGGCAAAGGTTTAAGTTTCTCAAATCCGTATCCAACTCCAAGGTCAAAGTCAAGAGATAAGAAATTATGTTACCCAAAGAAAGATCTCGTCTCAGTGAATATAACTGTGAAATATGAAACCGCTATAAGACTAACTATTGAAAAGCATGGCAAAGGTTAATTTTTTTATACTCAAGTCAAATGTTAAGGTCAAGGATAGATTAACGGTGTCCAAAGGAATGCCTTGTCATAAGAAATAGACATTGAAATATGAAAGCCCTAGCATTGATTATTCAAAAGTTATGACAAAGGTCAACGGTTTTTTTTTTCAAAAGTAGGTCAAACCCCAAGATCAAGGACAAAAGTCAAAACTGTCGGTACTCAAGGGAGGGTCTTGTCACAAGAAACACATGTAAAAATACGAAAACCCTAACATCAACCGTTGAAAAGTTATGAATGAGATTAAAATGTTTCAAAGGTAGGTCAAACTCTAAGGTCAAAGGTAAAAAGTCAAAACTTTTAATTTTTTTTAAAGTACGTCAAACTCCAAGGTCAAGGTCAAATAGTAAAAATTGTTGATATCCAATGAACAGCGTTTTCACAAGGAATACACCTGTGAATCTGAAAACACTAGTCCCAACCGTTCAAAAGGTATTGCCAAGGTTAGATTTTTTAAAAAGTGGGTCAAACTCCAAGGTGAACGTCACAAGGTCAAAAATATTTATTCCAAAGAAAAGGTCTTGTCACAAAGAATTTCGGATGTGAAGTATGAAAGCCCTAACGCCAACTGTTCAAAAGGCTAAATTTTGCATAGTTGGTCAAACTAAAAGGCTGTAGAAAGGATAAGAGAGACTCCGAGATATTCAATCAAGTAAACTTATGATATTGCAGATCAAATAAAGCATGAGCTATAAGAGCAGGCACGTAGCATCAGCCTCCCCCTTTTTTCAGACCTATTTTTTTACTTTAGTAATGTTCATTGAAAGTCCCGTTGGCCCCCACTTTTTGTTGCAGTATAGTCCCGTTGTCCCCACCCCTTTCCGCCAGGAAATAGGATTCTGGGCTATTTTCCTATTTTGGTTTTGCTTGGTAAGTCTTTTCAGGTAAGTTAATTTTTTTCTCTGGCTGCCCCCCCCCCTCCACCCTTTCAGTGCTATGTCCTTGAAAAGTAACATGTAGAAATGTCTGTCCTGGCATATGTTATAGTTTTATAATCTACAGTCTAACTTTGCACTTAAACCACAAACACATACGTGTAGTACAAAATAATGATAAAAATAGAAATAATCAGTAATATTTAATTATTAAGATAAAAAATGAAAATAATACAAAAAATTATATACATATATAGAGAGATTGTCAATCAAATGGCATGTTCAACGCAATAGCAGCAATAAGAAACTCGCCGACAGTTTTTTTTTTTTAAATTTCAAATTGCTTTTTAATTTCTACAGATATTAATTTTATAATCCTTTCAATGTATGTTCGTGGATTATTGATGGAATAATTTTAGTTACATGTCAAGTTTAATATTATGGTGTTTGTGCTTTGTAGCAAGGATTTGCTAAATACTTATAATTTTCTATGATTGTACCGAAAAGTAGATACATGTTTTAAAGCAGAGCTGCCGCTCAAGCTTTATTTCTGTCTTGTAGATCTAGAGGTCTTTTTGTATATATCATAGGTAAAAGTACCAATACCGATGATCACATCCCTTCAAAGTTATATTATTCTTGTTTATTACGCTCCTTGCAGTGGCAGATCCAGGAATTTCATAACGGGGGGGGGGGGGGCAAAGTAGAAGGCAGGGGAGGGGTCTGAGGGGGGGGGCTGCAATGAAGCCCCCAGAGGGTCTATAACAAAACCCTGGTGGGGAAGCCCCCAGAAGTTGACAAATTCTTACAAATAAGAGATGTTTTTTCCTTGATTTAAGGATAATGGACATATAAGTTCTACATACAAAAAATTCGAAAACGGAACGGAAGGGGGGGGGGGACGTGCGCCCGGCGCGCAGGCCCTGGATCCGCCTTTGCTTCTTTTTATTTTATACATGTAGTTATGCACCTCACCAACCCTTCTTGTGTTCAAGATATTTCAGTCGTTTGTTTGCATTATAACTTAACAAGAAGTCCGTGATTTTTTGTGTGAAGTTTAGTTTTTAAAATTTCGAAAATGACAGGCTAAAAGGATATTTATTATTGATGAAAATAATGAAATTGGTAATCAAAGTTCAAAATACACGTGCGGTGGCGATATTCAAAATTGACAGGAAGTCGCTTGACTTTTTAATACACTTAAAGATGGTGTCAAGAGGAAAGAGTTTGAAAGGTTTGATAAATACACACATGCATCACAGAGTTGACCAATATGAATGCATTATGATCAGGTCACGTGGTAAGTACCTCTATCACAATAATTGACACGTGAAGCACCTGCATTGATTTCTTATAATTAAGTTAAAAATTTATTTTTAAAAAAATGAAGATATTAGTTAATAAAAGTTTTATTAATTATTTATTATTTAAACTATAATGGTTTGGGTCGTGGATATCGGCCTGGGTAGCTCAGTCGGTACAGCACCTGACTAGTGATGCAGGGGTCCCGAAGAAAATTAAAGAATATTTGTGAAAGGTACGTGTATAGTCAATCAGATTAGAAATACAGCGACTATCAGAATTCCGGGCCGTAGAAAAGATCTGATTTTGATTAGATCTCAGGTATAGGCGAATGTGTGTGTACTGAAGGGGTTTGTTAATTCATTCAAGATTTATTATATTGTTCGTTTGGACGAAGGCTTCATAAAAATATACACACTGCCTGTACAGGTACACTATACCGGTACACATCAATGAATGTTCGGATTAATTCAAAAATCGGCGGACATTAATTTATTTTAGTTATCTAAAGGCAATGTTATTTCCAGAGATATTTATATTTCTCGGATTTTTCTTTTTTGTGATTTACCGGTTTACAAAGGTCTGTGTTTTAACAGCTGTTCATAAACGCTGTCAATTAATATATGATCAGAGAAAACGAGACATCTCCCGGTAATTCATTTCTAATGGAAAATATATGGATTGGCATCTTATCATTTACGTGTGTAATTACGATGTTACAAACCGTGACGATGACTGGCCAGGAAAACAACTCATGATCAACTCAGCGGACCTATAATTCACTTTAATATATGCTGTAAATCAATAAAATCATTTCAGTGTAGTCGATATTTCATTGCAAAAATAATGGAAAAAAAAATACGGGATTTAGAATTTTTCTGTATTTCAAACTCGATATGCATATATTTGGGGCGCTCTTGCATATGCACTTATAAAACGTGCATTTTCTGTACTTGCATGCGTGTACATTGTATGTGTCCGTAAAACCTTAAGAGAGCTGATAAATGTGTTCTGATTTTCAGAAAAAATAATGGGAACCTATAAATAATTACACGTTTATCATTTTGTTCGCATACAGTAACAAGTTAAGTAGAAAAAATAATTTGTTCGACATGGAGGTGCCCGCGGCTCTCTGTGGCCACGTGTATGTAAACGAGGACTGGACTTCAACACTTAAGACACAAAGCGGCAGAGATGGATGAAACTGTTTGCTATATTACAAAGACTTGAATTATACTACATGTATATTTGAAGGAATTTTTATTTATGTTAATGTTTATTTAATTCTATAAATAATAAATGGACATTCACAAGAGTGATGGTAAAAATAATATGTGCGTAGCATGCGTAGTAATTACAATTATTTACCGAACCCCCCATTCAATTACAATTGCAGATGAATTAAAATACAACAACACGGGATAGAGCAATACTTTTTTTAAATGTATTGTTGCGTGAACAGACAAAAACAGCGATTAAAATTCAAAATGATTTTTATGCACCAGTGTTTGGAATTAAGATTATAAAAGATCCGTAAAGTAATCTTACTGATTCGATATAATCAAAAACATAACTTTCCATTAATTAATAGCTCTTTGTACAAAATTGACATTATACGCGATCACAAATACTAGCTTTGTTTATGACCACAGGTGGCTAGTACACTGGTGACCTCGATCAAAGGCGTGGGATTCGCGCGTTGGGTTACATAACTAAACATCGAGCTGAACATGGAGACCGTAATATGCATACAGCTAATGATCGTGAATTATTCAATGCATACAGTTTAAAATCACTTACAAAGTTTGTTGTAATAAGAAACGTAGAAAGATAGATTTAATATTCTCCGCTTTTGAACACTATTAATCTAATTTAAAAAAGAAGAAAAGAAAGACTAGTTGTAATAAATAATTTAATAGTGAACCATAAACCACGTTTTAAACCTTATTAAAAAGAAAATTAACATTAAATACCGCAGGGTATATTATTGATAGCAAGTCTGTTTAAGTTATACACATGAAGAGGTCTGATTTCCTTGCCGAATGAAAAACGTTACCTGTTTACCTGGCCTGCTTTCTAATACGTATTACGCAATACCCATGGTATTCTCGAACAAAACAACATTTTCATTAGATCAAAAAGGTGTAAAAGAACAATTTTGTTTCCAAGATCCAGATCGAAATATTTACCGTTTTTGAGTTATAAAGCAGAAACTTTTAAGGGCCCAAGATCTCTAATCATAGGGGCCAGCCCCTTTTAAATAGTATAATATGAAAGCCCTTGCAATTATGCACAACTTTTGTTCTACATGTCTTAACAAAATATTTCTAGTTTTCAAGATATAAAGGAAAATATGTCAAATTTTTTGCTGTTTTCCGCGTTCTAACTTTTGACCCCTCTCTAGCGCCATTTTTAATGCAAAAATCAAAAAATAAAAACCGATGTGCACAACTTCAATGCTTCCTCTTTTCAATTTCAAAGGGTTTTGTGCTCCAATTATAACCATTTCTGAGCCTTTGTCTGGAAATCGGAGGCATGCAAAATTCAATCAAAGGGGAATAACTCGTGAACAGAAGGTAATTTCCGAATTGTATTACGGTATTCTGACAGTGTTTTGTAAAGTCTAAAAGCTCTGAAAATTTGAACAAAATCTTTTTAAAAATGAGGAAGATATGAAGCGTCAAAGTTGGCGTCTAGGAAAAAAAAAAAAAGAATAATCTTAATCGTCACAATCAGTAGAAGGTCTTCCGTTGGAAACGGAAGACCTTAATAATCTTAACCATCAGAATCAGTAGAAGGTCTTCCGTTGGAAACGGAAGACCTTAAAAATAAATGAGACCAATAAATATTTTTTCTAAATTTTATTTCAGGATTGAGTGATGAGGCCAAACACATGGCTTTCAAGCACCTACTTGACTTCGATGTAAACAAACTTGAACGTACGCCTTGCTGGATGGGTATGTATTTTTTTGTACTGAAATGTTAAGTAACAGTAGTACTACAAGATGTGAAAGTAAAACGTCTGAGAAGTTTGTTTTGAATGAGTGAGGCCATACTAAAGGTGAGTAATTTTGGTAAGAATATATAGCAGAATTTAATACTGTTGTGCAACCTGAAAACGTGAAAAATTGGCAGACGACAACACGATAATAAAAAAACCTGACAACGGAATGAAATTTTCCAGAATGGGGCACTACACTAGTAACTGTATGTGTAGTTATTACTGTCTATAGACTGATAACATGTGTAGCTGTTGTTGGTCTCTATGGACTAATAATTGCATGAAATAGCTGTTGTTGTCTATAGATTATATTTGCATGTGTCACTATTGTTACTGTCTAGAGACTTATAACTGCATGGATAGCTGTTGTTACTGTATACAGAGTAATAACTTGCATGTGGCGTTGTTAATCATGGCCGTAGGAACCGGGGGGGCACGGGGGGCCGTGCCCCCCCAATAATTTTGCCGATATATAGATTACTATAGTAAACATAGATACTATAAGCATGTGCCCCCTCAATAAAACCGCCTGATGACCTTTTTTTTTTTTTTTTTGCTTGTCAAGGAATATTTGGTAGTTGACGACCTTTTTTTTTTTTTTTTGCTTGTCAGAAAATTTTGGTAGTGCCCCCTCAACTGTTAACTGAAAAATGTTTGGCTGTGCCCCCCCAAACTGAAATTGCTTCCTACGGGCCTGTTAATAATGCCATACTTACACGGAGGAGATAAATAATCCGTAGAAGGTATCGTTCACCAACTGTACGTCCTCTAGACAATAGAAATTTTAACTTGATACTTCTCAAGAAACAATTTAAAAGCATATACAAGGGTTGATCCAAAAGTTCTTGGAATTTCTTAATACATGTATTTTATTTAATTATTGGTCATGTTGGTGGAAGTGATTGAAAATTACAGATGGAGATATATATATATATATATATATATATATATATATATATATATATATATATATATATATATATATATATAGTTTTTATATACTTGTTGGATTTTTTTAAATAAAAAAAAATATTTTAAATATTCACAATAGTAACACTTTGGCATTGCCATAGAAACGAATGTTTGTAAATGCGGGGGAGACATTTATTCGTTCATTATCATTAATACTCATTGTGAGGGAAAATACACGTTAAGTAGCATATGAAACGAAAATGATGTCATTATAACGATTGTTTGACTTCTTATAAACCTTTGTGTGAAAGTTTTATCGATTTTACTGGATATTTAGTTTTCCTATTGATGATTTGTTGTTCATCATGACTTCGTTAGACAACATCGAAATTCGGTCAAGTAATAGGTTTTGTGAAAATCTCGGGAACACTCCGACTTAAACGCATATACTACTGATAAAGGCAGGACAAAAGTGCAGTAGGCCACTGGCTTTCCAGTGGGCTGAGAAATTTAAGGAAAATAGAACTACCGTGAAGGATGATGAAAAGTATGGCTACCCATTGGAAGGTCGTTTTTTCCTCGTAGACAAAGTGAGAGCGTTAATAGACGAGGACCGCTGTGGTTGAAATTGCTACTGAAATAGGAAAATAATATGGAACGATGGAGCACAGTCTTGAAAAATGATCGTAATAAAAAGAAAGTGGGTGCGAGGTGGGTACCAAGGCTTTTCTCGAGAGCAGAAATGGAGAAAAGAATTAATATAGCGTTCTGTAGAATTTCTAGGTCGATTTGAACGTAAGGGTGAGATGCTCCTACAATGTGACGTGACATACCTAATGACGTTACGTCGAAGTCTCCCCCGGATTTTACAATTGTCCATGTTAAGAAGGCTCCTGTGACCTTAATAGTAATTGGAACTATTTTATAAATATGTCTTTTATTTGCTTTAATCACATCACAATAAAATTTTAGAAAGAATTCCACGAACTTTTGGATCAACCCTCGTATTTAGAAAGAAAATTCAATCTTCTTTTGTATCATTAAACAAAGAATGAAATAAATCATCATGTCCTTTCTTCACTTTAAAAATCCTTATAAGCTTTCTATTCCATTATCATAGAGTATTGGTATTTACACGAGTAATTTATATTTATTGCAAAACAAAGAATTTTGTCTCAGAATCCATCATGAAAAAGTATTTTTTTAAAAAATACTTCTAAATGAATTATAGATCTTCTTTCTCTGGAAACTTTAAACGTGTGTTATAATGCATGCAAACATCGAAATATTCTCTTGCAACATTAGGGATACTAGTAATTACCAGACAAATCACAATATTTGCTAACTTACGGATTAAATCAAAGTAGAATGGGAATAACCCAGGTAAGGAACAGTTCAGTCGGGCCTTCTGATACGTCGTCCATTTGTTGACGAGGAAGCTACTTCCTCCAAGGTCTCTCTACAAAGTAAAAAAATTATCACAAAAATTAAAGTAACTTTTGATTTTCATTATTTTTCTTGGTTGTTATGAGTGAATGTGTGCCTTACCTTACAAACCCTTGCAACTCTGGAGACCATTTTTTTCATGAAATTTGTGTACTCAAGAGCAATTTCCCGGAAGAAAAAGTAAACATCTTCACCCACATCAAAAGATGCCACAAACTGGGGTTCTGCAACAGTTATGTTTCTATATACCACCATTTTGGAACAAAATAATCTGCTTCTCAAAAAAATTACTTTCTTATAAATTTATTGATGTCATTTGTAAGTTTCTAGAAGGATAACTCTGCTAGACTTCTATCAATGCTCAGGATCTAGTATATTTTTTTTTACCATTTAGCCAGCGGATGGGGTCTGCATTCTCCAGTTTTTCACTCATTTTTACACCATCTTTTACAAGTTGTGGTCTGGATATGGTGGCCTTCCCATTGTCAAGGATGGTTGCCGAGTAGAGGGCTGGTACGTCACCAGGGTTACCGCTGGCTACAGACACAATGCAAATCAATATAATAATTGTTGTTGATGCAAGCTATACATCTTCTGGTAGTCTTCACAGATTCTTGTTAAAAGTTTGATATAAAGCTAGAATTTAAACACTTTTCATACGGAATTTTTTTATGAAATCAAATATTCCCAAATTCTTACAATTTTTTTTTCTCTAGACAAGTAAAAAACTCATAACCAAGAAACCTGTGTAATACATCAGTGTTAAATCGTATATTTTGCAGAGTGAAGAGTGTTTCTGGGGCCATATACATATTTGTTTATTCTGGATGATGGCTATATACACTGCTTATATAAGGGGATGTTGTATAATTTTACCAGAACTAGGTCATCCATTGCCTGATCTAGTTTCTGTAGATTATCAAAAATCAATAGACGAAACAGATTAAGACCATATCTCATTACAGCTTTTTAAAAAACAATTATAATATAATGTAATAAATGGGTAATATTTCAATCTAAAACCTCACGGATTCAAAATGCTTGCTGAATCTCTTATAATGCAATTTATGAATGCATTTGAATTTTTCATTTTTCATATTTTCTTTGCAAAATTTTCAAATTGAGAAGCAATATCAGACTTATTTTGTCTACATGGGAAAGGCACCTATTTTGGATCTGTTTCAACCTAAATCAGTCATGATGATGTGGTGTTTAAGAGAATCATTAGACACAAAACCTACCTTTGTTAATTATATTATTTTTCAGACAGCATTTGTACATGAAAATCTGCTTTCATGAAAATAAAATTAGTTTGATAACTTTAAAAGTAAAGGCAACAGTAATTCCCAATGCTCATTTCTCCTTTAAATGAGGTCAGATTCTTCATACTCACTGACATAAACTGCAGTTGTGTTGTCCTTGGGGTCCCTTGGACACGCAGCGGATTTTTGAGATGATAATATGCTTAATTCATTATCATTTATCTGAAATACATATGAGAATTCAGTCACTGTAATACTGTATAAATAATATAACACAAAGACAATTATTTTCATGCATATTTATTTATATCTGAGCTATGCAAATGCCTTTATATCTATATATTTTGGTATTAAACCTGAGGACAGGGAAAAGTGTGAATTTACTTTGAAAGAAACTGTTTTCACTCACCGTTACGGTAGCTTTATACTCGGAAGGCGTATTGGCATCAGTTCCACAAAAATACAGGGTGGAGTTATCAACACGTACAATATACTTAATGTAATTCTGACAGTACTCCTACAGAAACGAAAAAAGAAAAAAATATGCATCCCTTATTCTTATATATGATAGATAATTAAGAAATAAGATGTCATTTTTAGAGTTTCATTGGGATATGACATGAAGTTGGTCACACGGGGATCAAATCTACGATAACGCCCGAAGGCGTATCAACTCCATGTCATATCCCAATGAAACTCTAAAAGTGATATTTTATTTCTTATATTTATATTTTATATTTTATTGCTGTTACAAAGAAAAATATGCACTATTTAGACTTTGATATGGAACTTCAACATAACATACATGTACGACATTATGTGACGTCACAGTCTGGCCCTTCCAAAAGTCTAGTGCGGTTTGTTTTCCATACGCAAGAAAGTCTGATCACGTGACCAACTTCATGTCATTGAAAATTGAATGTCAATTTAATTACTATTAATATATAAGGATAGACATTGGCAAATGTAAATAATTGTGATTTGAAGTGAAAACCTTAAAGGCAGAGATTTTTTACCGGGTGGTAAATTCCAGGTGGGGGAGGGGCTCATTTTGTACAGGTGTGAATGCCTTGAGGGCTAGCAGTCTATCTGTGGTCATTTGTCTCCTTATCCCTATACACAGGAAGTAGTTTAATACACAGCAGAGTACCCAAGAAGTCAAACTTAACCAGTGGTTGGATATTGAGATGATTTTAAATTAAAAATGAAAAATTGTAAACATGGGAAATAAAGTTTAATTTCAGTGACTTTTCGTAATCTGTAATTGTATGTGTGTCAAAGCACCCCCAACCATTAAAAATATTATTATTCAAACTATTTGTTGAACTTTGAAGAAAGTTATATCAAACTTTGATATATATTATCACAGAATATATTAATTATTTCAAATACTAAAGGTGTGTATATATATATATATATATATATATATATATATATATATATATATATATATATATATATATATATATATATATATATATATATATATATATATACATATATTAGCAAATTCCATAGTAATACAGCTTCTCTATTGTTTATACCACGTGTGGTAAATATCAAATGATCAAAAGTTAATTTGAAGGTCACCACGAGTGCCAAACAATGTGTACAGGGTATACACAAGGACTAGTAAGTAAAAGGTCAATCAAGTTCAAGCACCCAATGATGTACCTTAATGCTTTTGATTGACAGGGGTACACAAACCAGGTATTTTTGAAGGCGGTGCTTAAAATCTCTGCCTTTAAGTAAAAAAAAGAACAAGCCTTTTATTTACATATGCATGTAAGCATGCTACATAAATGTAAGCCTGTACAATACATGTACTTACAACTGATTTCCCATTAAAAGAACACAGCTTTCTATTTTCATCAGAAGCCACAACCTTTATAGTTTTCTATCACAAAAAAAAAAAAAAATCAGAAATACATGGTACAAATTAAAGTACATGTCTTTTACTACCTTTCATTACTTTATTTGCATTTGTACAGTGTATATTAATATTAGGTATCGAACATTAGAAACCCTGGATAGGTCCATGTCAATCCAACCAATACAAGCCAACTGGGTTTTTACTTACAGTTTCCGGTTGGTATATGGTTTAAGATGGTTGGATAAAGTTGTTCTATAATCTATTTTTATCTACCATCATTGATAATTTCTATAAGTTTTTACTTTAAACTATTTATTGTACTCACCAGTCCACTTTTATCACTGATATCTTCTAACTTTAATTGTACTAAATAATTCCTGAAATGAATTAAGAAGAAATTGTAATCAAAACTGGAAAAACAAGAGGTCCAGGGGCCACAACACTGACCTGAGTAACTTTAGCCCTGTTGTTCTTCAGATTTCCGAAAAAATTGTTATATTCCCATGAAAAATTGTGACCCTATATTATAGCCCCACTCTTATGCATGGTCTCTGAATCCCACAATATGGGGATGAATCAATATCATTATGACTAACTTGGACTTGCACTTGTGGAGAAGAAATTTCTTTTCCTGTATGCATGCATTATTTAAAATGATCCCTATTTTACCTAACTCTAACTCACTGTGCATAATTTGAAAAAAAAAATGAATCCACACAACTTGAGATTTTTTGCATATGTGTGTGCACCTGTGGTTCTTAAGATGAATTTTCAAAATTTATTTCCTGTAAGATTCCATGTAAAACTTTGATCCTCTATTGTGGCCCCATGCTACCCCTGAGGGCCATGTATTGAACAATTTAGAATGTACAACACCTCACAAAGCTTTCATCTCTTCTTGCCATTGATTCTTGAGAAGAACATTTTAAAAGAATTTTTCCTATATATTCTTATGTAAAACTTTGATCCCCAATTATAGCCTCCCTCCTCCAAACCCCGCCCCCAGGGACCATAGTTTGAACAACATAGAGTCTACACTACCTCTGGAGTCTTCCACATAAGTTTCATCTCCTCTGGTCCGGTGGTTCTTGAGAAGATTTTTAGAGAATTTTCCCTATGTATTTCTTTGTAAAAATTCGATCCCCTTTTGTTGCCCTGTCCTAAACCTGGGGGCCATGATTTAAACAAATTAGAATCTACACTTCCTGAAGATGCCCTTACTTAAGTTTCATCTCTTCTGTCCCAGTGGTTCTGGAGAAGATTTTTTAATGACCCCACCCTATTTTTGCCTTTTCTTAATTATCTCCCCTTGGAATAGGACTTGGCCCTTTTTTTTTTTTTTTGAAGAATTTATAATACCCTTTACCCAAAGATGTTTTGTGCTTATTTTGCTTACAATTGGCTTAGTGGTTCTTGAGAAGAAGTCGAAAATGTGAAAAGTTTACAGATGGATGGACGCCAGACAACGTGTGATCAGAAAAGCTCATTTGAGCTTTCAGCTCAGATGAGCTAATAAAACATCTCGTCATGGACGGGTGTATAAAAAACTACTAGTATTTGAGTCTGGGAATCATTTATTTATTATATAATAGTGAAAATGCTTATTCCTAACTGTACACAGTAGTCTGACAATGTTAAAGTCGTCCGCGTGGCGCAGTGGTTAGAGCATTCGCTTTAGAGCCGCGGAGTAAGGAGTTGATCCTTACGTCGCGGATTTGAATCCTAATGTGGGACGTGGAGACCGGTCCTTCGGATGAGACCGTATAAACCGAGGTCCCGTGTCTCAAAAGGTTCTGGCACGAAAAAGATCCCTCACTGCTCAACGGCCCTAAGTACAGAGTATAGGTCAAAATTTGCACCTCTCCACCGGCAAGTGGTGGCGTCTCCATATGAGTAAAAAATTCTCGAGAGGGATATTAAACAATAAACAAACAAACAAATGGGGCTGGGTATCGGCTGGAAATTTCGTATTGCGATGTATTACGATATTCTTAACTCTATTGCGGTATGTATTGCAATATTTTCAATGACAGTTAAAATGTTTAAAAGTTAAAATCATTTTATTAACCTCTTTAAGCAACGTGTGTAAAACAAGTATAAATAAATTGTTGCAAAATTTTTGTTGCTGATTTCACTACAGTTTTGGAATGAAATGCAACCATAAAACAGCAACTTTGCCGTTTGGTACTGTTTGGCACGATTGAAAACGTTCCTGGCATATTAAATTTCATATTTTACTTAAGAAATCTAAAGCCCAAGCAGTTTGCGGGTATATCGGTAAAACGTATAGCAATACGATATTTACACCTGAATATCGATATTATTGCGCAGCCCTCCAAACAAACAAACAAACAAACAAAACAATATTAAAAGGATATTGAAACTAGTATCATTCTTCAAGAATCATCATCACTAAGTTTTTTGGATAAGATCTTTGTGTACATATACATAGATTTAATTATGTGGTAAACTCAAATGTCCAATACGCTTTTCTAAAAATGTCCAAGTTTTCTGCAAAAATGTCCTTTCACATTATACACAAATTTACATGTAATTTTAGAGTGGTTCGGTGGGGTATGAATAAACAAAAGCTATTTTGTATAAATTTATAGATTTTGATGAAGACATAATCTGGCATTAGAGCATATGTTGCCTACACTGTAGTTTGATCACATGATCCTGACTGGATTTCTATAAGACAATGCAATGTTAGTTACATGTCACAGTGGTTGTAAAGGCTAATAGATTCAGGGAAACGATGACAAGTTAGATATTAGCCGAAGCTGGATCATCCTTACTGGCTCCGTCATATGATAATCGTTATAGATGATGCCAAGATTATTAACTAAATGTAGAGAGAAAAAAGGATGTGAAAGAATCGTCAGTGGGTGGAAAAATTCAAACAAGATATTATCAAAAATAAGTCCTGGCCATGAACCAACAAAAAGTACCCCAATGGAAATGTCTATGTAAATGAAAGTAAGTAAACATACCAGTAGTGAGCAGTTGAGTTGTCAATATTCTGCTAAATATAGTTTTACTTGGGCAAAGCAAAAAAAGTGACATTTTCTTACATATGTAATTTATCATTAAAGCCCATCTCACCTAGCACCAATAAACGAGTTGAATTAATTATGAAACCCAATAGACTTGTTTAAGTACACCTAAAAATTGACCCATTGGAAATGTTTATGTGCATATAACTATTAATATAAAATAAATACATAGAGATTTTTTATGTTTTCACGAGTGCAAATATTAAAAAATCTCCTCGCATGAGTGAAATAAATTCCACTACAAAATATTGAATTCTCGGTTTATTACATTTTCTTTGATTTGCCTCTGCCTTTTCGTTATACATGCGGTGCTGTAGATCGTGACATCATAACTGAGCAGTTGTAGAACGTCACAGCTAAGTGATTGTGAGATTGAAAGTTGTAAACATGGTTTTTAACAACAATCTGGAGAAACTTTGACCCAGTGGTGTTGTCTATGTACACGTTGATTTAATCTTACCTAGCACCAACAAATAGTGACCCAGTGGAGTTGTCTATGTACAAATAACTGTGGTCCCTGATTCTGTCATTTTGGAATGTCTTGATGATTAAATCTACAATAAAGAGTAATCAACTTATATTATTTTCAAGAAAGGTTCATTTCAGTTATAAAATACATTGATACATTATTAATATTCATATATATATATGAGAAATTTAATATTATGTGGCTGTTTAAAGATCACAGTGAATTCAATAACTTTGTATTTCATACATTAGCCAAAACTCAAGTGGCTTAATATATTTGTCAGAGTTGCAAGTACCATGCTATAATTAAAACTTGAAGGGCAATAGTTTTCTCTGTGTCTCCCTGATCATTTAATACTGTAGAATTCCTTCTGATGGTTAACAAGACAAAAAACTGGAAAAATGTTATTTAATTACAAACTCGTATTTTCAAATAGAACAAAGTAAACCTGACGAGACTGTAGCTCTGCTGGCGTGTATACTTATACAAAAAAAGAAGGGTGTATCTTAGCATAGCCTACATGTGTAAATGTCTAATCAGGCCAAAACTGTAGGAGGAGTAATGTTTTGAAAGAATTTTAAAGAAATTTCTATTCTTAGTAACCATGGCAACTTCCTTGAAATCAAATACTGATACAAAGAATTATGTATCTTGGCAAAATAACTTGTGCAGCAAGTCTTACTGAAATTCGATCAAAACTCTAGAAAAAACGTTTTGTAAGATTTTCAAAGAAATTTCTATTTTCAGTTACCATGGCAACACCATCAGTCAAAATCAAACTCAGATAAAAAAGAATTCTATATCTTGGTATAGTTTACTTGTGTACCAAGTCTTACTGAAATTGGACCAAAACTGTAGAAGTAGTAGCATTTTGAAAGAATTTCTAAGTTTCTATTTTAGTAACCATGGCTACACGTTTGTCGAAATCAAAACCAATATAGAATTATGTACCTTAGTATAGTCTACTTTTGTGATTGGATTAAAACTGTAAGGAAAGTAGCATTTTGAAAGAATTTTAGTAACCGTGGCAACACCGTTTGTCGAAATCAAAAAACCGATATATAGAATTAAGTATCTTGATATAGTGTACTTGTCTACGTAATCTTATTGAAATTGGACCTAAACTGTAGGAGGAGTAGCGTTTTGAAAATTTTTTTACAGACGGACAGACAGACAGCTACATGTAGATAGACGGACGACGGTCACCTTACCAATGCATTAGTTCTTCTGGTCTCTGACCAGTATGGCTAAAAATGGGGTTGGATCTCATTAAGAAGTTAAGCACAAGTTCTTATCATGTTTATTATGACCATCCACAAGTCTACAGCATCGTAATCTAATCCAGCATCCAACAGTAACAATTATTTCATTCTAAAGAACTAAGATAATTCAGTGAATTAATGTTATCTCTGAAAACACTGATCTAGTTTGCCTCTAGCTCCTGGATATTTTATATATATATATATATATATATATATATATATATATATATATATATATATATATATATATATATATATATATATATATATATATATATATATATATATATTGTATATATATTATAGCGAGCGCAGCGAGCGGCGCGAAGCGCCGCTCGCGAAGCGAGCTCAATAGACTCATGTGTAAGAACAGAGAAAATTCGGAATGACATATACGTCAGGCAAATTTTAGTGTGAAACCTTCCCAGAATTCTCTCACTACCAGGATTCCATGCGATAATGGCGAATATAAAAATAATATAAATAATATACAAGTTTGGCTTTCCAGAAAGCCATAAATGTCATCTCTTTGGCTTCATGAATGTCACAGAATAAACAGTGGAATGTTACATTATTTTTTCAGCTATTACATGCAGTAGTATCGCTTTTGAAAAAAAAGGGGGGGGGGAAATCGACGACTTATCTGAACAATCTTTGACAAGGGGAAAAAGGGGCTGTCCAAACTCCACATTTTCATTTCTTGAAAGGGAGGATTAAAACTTTTCCAACAAACATATTTTATATTATAGTACATTCCCATGGGATGATTTGACGTACCATACTGCAACAAAAGATGGAAGATGGGGCAAGGACGCGCCTTTGAATGAATATTTTTAATGTTTGGGAAAAACATGGAAGGGGGACGACCCTCCTGTTGCTACATGCCTATATTATTTTACTTGTTGTAAATATGCTTTATTCATTTTGAATATTTTTTGTACAATGTCTGTAAAAAAAAATCTAACCACCGAGAAATATTCGTAAAAATTAGATATAAAACAATTGTTCCGTATGAAGATGGATAAAACCTTAGCGTTTCTTTTGACTTTAGTTTGTAGTCGCCTACTACAACAGCAAAGCAGTTTTAAAGCGCTAACTTAAATTAATCCGAACCTCAATTATAATTTCCAAAGATTTTCCTTATTTTAAACGTATCCTCCGAAGTGACTTGGCTATCGAGCCACTGGGAATATCAAGGAAAACATTGAGACACTCCTGCATCATATCCTTCTGCTGCCAATATGCAGATTCATGTGTTAACGCTATATTATGTTTATATAATATAAGTACATGTACACGTATACGCTTGTGGGAAAATAGCATGCATAGAAAGGTTATAAAATTGAAAAGTTACCATTTAAAATTAAGTATTGGCACACTGAAAAGAACCTCAATCTACCAACATCGATTTTATACGCTGTTTCACGAGACACACATTTTATAATTTTGGCTTTATTTCAAGAATACGAGGAGTGATTTTTTTTTTTTTTTTACTTTTTTCCATTAACAAAAATATGCAAATTAGAATTGCATAAAGAATTAAATTGATAAGTTGCTTTATTTATTAATCCTTAAAAAACCTGAGCCAGGTCAAGAAAATTGTGTTTTTCCTAAAACTTTCCCGCAGGAGTAATTTTAAAGGAAAAAAAGAATAGTGAAGACATCCGAGAAAATACTCATAATGATTCTTTACTATTTTTATTCCAATGCCTGCAGCACTGAGCTACTTAAATCAGAGACATTTATGTTTCTGCTTAAATTGTGCTTTTAGGTAATATTTCTTTTCTTCGAAATTTATTTTTTTGAATAAGTTCTGTTTTATTTTTCATATACGGCAGTAAGTACATATAAAAGTAAAGTTTTTGCCATTGTATATATGCATTTAATGTGAGTTGTTATTGAAATGTTTTCACTGTTTTCTTTCGTCAGTAAATTTTGGATCCACGCCTTGGCTTATACATTCAATATGCCATGTTTTATGTATTTTGATCCCCGCGCGCTGACCATCGTTTCTGCTTCTGCCAAGTATTGTCCACAATCAACAAGCTGATTATTATGGCAAATTTGGTGCGCATGATATGACCAAAAATTAAAACTTTAAAAGGTTAATCTTAATAATATTTCTTACTTATGGTTAGAAGATGATCACTTGAGACCTAAAGGTGTCAGGTGTATTCGCCGAGACTATCATTCCACTCTTTGATGGTCCAAGGGAAATAGGAAAACTTTTTACGCAATAACCTAGATACAATGTTTATGTGTATTTTGAAGACCACCACCCCAGCAATCCAACCTCTATTATCCTAATGAACCCTGTGTAGTTTTACTTTAAGATGGACCATTTTGTAATAATAAGGCAGAACGCTCAATTTTGTTTACATCTCTATATTTAGAAATCGTGTCATCGTCAGGTCATTTGCCAGACCACCAGCTTATCGATGGCAGCTTACACTAGGACTTCATTTCCGGAAAACGAACTTAATGTGTCATCTCCCGAGGGAGATGACAAAAATATAAAACGCTTGCACTTTGCCGAGAGCTTTAAATTAACAAAAAACGTATTTCGTTAAAAATTGCACTAGGCCTGTAGTCTCGTTCAACCAGACGTTCGGCTGTCTCCGTAAATTCCAACGTCATGTGACGTCACAGTCTAGACTGTGTCTCGTGCGGTTTGGAAGTTCTAAGAGGCGGATCAAAGTTTTCAGGTGTAAGTTGTGTAAACGAGTTCTGCGCTCGCCCCAACGGTCACACCGTAAAACATATTATATATATATATAACTGCCGTCATGAGAAAAGGGCCCTTATCTTTTGACGTCACAATGTGCGGAAAACGACATCAAAGTCGCGGCATTGTAAACACGGAAGTAATTTTTGTCGACTGCGTTTTGTGAACAAGCAATAAAACTGGATTTCCATTTGTTACAAGAAAAACATTAAATCATATGAAATTTGATGCGGAAATTTTTAATAAATAATATAATTACACACTAGTACATTAATCATTCTGTTTAAGTATTTAACTTGATATCACATAATTAAGCTAAACGCAACTTTGAACTCATATTGTTAATTACGACGATTTATAGCGCTGTGTATATATGATTCATGACTAAAGATACTGTATATTTGTTTTCTGAGCAATTTGCAAATGTTTAAATTTGACTATTATTCAGTAGACTAAGTCTTAATATTAAATGGTATTCTACATACTCGTATATTTTTTTTTCAGAGAGAAAGAGAGATCAATGCACATGTACACTTCTTTATTCTTAAAAATACCTTCATGTAAAATGTATTTACCCATTTTAATCCACAGTTTATCATATCGATATGCGCAGTTAGACTAGCTCAGGGTGAAGCGTCGATATAAAATGTATCTTTGAGGAGGGGGTGGGGGGTGGCAGAGATCATTGAAAAGCAAAAAAAAATCTCCAAATAAAAAAGCAATCGGTAAAAGTTCAATCTAAAAAAAAAAGAACCAATCTTCTTCATTGGGGGGGGGGGGGGGTATAGATACTGGTATCATGGGAGATTCGAACCTACTACAGCAACGAATGAGAGGAGGGGGGGGGGGGGGGCAGACGGCCCAGATATAGATAATTCTTTGCTAAATTAACAGCAAGAGAATATGCTGAAGGGAAAAATGGAAGAGGGGGATGCCACGGAAATTCTGCAAACAATAAATTATGATTTTAAAAAAACATTTTGAAACATTTGATCAAATAAATACATAAAAAGTAGTCTCTGATATTAGCATTATGATCAATATTGAAGAAAATGACAATTACATCGACAGTGATATTAGGATTAAAATGTTCATAAAACAGAAGAAACAACAGATTAAACAATAGATTAGGCTGTAAAGAAATCAAAAACATCAACAACACCTGTCGTAAGACAACAAAGACATTCAAGAAATCTAAAATTTTGATAAAGATGAAAAAAAAATTAACACTGGTGATGTTTCGAGCGGAAAAAACGGAGTTCAGGCAAAACTTTGATAGCCATAAAATATATTAGAAAAAGCATTTTTTTTTTGGCTGACTGTTGAATTCATGTACATCTGTATGCAATAAATTAGTCATGTTTCGTGTTGAAATCTTGGACGTCGACTCTCAGCTCTGATACCAGTATCTCGATACCCCGGATATCTCGACATTTTATGAATGTTCCGTTGATGTCGGGATACTGAAGGAAAATGATTAAAAAAGCACACACATCTTTCGGATTCGAAAGAAAAAAAAATGTTTCTATTTGAGTCGTGTAGTAACAGGCAAAAATAAGAGTCATGTTCTTTAATTTCGAGATTCTGGCAAATTGTTATTTTTTGAAACAATAATTAGGAAAAAATGGTTTGTCTATTTTATCTTAGCTTTCAAGACAAAAGCAGATACTAAGTCGCCTATGAAAGTCAAGTTAGAGTGGTAGAGTTACAAACATTCAATGGGATATTGCTTAACCGAATCGCCTGATATACCAAAAAAGTATAAACGTGTGTTGGACGTAATATTTAATTATTGTAATATTACATGTAAATATTACATTTCATCGCATCGAAATATGAAAAGCTTAGGTGTCAGGTTAGCTGATGCTACAGAGGAAGATGAACAGATTACCTTGATTATGGTAAAATACACATATTCAAGCAGGTACAAATTCAAAAGTTGGGGAGGAGGGCAACTTCCTCCAAAAAACCGCCTTGAGCAAAAAAGGAAAAAAAAAAACAACAAAAAACCACCCTATACTGACTAAAGAGTGGGGGAGGGGCAACTCCTCAAAATAATCTAACTAGCAGAAAAAAGGGGAAAACTTATCAGTCTGTACAAATCATTGAATTTGCCAGTGATCCTTCTTACAACAACAAGAATCGGGGGGGGGGGGGGGAGGGGACGGGGGAACCAGCACCTATAAAAGGAAAATTTGCTATAGCAAAATACTATACTCAGAGAAAGTGGGGACAGGTCCCCTCTCCCCCCCCCCCCCCCCGCGTTCTAAGGGCCTGTTAAGTCTCGCAAGATATTCGGTTTCAATTTCCAATAGATTTCATACAAATGGTAATGCAACTGTATTTCACAGAAAAGTCCGTTAAGTATATATATATATATATATATATATATATATATATATATATATATATATATATATATATATATATATATAAAAGAGCCAAGAGCAGTACAACCATCTCTTTGATCAAACTATACAATATATACATAAACCATAATGTTTTGATTTTTAGATTAGCGGCCCTTTTAACAAATGATGAACGATAATTGTTGTGTTCAAGTGATACAGCAGTAGCGTCGAGGGCACAGGTGCCTCAAAATTTAAAAAAAAAAAAGTAGAGAAACATTTATTACCGCTTTTGATTAAGTGTGATTTACTTAAAAAAGTAAGAAGTTGACAAAAAAATTAAATTTTCATGTACGGAATAAACGTTCATAAAACAATCCTTTGACATCATTATGTGCCTCTTTGTTATGTTTCTACTCCATACCTAAGACAGGCAAAGAAATTGAATTGTATAAACAACGGAAACTTAATTATTGTTAAGTATTCAAAAAAAAAAGTTAAATACAAATTCCCTTGCAGGTAGTGAACAGATTGTTTATTTTTATTAATTATGAATTTTTTTAATGAGACTTCAAAAAAGTTTACACATCATGGTGTATCTGAATTTATTTACCATTAGATTTTTCGGTGATACAGAAAATACATGAGGTATTATTATCCCTTCGTAACAAAGTTATAGGGGTTAAAGTAACGTGCGTGTATGTGGATGAGTGAATGCGTGCTTATATCCAAAAATATTTTAACATCACAGGTGCTTTATATCTTTTATAAATTGAGCTAGAGTATTAATTATAAAAAGAATACCTTGTGTGGAATTCAACAAGTATTAATTTTTTCGACTGAATAAAAACCGTTCCTAGCTCATTATGACTACCGTATAAGCAGAATTTTTAGCGAGGATTTAATTTTGGCATTATTAGTGTGGGTGTTGAGATTGCTAAAATTGAATATCGCTAAAAATTAATTGCGTTTTATTTGTAATAGCTTCTTTAGTAGGCACTTTAAAATCGCTAAAATTGATTGTCGATAAAAATTAATTACCATTATTTAAAAGATAAATCGCTAAATTTGCGTCTCGCTAAAATTTCCACTTATACGGTATGTACTTAGTTCATCCGCTTAATACCCAGGAGCCAGTGCCCATGAAATTCACAATTTTTGAAGAGGCACCATTGCTCATCATAACTATGTACTTAGTTCATCGGCTAAATACCCAGGAGCAGAGGAGAAGATTTTTTTCACAGAATTACTTAGTCTACATTTTCACTATATGATCATTAGAGCCCCGCCCTTGCGCCAGAACCCCTGACTCAGGGGCCATGAATTTCACAATTTTGGTAGAGGGCTCAATGCTTATTACAATCATGCCAACAGTTTAACTGCTTGATGTCCAGGAGTAAAGAAGATTTATAAAGATTGCATTAATTTTGGTGGTTTTAGCCCCACCCCTCAGGCCCCAAGGGGGCAGGGACCATGAAATTCACAATTTTGTTCTCCTTCTGCCATAGATGCTACATGCCAAAATTGGTTGAAATTGGTTCAGCGGTTTCAGAGAAGCTGAAAATGTTTAAATGTTAACGCACGACAAACGACGAACGCCGACGGACAAAAACGGATAGCAATAGGTCACCTGAGTGACGGGTGTTGCTAAAACGCGGAAGGGAAAACGGAACGGAAAGTGGAACGGAACGGAAAAATTTGATGTCAAGTTTTTCACTAAGTTCAAGTATAATTCAGACATAGGAAGCAATTTTCTTTATCTAATACATGTAGTTTATATCTAATTAAAGGTTACCGTAACAATGTGATGTATTTATGATTTTTTTTCCTCAGAACATGTAGCATATACATGCAATTGTCAATAAAATACACACTATAGGACTCACATCTATCTATCAGAATGTCTCACTTATCATGCGCGGATCTAGAGGGGGGTCGGGGGGGTCCAAACCCCCACCCCTGGAATTTGCAGAGTTATAAAATGTATAAACCAAACCAATTAAAAGTGACCATGCATCCCCACTAGAAAACGCCCTCCCCCCTCCTCGAAAACGCGGATCTAGGTCTGAAAACTCATAGGTATGAAGCTTTAGAAGTCAACGACTAACCCCCACCCCCACCAAATAGGTTTTTCACTTTTGGGAAAGGAGTTTAGTTTTTTATTTTATTTTATTTTTTTTTTTTATTATTATTTTTTTTTTTTGCTTGTCAAGAAATTTCTATTTTTATATTTGACTGAGATGCCCCCCCCCCCCCCGGAAAAAAATTCCTGGATCCGCGCCTGCTTATCACTTTTTGAAAAATGGCTTATTCGTCAAAACAAAATTATCATTATTGATTATGAAAGACAGAGTATATACATGTATATACATTTGCGTTAGAGACAACGATCACTGGCATTAAGAAAACAATTTAAAAAAAAAAAATTTATTACAAATACAGGAGTGTTGATGCAATCCACAGGGACCTGAAACGGAGATTTAAGAAAGATAGCATACATGTATCTGGCCAAATTGTGCAAAACAGCTTAAACTGATTGCACAGAATAACGTCAAGATGAAATTAATTGGGAAATCACATATTTTCGCAAAAAAATATAGAGTTGTTATTTATATTTAAGTATTGTGGTTGGGGGAGGGTGGGGAGAGTTACAGAGATGTACGTTATCCCCAAAAAATAGAATACCTGCCGTTCATATTAATCGGAGTGATCTTCAATAAATTTCTCCATCTCATCCATATTTTACCGCAACATGCTACATGTGTATATGTACAGCATTAGATAGTTTCTGTTCCGTTTTCCGTACCCTGTGCTTTGTCTACGTTCAGAGATCTTCATGAATAAGAAAATGAACATGACTAAATCAGATCGTATTTTAATAATTAAGGATTAAATATAAAAAATTTATATGATGTATACCGTTTCTGGTATGATTTTTATATCTTAAGTGATTTAACCTTGAATCATATTTTCCGTTTTCCGTTCCGTTCCGCTTTCCGTTCCGTTTTCCGTTCCGCGTTTTAGTAACACCCCCTGGAGTGACTCAGGTGACCTAAAAATGGTTACATCTGTGAAACACACCCCTTACCCACCTTCACACCCTTTTATACAGGAATCCAGTCCTCCACTGATTAAACCACTAGTTTTTGAGAGGGTAAAAATAGTAATGATCTTAGCATTTAATTTTATATTACCCTAGATAACACGTCACAACTGTTGTTTGCATGTCCCCATAGTATGAAGAAACTCATCTTTCAGAGAGATACCGGGGGCACGGGGGGGGCCGTCCCCCCCCCCAATAATTTTGCCGATATATACATTTCTGTAGAAAACATTGCTAGTATATGCTTGTGCCCCCTCAATAAAAACTTCTGATGACTTTTTTTTTTTTTTTTTTTTTTTTTTTTTTTTTTTTTGCTTGTCAAGGAATTTTTGGTTGATAGTGCCTCCTCAACTGAAAATATATGGCTGTGCCCCCCTAAACTGAAATTGCTTCCTACGGGCCTGTATACTAATGAAATTCTTACCTTTTTCTAAAAAATGATTGGAATTCTGAGTCTTTCCCACATGAAAAATGAATAAAATGGAAAAAATCTTTAAAATTATATTCATTTCTCGTCTCATTCCTGTTCGAACTTCCATGGCCTTAACTTGCATCCAGAAATGTTATCAACGTGTTAACTTCCTACTTCCGCGATATTACGAGCTCTCTCATTTACAAACCTTCTTTAGTTAAAGGTCATATGAAACAATGTCCAGAGCATTTTTGGTTGTATACGGAAATGAGTTCATCTGAGCTACTTTAATAAGCCTGAAATTACATTTTGGATTTTTTATGCAAGTTAGTGGCAGCAGAGTGGATCAAAATTACTTGACTGCAGAAATGAACTTCAACTAGTGCGGCTTATCTCCCTTGCTTATGACGTCAGTAAGACCCAGTCACTACATTCAGTACTAACATTTTATACAACTGTCTTTTGCAGCATAATTTTTAAGAAATATCATTATCTGGGCTAAAACGTCGCATAAATATACGATGTTCAATCAAGATAGTATGTGTCTTTTCACATCCTATTGCATATTTGCAAGATTTTAGTATGTTTTGTTTGTGTAATTTATTGTCTTTCTTCAACACTTAAATTCAATCGACAGAGACGATACGACAAAGAGCGGGGATCTGTACTCGAGTAACTGTATATAGACGCTGTCAAATAATTTACAATTGAATAAATTTCTTACATAAGAATATTGATGATTTGTTTTCTGATTAAAATTTTTAAGTCATGATTAGACGATGCTATCTATGTACTCGGTAGTACGCGCCTAGCTGAATTCGATTGACCGCGGTGTGTAAAATTGAAACTAAACCTGCATATAAATGATTTCATTTATTTATGGGAAATGAAATGATTCCATCGCTTTCTCGCTTTCCTCCTTTCTTAATCAATTTTCCTCTTCTCTCTCTGGTTTTCCGTGTCTCGATGACTCTCTCTCTCTCTCCGTATTTTTTTCCTACCAAAAAGTTGGTACATATACAGTTTACACGTAACACTGTAACTATATTATAGTAATAATTTTAAAAAGTCAGACATTAAACGAAATTCTATCCACTTTTTTACAGACCGAATTGTTTAAATTTGTATCGTTTAAATTTGTATCAGTTTATTTTAACACAGATTAGCCTGATTTAAAAAAAAAATGAACTGTAAAAATATTAATTTTGAAAATTGTTCAGATTCAGTCTTGCAAATAATGGGGTATGGATTTTTTTAACTGATCAATTTATGCACGAAGTGTATGAGTATTTTCAAACTGCAATTGCTCAGCCAAACTGTAAGAAGTATCAGTACCGTAACATTACAGTACATGTATATATACATGTACACTCTCGTAATGCCGGTAAGTTTCGAGCCATTTTTTTTTTTTTTTTATTATTATTTTTTTTTTTTTATAAAATCGTGCTTCTTGTGACAGCAAAATTACGATGATGTCGTCATAAACCCCTATTTCTATATTGTTTTTTCATTGGTCCTCGTGTTTCAGATTGCAGAAAGCGCGCATTCAAATATGCCGATTTTTCATTGATCCACTTTAATTATCATCCCCGTGTTTATTTGGGGGGAAAAGGGGGGGGGGTACTCTTGAGCTACATATTTTTCCCTCTCAATATATGACACAACTTTATTTTACAGATTTTGCATGCCCATTAAATTTTTTGTCGTAAGAAGCTTCAGGTCAATATTAATTAATTACACTGTTTTTTTGTTGTTAATTATACAATTTAACTGGGAATGGAAAAAAAACATTATGTATCATATACGTATCAAACAGAAATAAGAAGACTTTTGTTTCTGAAGTATTAATTTAAAATAATTAATCATAGTTGGAGGAGAAAAATCTTAATTTAGAACTACGGGGTATTCATCAGGATCATCCTACGATGAAAAGCTCTCGTTTTCAGTTGCTGTGTCTAATTATAACGATTAGTTCAAATAGAGTAAACTGTGTTTTAGAATCAGATAGCTTATCTGAAAACATAATCACATTTATACCCACAAAAATGACTAAAATTAACTCAATAAATTACCAATGGGTCTTTGTGACGTCATAAAAACACAAAATCAAGAACGATAAGCGGGTAACAAATTTATCAAGTGGACAAGTTTAGGCCTTCATTTTTCAGTTAAGCAAAGGCAATATATTTTTACTAAACATAATTTGACTTTCTTTCATACCAGTCTTTACGTTTAAAGTGTAAACTCCTAGTGTTAAGAACTGTTTCATATGACCTTTAATGATTATATGTAAAACTTTGCTTTGTGTTTGAATATACATATACATTTTGTTGGATGAAAACTTCCAGACTTGCTTTGTATGTTGGAACTGACCAAAATTTTCTTGATTAGTAAACAGGTTAAAAGTTTTTGGAGCAGGTCTATTTCCAAGTATGATTTTTCAGCTAACCAAACTTCAGCAGTTTCAAGATTAAGGAACATAAAAAGTACAACATGAAACTTCTTTTTGAGTTCAGATTTGGATTCAACTTTGCTGCAGTCAAGTTCCTCACTCTCTAAACAATACCCACAATGTTAATTTAATTCAGTTACAGTTCCACTACTGTATTAATTTATAACCACAAAACTGTGCAAAGTAATAATTACCTGCAATAGTTAATCGGTTATTTCACTGTAGGACTCCTCATAAACTGTCTTTAAAATTTCTACATGCAAATAATTTTAAAGTAGATATAAAACTCCCCTGATGCTAACAAGATATGTTATGTGTGGTATTAATTGTCATTTTAATTTTGAAATAATTTAGTTAATTTGAATTAACAGCAATTACCTTTTGTATGGCTGTCCACCCAAATTTAACTCTTCTTTGTGGATATATTATATTTGTATATTATTTATATGTAAAACTTTGCTTTGTGTTTGAATATTTTTGAATACTTTATGAATAACTTTATTCTTCATGTTCTAAATTTGATTACGCCGAAAAAATATGAAAACTCTCCTAACTGAAGACACCTCTGGTAAAAAAAAAG
The DNA here is from genome assembly GCF_033153115.1 of Saccostrea echinata. NCBI lineage: Eukaryota > Metazoa > Mollusca > Bivalvia > Ostreida > Ostreidae > Saccostrea > Saccostrea echinata. Next base: position 15,782,420 of record NW_026889755.1, on the reverse strand, counting down.
TTGGAGTGCACTTTTTTTTTTCCTTAAGATTTTCTACTTAATATGAAATTTAATTTTAAAGAGACCCAGAATTTTGTATTTTAAACGCCCAGAATTTGTTACCCAGAGGTCTCAAAATCGTGAAATCCATTTTCCGAAACCCCCTACCAGGGCGCTCCCCTGGACCTGCTGCATGGGATCTTGGGCGGTCCCCAGACCCCTCGTCGCATACAGGGTAATTTGTGCCTATACTTCGTCAAAGTTCTAGCTACGCCCCTGACATTTGATTATGAAAGATTTTATAGCAGTTGTCATGGTGTGACATTACTTTTGAACCAACCCTCGTAGCATTTGATTGGATGACGGTTTGTCAAAATCCTAGTAATACCTTGTTACCCGTTGCCATTGTATATGCTAATTAATTGTTTCTATAAAGAATCATTTATTTATTACACACATCAATGTATAAAATAGTGTCTTGGAAAATATACGCAGATTTAATAGGCCTACATATTGTTTGTTTGTAGGTTTTTAACGTCCCTCTCGAGAATTTTTCACTCATATGGAGACGCCACCACTTGCCGGTGGAGAGCTGCAAATTTTGTCCTATGCTCGGCACTTACCATGCTTACGGCCATTGAGCATGCAGTGAGGGATCTTTATCGTGCCAGCACCTACTACGACACGGGACCTCGGTTTATACGGTCTCATCCGAAGGACCGGTCTCCACGTCCCACAGTGGGATTCGAACCCGTGACGTAAGGATCAACTCCTTACTTCGCGACTCTAGAGCAGACGCTCTAACCACTGCGCCACGCGGGCGACTAGGCCTACATATAGTTAGAAAAGAGGACCTTATATTAGTTTTTTTTCTCTCTCTCTCATAACAATTTTTTGAGAAACATCAAAGTAGGCCTAGTTTTTAATACGCATGAACCATATTTTTTTCTAAAACCATGTCGTAAAAACTACGGATGAAATGTAAGCGCAGCATCCAGCGCAATATTCCGTTTATATTGAAATGCGCTCTCGCATTCACTGGCCGTCCATACCAAGCACTCGTTGGAGTAGGACTAGACGATGTTAGAGATGTATGTACTTATGCTTTGCTTAATATGTCACAGCAAACGGGATTGGCATTATTAAAAGTATATTTCATACGAAATACAGTATTATATTCAAAGTACAAGTAAGGTGAAGTAGCTCAATAATTATAGTGCTGCAATAGACTGATCCTTAAAGCGACAGTTAGTACACAGACAGTGATGCTACCAAACATTTTGGCGTTCTATGGTAAATCCACTATGATTTAATTTTTTCTTTCGATGTATGGGTAGCTCCATCCTGGGACAATCAATGTACAAGATGCACAGGTTTTAGAGGTAGTACAGTTACTCAAACAATGAAAATTCATCTTTTGCTTAAAAGTATTCAAATGCTGCAATGTTAGAACTATCTTTGATTTCGGTTGTTGTTTAATAGCCCATATAGTACATATATGAATAGTCAAATACTTGCGACTTTTTGTCTATTTCTTACAAAAAACATTTTTCTGAAAAACTGCATTTAAATAGCTCTATAATATATGAATAGTCAAATACTTGCGACTTTTTGTCTATTTCTTACAAAAAACATTTTTCTGAAAAACTGCATTTAAATAGCTCTATCAAGCTTTTTTGAATAGCTTAATAAAGCTATATAGCTATTTCAAGCTATAGATTGTGCTGGACCTGTCAAATGTGAAATGACAAAGTTACAAACCAGAAAACTACAAAGGCTACTGTGAGCTTTTTTCCCCCAAAGATGGCGGACAAGGGACATATAAACTTTTGAAAAGTGTGGATTCAACTACAACTGCATTTGGGTCAACTCCATCTCACAGTTCTCCAAAAATAAAGCCACACTTCATAGAGATGTCAGACTTCAAATGAGTTGACAAAGGCACTTGCTTCGGTAATAAATTTTTAACCAATAGTATAATAATAACACAAGTTATCTAACTCCGAATTACACGGAGTACCCCTCTCCCCCAGAATCGCACTCATTTACACTTTCAGAGGAAATACACTGACAAACTGTTTATACCTATGTTTTCTACGATAATTTATCTATACAACCATATATGGCATGCTTGTCTTTATTTTCTTTAGTCTCCGTAAACAGCATCAAAACTCTGCTTGTCGAGTGGAAAAGTCGAATTCAACCATGAAATGGTATGTGCTAATCCCGCACAGAGATTTTGATCGGCTAAAAATCTGTTTCTAAAATTACATCGGATAAACATCGTAATGTTTTCAGGCAAAATCAGACGTAAACAAGTTCTATTTACTCATGCAATATTTAAACACTGGAATTGAATTTTTAAACCCACTCATTTTTTAATTTTGTTCTCTGTGTGGGATAAATTATCGTAGAAAACATAGGTATAAACAGTTTGTCAGTGTATTTCCTCTGAAAGTTTAAATGAGTGCGATTCTGGGGGAGGGGGGTACTCCGTGTAATTCGGAGTTAGATACCTTGTGTTATTATTATACTATGGGTTAAAAATTTATTACCGAAACAAGTGCCTGTGTGAGTTGAGCATAATTGTTCCAGTTCCATCATGATCAATTAACAAATTATATTTTGATGGGTCTAAAATAGATCTTTATTCACTATTTCTTCATTATTTCCCCTAAGAAAGCCATAAAGGCTGTTTAAAGGCCTTTAAGGTGGAGGGGTACATTGAGTGTGATTGCACCCTTAAAAAAACAACAAAAATATCATTTTTGTTACAAAATAAATCCATTATACATTATTTTTCAGCTACACAATGTCCATTGAGAGGCAGAATATAGTGTGGGAATCAAGACCAGTACACATAGTTTTATAATGGCAGTCTTCAGATGTCGATACAAACTAAAACCTAAAGTAGTGGCCATAAGTTCCTTCCTTTGCATTGCTCTGACTGTACATTACTTCATTTCGTCCAAGTTTAGGACTAAAAGCCAAACCAATTCCTTTGGAAGGAAGTCTTACTCTAGAGTTTATATGTCTAGTGATGCTGAAAATCCGAATCAACAATTTGAGGTTTGTAGGATACACCAGCTACCACTTTACAGCCGAGAAATCGAACATGCTATTCAACCAATGGATAAACCTCTTGTATGCAATGGAACCAACCTGTTTTATTTTAAAGACAATATTTTATCAATAAATACGAGTGTCTTGTACCCGATTCATAATACCATAGATTTGTACGAATTTAAATCTAGAAAGTTGGAAAATAAACCAGTTATAAAAGCATGTGAATATAGAGGAATAGAAAGAGTGACAGATTCATTTTTCACATACACGGAGAGTATCATCAAAGAAAAGGAACCATTTAACTTCCTAATCAAGCATGACTTTGTACGAGTGAAGTGTCTGTTAAATTCCACTGTCAATTTAATCAACGCAGATGAGAACGAGACTGAAAAAAATGTTGACAGTGACGGCTCTTATAACGAAGCTGACGAGAGGATCGAATCGGAAAGGAACATCTTTGAGGAGTATCTCGTAGATTTTGACCAGTTTTTAGTCCAAGTTTATCCTCGAGAGGAGGTTTTTAAAAGAGCCTCCGCCTTGCCAGATTCACTCGGTTCGGATCAGATGAATGTGATGCTGATTATTTTGGATTCTATGTCTCACATGTCATTCCGTAGAAAACTGCCAAAAACTTACAGCTTTTTAAAGAAAAATTTAGCATCAACAATTCTGAATGCATATAATATTGTTGGTGATGCTACTCTAGCAGCATTGATACCAATTTTAACAGGTAAACATTGGCATGATAAAATTTTAAAGTATCTTGTGTATAAAAGTTATTGTGTTCTTCATGCAAATTTTTCCAATCATATCCTTTTTACCTCATCTGATCCAAAGGCTGAGGAGAGTTTTTGTCTTATCAAAACATGTCTGTCAAGTGTTGAATTAATTTATAGATCTATACATCTATTCATGTTCAACTTCAATAGTGTAAGATGTAGAAACTTCAAACTGGTCATGCAGTTTGCCAGATATTCATTACCAAGAAAAATGGCAAGGTTGACTAATTTGACTTAATGAGTTTATATCATTTAATCATTGAATCACATTATTTAACAATTATTACTTTTTTTTGGGGGGGGGGGGGGGCAATATAAGGATTTAGCAACCCTCAAAGTATGATATCAACCTTAATCATTAAGAATTGTATTCTTCGGATAGCAAGACCTAAAAAATAGCAATAATTTTGTAGTAGTCTATTAACTGATGGTGTAACATGAATGTGCTATGCTTCTTGTAGGTAAAACAGAACTTGAGTTACCTGAAGTTAGAAAAAGCCAGGAAGACTCTTATTACATGGACATTTATCCAATGATTTGGAAGGAGTTTAAGAAAAAGGGATATGTCACCATGTTTGCTGAGGACGAACCTTCAATTAGTGCTTTTAACCTTAGATTAAATGGTTTTAAGGAATCCCCAGTGGACCACTATATGAGACCATTTTGGCAGGCCATCTGGGACTCTGAAGTCCGAGAAAGGAGCAAAAGATATTGCACAGGTGGTACGCCACATCATAAGTTTTTATTAGAATACCTGAAAGACTTCTATGTGAAATATCAGAATATTTCCAAGTTTTCCCTGACATTTTTGGCCGAATTGACTCATTGGGATAATAACCCAGGAGAATATTTAGATATGGATTTTGTGAAATCGCTGAAAATGTTCAGCAAGTTGGGATTTCTGGACAATACTCTATTGATTGTGATGGGGGACCATGGTGCTAGATATGGAAAGATCAGACGTACATTACAAGGGAAAATAGAAGAGAGGCTGCCCTTCATGAGTCTTCATTTTCCTCATCAATTTAAACTTAAACATCCTCATTTGATTAAACTTCTTTCAAAAAATGCAAATCGACTGACAACACCTTTTGATGTTCATGAAACACTTAGGGATGTCATTGACTTGTCAAGGTTGTATAAACCTGTGATACCTAGCAGAGGAATTAGTCTCCTTCAGGAGATTCCGGCCAATCGTAATTGTGCGTCTGCTCATATTGACCTACATTGGTGTTCATGTTTAGTGCAAAGTAAGGTGGACGCAAACAGTGATAATATAAAAGTCATGGCAGATGAACTTCTTCATTATATCAATGATTTGACACTGCCATTGAGGGACTCATGTCATGAGCTTTCAATTCTTAAAATAAAATCTGCAAATTTAATTAGTCCTAATGAAAAGGTAAGGAATTACTGATAAAACATTTGAATATGTAACAAATTATACTGGGTAAAATTATTATTGACTAGAATATAACTTTTCAGTTTATTTTAAATTAATTCAAATGGCTTGCAAGATAAACATTTTCCTGCATGTTTGTAACTTTTCAGTTAATTTTTAAATTAATTCAAATGGCTTGCAAGATAAACATTTTCCTGCATGTTTGTAACTTTTCAGTTAATTTTTAAATTAATTCAAATGGCTTGCAAGATAAACATTTTCCTGCATGTTTGTGTGAGTGATCTCTACGGAAATGATGCATGTCAAAAGCATCTGTGAAGTACAAGTTAATAAGCTTCATTAAAGTCACTCTCTTCCCTTGGAATAAAATCATATGTTCTTCTATTTCAGGTTTTGAAATTTTTGAAAACAGTGGATGCGGATCAGAGAGTGGCCAACTTTAGTTCGGAAATAAATGTAGATGTAGCACATTACCAAATAACCATGGAAACACTTCCAAACTATGCACAATACGAGGGCACAGTGACAAAGAACTTGAAAGACAACAAATATGAAGTTTTCCGCAGCGTCAGTAGGTTAGATCACTATGGCAACCAGTCTGCCTGTGTGATGAAACAGTATCCAGATCTCAGAAAATTTTGTCACTGCAGATGATATTCATTGAGTTTTGATAAACTGTTCTCACATATCATGGATACAAAATCAGGTTAGATGTGTTCTTAAGGTGGGTTAACAGGTAACTGACCATGGTTAGTGAACGAAACTCCTGAATGTATACTTCCAGGAATGCAGGCAGCAGTTACTGGCCTTTGAAATTTTAGGGTTATTAATTAATTTGAGATTCGGGACATATAGTTTTTAGCTCACCTGAGCTGAAAGCTCAATTGAGCTTTTCTGATCACATTTTGTCTGTAGTCCGTCTGTCTGTCTGTCCATCCGTCCATCTGTAAACTTTTCATATTTTCAGCTTCCTCTCCAGAACCACTGGGCCAATTTCAACCAAACTTGCCACAAAACATCCTTGGGTGAAGGGGATTCAAGTTTATTCATATGAAAAGCCACACCCGCATTTGAGGGAAAATAATTCAGAAATAGTGGAAATTTGGTGGCATATTTTAAAAACCTTCTTCTCCAGAACCACTGGCCCCAAAAAGTTGAAACTTACAGGAAACCTTTATTACATAGTGAAGATTCAAGTTTTTTCAAACCATGACTCCTAGGGGTAGGGTGGGGCCACAATGGGGGATCAAAGTTTTACAAATTTTACGAAGTATGTAGGAAAAAAATCTTTAAAAATTGTCTTCTCAAGAACAGCAAAGCCATGTTTAGTCATATTGATACATGTATGGAAGCATCCTCAGGTAGTGTAGATTCAAATTTGTTCACATCATGACCCCTGGAGGTAGGGTGGGGCCACAGTTTTACATAGAAGTATACTAGTGTAGGAAAAAATCTTTAAAAATCTTCTTCTCAAGAATAGCAAAGTCTTGTTTCATCATATTGATATGTAAGCTTCCTCAAGTATTGTACATTCAAGTTTGTTCAAATGATGTGATGACCCCCGGGGTCAGGGTGGGGCCACAATGGGGGATCAAAGTTTTACTTAGAAGTATATAGGAAAACATCTTTAAAAATCTTCTTCTCAAGAACAGCAAAGCCATGTTTAGTCATATGATATGGCAGCATTCTCAGGTATTGTAAATTCAAGTTTGTTCAAATCATGACCCCTGGGGGTAGGGTGGGGCCAAAATGGGGGATCAAAGTTTTACATAGGAATATGTAGGAAAAAATCTATTTCTCAAGAATAGCAAAGCCATGTTTAGTCATTTAAACAATAAAATGCTTTCTTTGGTTGTTAGTACGGGAAATAATGTTGCAGCTGTTGCAGAAAAAATACATAACCCGCATGAGCGAGTTATGTAATTTTTTTCTGCAATAGCTGCGACATTAATTCCTGTACTAACAATGAAAGAAAGACATTTTATTGTTTATATTAATATCTGCATAATAAAACATTCAAAGAAAAATCAAATATGTTAAATATTGTATTATAGATGTGAATGTCATTGTATGCATAATTAATGAAACAGCCTTTGCTCAAGAAATCTATGCAGGTGGCTAGCTTAGTGTTGTTTACTGACTGATGAACAGCAATGGTTTTCATAAGAAATAAAGGAAATAATATTCAGTGGATGTAAATATATTGATGTGGAAGCATCTTCAGGTAGTGTAGATTCAAGTTTGTTCAAATGCTGACCCCAGGGGGTAGAGAGGGGCCACAAAGGGGTATCAAATTTTACAAAGGAATGTAGAGGAAAAAATCTTTAAAAATCTTCTGGTCAAGAACAGCAAAGTCATTTGTTATATTTATATGGAAGCATCCTCAGGTAGTTTAAAATTCAAGCCCCCCTCCCACCTACCCCCAGTTTACTTTTCAAAACTGAACTGATTTGTGCTTTTCCTAGCCAATGTGCTCAGGTGAGGGATGTGGCCCATGGGCCTCTTAGTCTGTCCACCTGTCTGTCTGTTTTCATCAAAATCTTTAACCTTGGTAATAACCTTTGAACTGTTAGTTCTAGGGCTTTCATATTTCACATGTATATTCTTTGTGACAAGACCTTTCTTTGGGTACCAATATTTTTTATCTCATGACCTTGACCTTGGAAGTTTTACCTACTTTTGTAAAACATTAACCTTGGCCATAACTTTAGAATGATTAATACTAGAGCTTTCATATTGTACTCGTATATTCCTTGTGATAAGACCTTTTCTTGGTTATCAACATTTTTGACTTAATGACCTTGAACTTGATGTTTGACATGCTTTGAAAAACTTGAACCTTGGCTATAAGCTGCTATATGGGGACATCAGTGTTTCTTAAACACATTTTGTTAAAACATTTTTCTTTGTTATGTGATATTTTTATAAGAAATTTTGTCAATGAATGTAAATATTTCATTGCCTACAGAATGATTCAATCTCGTGAACCTTCTGTTTAATTTAGCCATGTGACTGCTCATGTGTGAATCTTTTAAATTATTTTTCTTGTTTTCTCATTTCTAGATGTCATTTTTCTCAGTAATTTGACTCCATGATTAAGTTCCTTTTTTATAAACATGTATATATTTACAATTGGTGTTTTGTATCATTTTAAATCAACAATAACAGTATTGAATTATACACTCTTACTACACAAAGTAATATTATTATATTTCCTTATTTGTATATTACATTATTTGTTGTATATTTACATGTATGTAATTTACATGTGTGGGTAATCATTTTCAATATTGATTGTTGTTTTACTTTTAATTTTGTATAAAAAATATATTGAATGAATTTCTAAAATCTCCATTTTGATTTTCCTTCTAATACTAACTGTAGTTGTTCATCCATCTAAAAAATGAGTCAATTTGTTTGCAGTGGCAGATTTAAGGGGGGTGCACCCGGGGCGCCCCCGTAAAACTGTCAAAGTTAGCATAAATCATAGTTTCATCGAGAAAATGTAAAAATGTGTACTCGGTAGACCTCATTTTTACCTTACAAAATCTCTAGAATCCAGGAGCTTCCGGGGGCAAAGCCCCCTGGGCCCCCACCAGGACTTCGCCCTGGACCCACTGCCAACTAACTTCAATTCCTGGATCCGCGCCTGGTTTGTATTCAAAATTTTAAACTACTTTGACAACACAAACAGTAACTTTGTTCTTTAATACATGCACGTAGTATTGAAAGTGGGGGAAGGAGGGGGACAGCCATAAAAATATTTGACAAGCAAAAAGAAAATGATAATTGTCCAAAACTTGAGAATCATATAATTTAAGGACATACGCAATGTACCTTACCTACTGATAATTTTTCAAGATATTCTTAATTAAAGATTATGGTGTCATCAAATTTTCGTAGACAAGCATGCATTACCAGGAGTTTTGAAAAGATATCAATTGATGAAAATTCTTGTATAATTCAAAGAAAAATATACAAAAATTACTGAACATATGTCCTAGATGTTTTGTTTATCCAAACTTGTTTTAGAAGAAGTTTACAACAGCATATATAGACTTTAAAATGTAGCACACAGTTCCTTTAAGTATTGTTACTCTTCAACTCCAGAGAAAAAACAATAAAATTCAAACTATGTTGTGTATGTCCTTAAAGGGGGGGGGGGGAGTCTAACTTTTTTTATAATCAAGTTGCAAACATATCTGTAAATACATTAACATAGGACGATTTGACTAAACTGCAAAACGTGGTGGGGACGAACCGCCTTTTTAACATTTTTCAACAGTAAAAGGTTATGTTTGGAACCCCACCCCCACCCCCCCACCCCCCACTACGTGCCTGTAATATTCTCTGTTATAAATGAGACATGTACTAATATTGTATGAAAGCCCATTGAACTCATTTTCGTAGGTAACAAAAATATATTTTTCGCGTTATAACGCGAATCTTTCGCGAATAAACGCGTAACTTTCGCGAATAAACCCGAAACTTTCGCGTTATAACGCGAAACTTTCGCGAATAAACGTGCATTACCAGGAGTTTTGAAAAGATATCAATTGATGAAAATTCTTGTATAATTCAAAGAAAAATATACAAAAATTACTGAACATATGTCCTAGATGTTTTGTTTATCCAAACTTGTTTTAGAAGAAGTTTACAACAGCATATATAGACTTTAAAATGTAGCACACAGTTCCTTTAAGTATTGTTACTCTTCAACTCCAGAGAAAAAACAATAAAATTCAAACTATGTTGTGTATGTCCTTAAAGGGGGGGGGGGGGGGGGGGGAGTCTAACTTTTTTATAATCAAGTTACAAACATATCTGTAAATACATTAACATAGGACGATTTGACTAAACTGCAAAACGTGGTGGGGACGAACCGCCTTTTTAACATTTTTCAACAGTAAAAGGTTATGTTTGGACCCCCCACCCCCACCCCCACCCCCCACTACGTGCCTGTAATATTCTCTGTTATAAATGAGACAAGTACTAATATTGTATGAAAGCACATTGAGCTCATTTTCGTAGGTAACAAAAATATATTTTTCGCGTTATAACGCGAAACTTTCGCGAATAAACGCGTAACTTTCGCGAATAAACCCGAAACTTTCGCGTTATAACGCGAAACTTTCGCGAATAAACGCGTAACTTTCGCGTTATAACGCGAAACTTTCGCGAAAAAACGCGTAACTTTCGCGTTATAACGCGTAATTTTCGCGAATAAACGCGAAACTTTCGCGTTATAACGCGAAATTATACATATATAGTCATGTTACTCAGGAACCTGTGATCTTGACTGACAGATAAAAAACATGAACGCAGAGGGGGACTTCTATGAATTTATAAATGACAATTCTTCAGAAGATGTAAAAGAGAATTGATGCGAGAAATGGATAGATTAGTGTTGATTTTGCATTTAATCTCAAAACCCTAATTAATTAAATGAATATTCCTTTAAAGGTTTTCTTGTTTTTCACTTGTTGAATCCAAGAAATTCTGTAGACTAATTTTTTTTCTCAGGAAGATCTCCACTCGTTGCTTTCTTTGAATAAATTGTCAATGTTTTCGTAAGTAATGGTATGACCAAATGATGCAACCTTAAAATACAATGTTGTATTTCTTCAGTGAGTCTACCGGAGATGAAATATTTGATACGAATATTTGTCATCCAATTTTCACATTAGGTTACTCATGTGATGTGACACAATTGTTCCGTGAAATACAATTTTACCTCATTGTTGTCAATTTTCTGAGATCTTTTATTTCAAATTCTATATAGAGTGTTCAATCTAATTAAAATTAGACTTGTATTTTCGCTCCTCTACTATACGCTTCAACACTTGTATTGAACAGCATTGAGAAAGACAAAATGTGACGGCAAAAAAGATTTAGAAAGAGGAAAGACACATTCAATGGCGAGAAAACATAAAATTTCAGCTCGTGATAATCCAAGTTCAACATAGTCTTTCGTTTTTCACTGTAATGAATAAACTAGATCATTAAAAAGTAAAACAAACTGTAGACTTATGCAAATGTCTCTGTTTTACAGGGAAAGTTTCGCGTTATAATGCGAAAGTTTTGCGTTTATTCGCGAAAGTTACGCGTTATAAGGCGAAAGTTACGCGCTATAACGCGAAAGTTAAGCGTTTGTTCGCGAAAGTTTCGCGCTATAACGCGAAAGTTACGCGTTTATTTGCGAAAGTTTCGCGTTATAACGCGAAAAATATTTTTTTTTATCTACGAAAATGAGCTCAATGGGCTTTCGTAAATATGCGAGTAAATAGTAAATACACTTATCACATTCTAATAAAGCCGAGTTTTATTGAACACATGTACAAGACATTTTTAAAAGCAACAGGTTTTAATCCATTCATGCTCTTAGTTCTATACGTGCACATCACAGAGCGACACGTAGCATCATCTTTTTCCAAATCAAAGGGAGGATGGGTGGGTGGGAGGTCCTTTCTCTTTCTCACAGGAACGAAAAGTTGGGGATGAAGGAGGACAATCCGCCTTGAAATGAAATTTTCCATACTAAACTGCAAAAAAACTTCTCTCGCAAAAAGGGGAGGGGTGGCAGCCCCCCCCCCTTCCCTGACACTAGGTGTCTGCATGAAAAATTTAGCTTGTGATGAATTGTGCAAGATGACGTATAAAGTGATGCGATTGCTAAATATTTGTATACTTGTCAAGAAAGTCAAATATCGTTTCATTTACTACACAAGAAATGAGGAAAAATTAGATGAATATGTAGCAGTATGCTAAAAAGTAGGAACTTGACTATCAATAAAAATTTATGTCATAACATGTGAGTTTAGTATTTAGTAGTTTACAATACTAAGTCTTGTCTCCTGTACAAATAATTTCCAACAAAGTCTTGGATCCACTCCCTTATTCTTTTAATTAAATTGCGTCATAAAAAAAGTAATAGGACATTCAACTCATTTACTAAATTTTAGCATATGAAGTTTGAACTCGGCCTTGAATAGACTTATGGAGAAAGTTATAGTGCAATGTGGTATTTATCGAGGACTTGTAAACGTGGATTTTAACAAAATTTGGAGAAACTTTGACTGTTCTAGTCAGAATCAAGATGGTTTATTTACTCTCACAGTTTATTGGTCTATTTTTAAAACACTTTTTCTCGAAGGAAAGAAAATACATGTACAGAGTTTTCCCGCGAATTTGTTCTTTTCACACGTTGAAAATATCTCAAAAATTTAAACAGATAAATTTCAGTATTTCACTTTTTGAAAATGTAGTAAATTGCACTTGATATTAGTTACTTATAATGCCCCAACAAAAATTCATTATGCATAGTTCTTTCCTGAAGAAAAAAAAATAAAATAAAAAACTACAGACACTTGTCAATATGTTACTCCGAACTAACATCAACGGTGCAATATTGGAATTGAAATAATTTTGTGTTTTTTCTTGTTGTTTTACGTCCCTCACTCATATTGAACACGCCACCATTTGTCGGTGGAGGGCTGCAAATTTTGACCTATACTCGGCACTTAGGGCCATTGAGCAGTGAGGAATCTTTTTCATGCCAGCACCTACTGCGACACGGGACCTCGATTTATACGGTCTCATCAGAAAGACCGGTCTCCACGTCCCACAGTGGGATTCGAACCTGCGACGTAAGGATCATCTCCTTACTCCGCGACTCTAGAGCAGACGCTCTAACCACTGCGCCAAGCGCGGGTAAATCAGAATAAACAACTTATATTTTAAAATTTTGCAAATTTCTTCTTTTTTTATTTCCACAGCAGAAATTTGGGAAATTTTAAATATAAGATCAAGAAACTCGAGGAGAAACTTAAACAAAGATATTATGCAGTCTGAAATACGGGTTATTAGAGGGGGAAATGAACATCAATAAGGTAACAATACGCGATTGTGATTTTGTTTGAGAAAGTTTGCTGGAAAATTAAATTGGCATGGTGCTATAGAGAGTTTTAAACTTCACTGAGGAGTTTATTTTGTCTCTGTTCATGATAATTACATGATTGAAATTCTATATTCTAGGTATTTTCTGAACTTTGTTCACTTTAGTTACCTTTTAAAATTATTTTTTTATTATTATTTGGGGGGGGGGGGTGTTTTCTTCAATTCACTGCAGACCAATGATAATACTTTTAGTTTTATTTATTTATTTATTTTGACTTGTAATTTGCTCTTTGTTAGCAAACCTACAGAATTTTTCAGTTATTTGAAATCCGCGTCTGTTACATCACATATCTGTTGCATCATGTACGTCATTGACCTCTATGACATCACCATACATGACATCATAAATGTCACAATATACCCCGTTGTTTGGGAAAGCTATCGAGAAAATGGATAGGAAGGTAGTGGTAAGTAATATTTTATTTTGTACTTTTTTTTACATGCACGTAAAAATTATAGGCAGACGTTTTCGAATTCACAAATTATGTTGCTCATTGTCTGGCGTTTTGGCGTTGGTCAAGTTGTTATGGAGGAGTGCTATTCTATGGATGCTATGTTTATGTGCTATGGAGGAGTGAGCATTCCCCTGCCGACCGGTCACATTCGCCATGTGCTCCTTGTCATGATCGGGAAATAACAGAAAAATCCGTTGACAATTCAGTGTGTAAATAATGACTTCTCAACTTGTTTGTCAATAATTTTCCTCGTTTTAGAAATTGTTCACGCGTAGAGCATGCTTCTATACACCCCATATGCAGGCGATAAGGGTATATTGCTGCAAAAGTAAGGGAAGTTGACGATTGGAAAGTTAAAGTCATGATCACGTTTATCATAAAGCTTTGTTGTTAGATTACCATTAACGTCTTTTTCTATAGTCATAGTAAAGTATCGAAGTATGAAACAGATGTGTCAGACTCTGTGGTATCTTTTATTTCAAGCTCACTGGGATATATCGTGACGACTTATGAATGGAAATAACTATTGTTAATTGATAATATGTCGTCGATATATCTGAATGTCGAGTTGAAGGCCACAGCAAGAGATTTCTAAATGTAAAAGGTAAAGATGGCGAACAGTGATCGATCTCAAAAAATCCACAAACAATACAAGTCAGAAGTATGTGAAGAGGGCATACTACAACACGGGCCCCTGAAAATTCCGGAAGTGGGATCAGGTGCCTAGGAGGAGTAAGCATCCCCTGTTGACCGGTCACACCTGCGCCGTGAGCCCTATTTATAGATCTGGTAGACGAAACTATCCGTAGTCAATTCAGTACAAAAACAAAGGCCTAACAATTGGTATGAACAAGTCAGCCAAAATACGACCCAATGATAGGTTATATTTGCTTACAACCATAAAATTTACGAAATACTAAAAAAACTAGGCTGTTGAAATCCCTGTGACATCAACTAATCAGTAAGTAGCCTGCCTAGCTTTAAATATTGATCTCACTCAGAGCAAGCTCTTGAGTAGCGAATAAGTTGGGAGACATGAACACCATAAGCAGGTGATAGTGGAATATTACTACTTAAATAGAAAAGTTGACGATGGAAAAGTTATCTCGTTTGTCATACAATTTATTGTTAATTGGTCTCTATCGTCTATAGTCAGTAAAATACCTAAATATGAAAAAAGATGTGGCAGACTCCGTGGTGTTTTTTATATATTTAATTATGTAATGTTATGGACTAAATTTAGAGTACAACTGGGCTTCCGTAGCTTACAAGAGTTTCACATATCGCAAGGATTGTATATGTAAGGGATGCAAGACGAAGATGGTCTAATACGTCAGATACGGGACTGGGACGAGGTGTCTGAAAATAATAGACCATCTGAGTGTTGTATCTTACTTAAAACATTTTTTCAATGCACTTTTGTATTGTATTGTCAAAATACGATACTGGTGACGGTGACAAAACCAGGTGGATGGGGCTCTTAGGGGTTTAAGAGATTTCTTTCAATGGAATGAATGGTTTTTGAATGAAAAACCCTTACTGAACCCCAATCATATATTATTTATCGTTGTGGAACTCCACGGATGCGTTAAAAAGAGCAACTTAATGACATTAAGCGATTCTGAGAGTATTGTAAAGGATCCATTTTTTAACAAATGAAGATTATAAGTGACCAGAAGGCAAACATTCCAGGAAAGCGCCGATTTTGTCCCTTGGATATCGAAAGCACCACACCTTTACGTAAATTAATTTGGAAATATATATTGAAATTAAATTTTCCGGGAAAAAATCGGAGTTGTATGGGATATATATACAGATCGAGTGTAAACTTGTCCGCGTTTCGCTTTTTCTTCCCCTAAATGCTAACATTCTTCATTGGACCACTTTACGTGGATTTATTTGGATGTGTTTTCGGAAAAATCATAAACTTAATATTGTGAACTGTGAACTCGACCATATCATTGTGCTTCAATACCGGTAGTTTCACAATCAGTGACCTGAGTGTAAATTCTAAGGGATTTCTGGGATATTCCTACTTTGGAAGTTTCGTTGCATGAATTGGACTACGAGATGTTGATTTCCCCGTAGCTTGCATTGCATTCTATATACCTTGAATTATATTACGAGATGTTGAGATCTACATAATCTGAATTGGATTACTAGATGTTGATTTCTATATATAAAATGCATAATTATTTGTCTGTTTGTTGTCTTATTCATTCGTTGTGTAATTTAAGCTAGGTGATGTCATCCTTTGTTTCACACAGTCCAGTATTATTTTGGAGTACAATAATGGATATAATACTGTACTCCTGAAAATAATACATGTATTGGACTATAACTAGTACACTCTTTGAAATATGAGACAGTAGAAACAAAAGAATTAAGTCACAAAAATGTTTTAAGAATGAATTAAACACGTTTCTACAGTGAACTATATGTCAGATGTTCAAGCTTGTAAATAAGGCTCTGTTGGTTTTTGAGTTTTGCACCTTTGTCGCTTTTTAAAAAAAAATGCTTCACTTTGTTTTTATGTCATTTAAGCTCTTTGAATTTTTCACAAAACTTAATTTTAAAAATGTATATCGTCATCATTAGACCTAATTCCAACAGGTGCAGTCTCAGGCATTTTTCTAGCGAGAATGAGAAAAAATCTGATAGTCAAAAAACAATATCGGAAAAGTTCTGAGCTGCAGAGGTAAAAATGACACATAAATCGTGAATTCTCGATATATTTAATGTCACTATTTGTTTAAATATGAGAAGGATATTTTGTTTGGATTTTTTTTTTACATTCATCAGTTCACTGCTATTCAATGATAATACTCTTGATCTATTTTTAACCCCCCCCCCCCTCCAATTACGTACAGTATTGCCGTTCATTGATTTTTATTTGATGATTAAAATAAGTACACAACTAGGCTATAGCAAAAAAAAAATCATTTTTGACAAACATAAATATCTATAGATTTATTTCAAAGGAAGATTTTCAATTTTTCAAAAATATTTGTAATAACATTTAGATATTTATGTATGTCAAATATAGTCAATTTTGCTTTGTGATAGTATGTTTTGCTAAATAATCGCGGAACATTTAATCTCATAAATTCGTCAGTCCGTCTGTCAAACAATCTTTAACCTTGGTCATAATTTTTGAATGAGAAAATATAGAGTTTTAGTGTGCTTTAACATGTGCATTACCACTGACAAAACTTCTTCGAATGTAAATATGATTTTTGATCTCATGACCTATTTAAACCTTGGTGGTAGCTTTTGCACCTGAAGAGACAGAGCTTTCATATTTCACATGTGCATTACCTATATGTCAGACAAGACCTTTTCGTATATTTTTCAAAAATATTAAACTATTTTAATTTATTACTCATAATAGACAGGCAAGACAAGGCAGTTAAAATGCGCCCTATATGATCATTGCACCTCAACCAACAAGTTTTTTTGACTTGTATTTTGCTTAGTAAGCAAACCCTCTTATGATTGATTTCTCTCTCTCTCTCTCTCTCTCTCTCTCTCTCTCTCTCTCTCTCTCTCTCTCTCTTTTCATCTCTCTCTCTCTCTCTCTCAAACCCTCTTATGATTGATTTCTCTCTCTCTCTCTCTCTCTCTCTCTCTCTCTCTTTTCATCTCTCTCTCTCTCTCTCTCTCTCTCTCTCTCTCTCTCTCTCTCTCTCTCTCGTAGCATAGACTTGAAGCAAAATGTCTATAGATGCTCTTTTAAAATATGTACACGCCAGACCCCTTATTACAAAGGCGGATCCAGGGCTGGCGCGCCGGGCGTGCCCCCCCCCCCCCCCCGTTTGATTTTTTTGTACTATGTAGAACTTATATGTCCATTATCTTAAAATCAAAGAAAAAACATCTCTCATTTGTAAGAATTTGTCAGCTTTCGGAGGGTTCGCCCCCGGACCCCCACCAGGGCCTTGCCCTAGACCTGTTGGGGGCTTCAATGCAGCCCCCAGACCCCCCCCCCCCCGCCTTCTACTGCCCTCCCCCGTTACGAAATTCCTGGATCCGCCACTGTATTACATATTACAAGTTTATGAACTGTTACATCACGACTACCATCTATGACCTCACTATGCACATGACGTCATGAAACGTCACAATATACCCCGTATACATAGTGACTGTGTAGGGTTAAATTAGCGAGAAAATAAACTGCAATAATGCCGGAAGTAATAAGAGAGGCTGTGGTAAGTAATAGTTTAATAGTCTAGCTGAGTGTACTTGTATCATGCACGGAAGAATTAAGGGCAAGTATGCTGACGTTTTCACGAATAGTGATTCCAAGAATCGCTTGATTTCGGCCATTTTGGCAGTATTACAGAACTGTACAAAAAATACTATGGTGGCAGTCGGGCAGATTTATGATTTTCTATCAATAAGCCGTTTTATCAGACAAATATATATACACCCTCTATATATTAATATTTTTATATATATATAGAGGGGATATGCCAATCTAATTAAGATTATATCCTTTACGCACCTGTATTTTGTTATGTCGCTGCCGTACAGCCTCAGAACAAAATACAGGAGCGTAAAGGATCTAATTTTAATTAGATTGGGAATATGCAATCATATAACTATTTTTTTTATAGAAATTCAGAGGCCTGCTAAAAGTACTTTGTATTATATATTACCTATATATAATATGGGATAAGTTATAATACCTTAATATATATATGATATACATTTATTTATATACAGAGGGATATACAATCATATATAATGGCTTATAGATAGAAATTCAGAGGCATGTGAAAATGCACACCTGAAAGTACTTTGTATTATATCTAATTTTATGAATCAGAGGATGTTGGATTTATGAGATTCATCCACTTTCGGAGTTTGGCGGCGGATGTGGAGGTCAGGCCTGTAATTGTTTTGGATTAAAATTAAGCTTCTGAGACCGACCACTCTTTATTTATCTCTCCCCTCAGACAGCCAACTTGGGGGTGGGGATGGGGGTTATTGGTTTGAAAAAAATGTAAATTATTTATGTTTTTCATTTGAACAAACTAAGTCGTGAACACTAAAGGATTCAATTTGGTTGAATTTGCTCAATCCACTGACTTACTTTGTTCAAATAAAAACTTATCCCAAATCCCAATTCAAAGGGGTAATAATAAAGAAATACAGTGAAATAAATTGGGCTCATTTAAAGAACTACTGAACCATTACAGATAAAACATACATGTATGTAGTGAATGCCTCCTTATTGAGTGCAGATAGTTATTCTTCAAATTATGGCCCCTGGGGCTAGGATGGGACCTCGGGGGGGGGGGGGGGGGGATTTTAACTCAAATTAGAAAAAAGGCTTCTCCAGACAGAAAGGATACAGTTGGTAGTATAAATGTACAGATGTATCCGTGTATTGATTGAAATTTTCGTTCATACGTGAGTCATGCCTACAGGACTAGAATAAAGCCAAAACGGGTTCAAGTTTGATCTAGTAATACATATACTAAGAGTAAATTTCTAACTTCATTAAAGCAATTCTAGATTTAAAAATATGTAATGGATTGGCAGTACTCAAATGAAACACTAAAAGAGGGCAAACTTGTCATTTAATTTTGAAGACCAATTTCGGACTGGAAAAATATCTTAATCTAATCTGAATATAGAAAGGCAGTTTGTAGATTACGCGGATCAGCAAACAGATTCTTCATAGAATTGGGCAGATATAATAACATACCTAGTAGAGGTGTAACGGTACAGCGATACATCGATCGTATTATCGCAAGGGCTCACGATACGCATATCGTATCGCTATGTACGTATCGTGATACAGTAGAAGATAATTTTCATTGTTTTGTTTGAAACTTCTACATACAACCTAACAAATTTTAATGTTTTAAAATGGCTGAAAAAAAAGGTAGCAAAGAAAAAATACAATATTAAGACTATAAATCCACCTTTTATTAACTTTGGACAGGATTATCAAGATATTCTTTTTATATTTTCTATAACTGTGTAGGTTAGCAAAGAATAACATGTTAATTATGGTAACGGTTAATTCAATTGTTGACAGCTGCATCATGATGTATGTTGTATCGCATGACCATATCGTGATATTTATTGTATCGTTAGGTAGCTAAGCTTGCGATACTCCGGCCTAATACCTAGAATAGAAAGAATATGTAAAAAATGTATGCATAATCAAATTGAAGATGAAGAGCATTGCCTTATTCATTGTAACAAATTAACAAAGGAAAGAGAGGAACAATTCAACACAATTTAATTTAAAAATAAAACATTTTACAAATTTGCACGATAACAAAAATTATTCTGGATGTTAAATTGTGAAGAACTAAATATATTAAACTCCCTTTGTAGATTTCTACAAAAGGCATTGCCATAAATATATTGTAACTTGTATCATGAATTATATAGAAGTCTGTACTTTCATATGTGTGTGATATAATAAGTATGTATGCATATAGATAATGCATATATATATAAAGAAAAAAATAATTTTGCTCAGAACTTATGTAAATATACAATATATATACTATCTTCTTCATTGCCCCTTTTTTGTGTCTGCTTTTCCATTCAACCATGCAAATCTTTCTCTTTAGTGTATATGTATATTGTATTACACGTATATGACTATATATGAGTATTAACGATGTACTTTTTTTTGCCTTTTGAGGGCCCTTAATTGATCAATAAACGAATTGAATTAAATTGAATATATTAGAAATAGTTATGTTAGAAAAATCTTTAAGACTATGCTTTTCAGAACAGAGATGTTATTTATTTATTAAATCGTATTAATAATACATGTATTATTCCCAAATTTCTTCAAGTCATATATCCTTGGGCTAGCATGGGTCACAATAGGGGATTTAATTTTACATAAGAATATATAAGAAAAAAAAACTTCTTATTAAAGACAAATAGGGCTACAGTGAGTTATGCATTTGATTTATACCCATTATGATGATGTGTAGTTTCAAGTTTTATTGATCAAGTCATTGCCTCTGGGACAAAAACAAGACTGCTATAAATAGAAAATTTATTAATAGAATTTTTAAAAAAATCCTGCAAAGATGAGGGGATTTGGAAAAGCAGTGTGACCCAAAAATTATTAATTTTTTGTTAATCAAATACTATTTACGCAGTATGACTAATTTCTTTCTTTAGGAGGTGTTACAAGATATCTTTGATCAAATCAAAATTTACAATGTCATATTTCAAAACCTAGCACAGTGAAACCTGTTTAATCCGACATACATGGGAAACAAATTTTGCGTCTGAATAGACGAAGTCAAATTTTACAGTGTGTAAAAAAGAAAATATAAAATATAGAAATAAAAATAAAGGCCATGTAGAATTCACTGTGACAGTAGAACGGCTTGCACAGGGATCAGATTAGACAGGTTTTACTCTATGTACAGTTGAACCTCATTTTTCAGGATGCTTGTGAAATCCCAAAGCAAATTTGTCCGGATCAATGGGGCGTCCAGATTACTGAACGTACCCTTTATAATTGGAAGATTTAATTAAAAATGCTGTTTTCCCAATTTTGTCTGGAAGATGGATTATCCGGATTATTGTTATCCGGATCACTAAGGCTCGACTGAATTTAAAATCATATTGTTTTCATTTTTGTTATTCACATTAAAAAAAAATAAACATTATATATGTATAATGTAATCTTTATTGCTCAGAAATTAAATTTTTTGTATAATTATTTCTCATGAGAGGCATATGTTAAGATATTTTATTTCAATCTGACTTAGGTGAAAAGAGAAGCCAGAGCTCGCAGCTATGAGCAGCAAATGTTTGCTTCGGCAGAGGTTGGTAAATAATCATTGAATATATTAATATTTCTTACGTCATCAGTTCAATCTATGTTTAAATTTATAAAGTAATCAAATACTCTTCATATAGAAACCTTGTCTTTCATCTCTTGTCTTTTCTTAGGACCTATTGTGGAGAATATTTGCTCAGGAAAAAAAGAAATTCCCCGAGGAAACTGCGGAAGCTATTTCACAGAAAGTGTACGAAATAGTATTGGTAAGTACAAAAAAAGGTATTAAGATAGTTTATGATTTTTTTCTAAAATAAGATTTATTGTTATGATTTATTCCACATTATTTTCCCAAAAGAATGGACCAGAGCCATGGATATTAGAAGCGAGACAAATCCAAATAAAGGCTATAGTAAGTAAAAATATATTCATATCAATATTTGAAAATTAACTATTTATCCATCTTAGTTAAATAACAATGAATCAGCAACTCTACACACATGCATGCACTGTCAAACCATTCATTATTTCTTAATTATATGTAAAATATGAACATTAACCAGTCTGTTAACATTTAAAGCTAATTCAATTTTAAAATTCAGGACCAGTATTTAATTTTTTTTCTTATTGAAATGTGATTTATGAGTATGTACTCAACAAGGAAACATTTGTAACAATTTCTAAATAAATTTGCTTCTAAAACATAAAAATGCTAATAATTCAAAAGAGGGCTCTATCCATTTACATGGGTAAATATTGAAAAAAAATCTTAAAGTCACTTTCTACTTTGGATTTCAGTATAGTAGTAAAATACTTTGTGGTGTCATTGACCAATAAATTCATGTTAAGGATTAAAAATTTCAAAGAGCATTTAAAAATCAATAGAGGAGAACAATTACTATATGAAACATTATAAAATTGTTTACAGTACCGGTATTTTATATGCAAATTCAGTTACTCAGAATATAGTGCCAACAGATAAAACAGATGGTTTTTAGTAGGCCTAAATTAGAAAGAGTTATTTCCCGTTGGTCGCCATATTGGAGGTCAACATGCCCTTATTCCTTCATTATTCAACCAACTTTAACTTTTGATATTGAGATAAGAAGCATTGTTTTTTCTGAAAAACATACATTTGTTAAAGCCCCCTTTATTTCATAGTTTTTATTCTATAAAGATTTTTCCCCAAATATGTCTGCTACATCCTCTTAAATTTGGTAAGACAAAGAGGAAAAATTACCAGGTTGACCACTAAGACGGCGGCCAAGGGAAATAACTCGGAGAGAAAATATGTCATATGAAAACTATCTATATACACCAACAGAAACCTAAATATATCATAATTATGTTAAAGAAGAAGCCTTTTTGAAACGAGAAGTTTTTGTTGCAATTTTTGCGAGGAGACAGGCTTAGGGTTTTCATTTAAAAGAGAAGAAAATTCTTTTTATCCTTTATGAATATCAATTTATATATGTACATGTACATTTATTTTTCCTTCCACTAGCTATCCAAGTCACTCAATATACAAGTAAATGTTACCACTTTGTTTAAGTTTTAGCATTAAAATATGATTAATTTTTCTGATACATCCCTAAATTAACTCTTTTGGCTAGATACTGCTTGAAAATGTCAAGCGTAAATTCAAGGAAGAGTTGATTAAAAGAAATGAATTAAGACGCTTCATTATAAACCTAATGAAGGTAACTATGCAAATTTTATCACTCTGGAAAAAAAATCATCTTTGAAAAGAAAGCTACCAATTGTACCAAATACATACTGTATAAAACATTATTTATAAGTCTTTGAGATAACAAACAGTTTCTAAAAGGGCAATTTTGTAAAACGTTAACTTAAGATATTGGAATTATTATTTTCAATTTAAAAAGGAAATTTTATTATTATTATTTTTTTTTATTTTGGCAGATGGAAGAAGGCGTCTATGAGAAAAAAGAAGTAAGTTACTGAGTACCTTTTTTAAGTTCACCTTTTTTTAAAATAAAAATAAAGTGATTAAAAGTAACACCCCAAACACGAAGAAAAATATTTTCCATTTTATACCGATTTCTCAACACATGGAATTGAAGAACCATGCCAAGAGCAGAAAAAGGTTTTTTATGATTTGATGATTTTAGGTTGTTCAAATTCATGGCCAGTGGGGGAGGGGGGAGGGTCATATATTAGCAAAAATATTAAGTTCTTAAAATAGCAAGACTGTTATTAGACATTATTCAGTCATATCTATGTGTAACATCTTCATGCACTGTATATTTCAATTTATATAGTGATTTCTTGAAATTTATTTCAAATAAGATATTTCAAAATATACAAATTAAATATGATTTGCTGATCTAGTTTTTAATATCTTAATTTCTTTTTCAATTCTGTCAGGAAAAGGCTGCAATTGTACTACAGAAAACTTGGAGAGCTTACAGCATAAAATGTTGGTACAAAAGGATACAGTCAAGCACTACAGTGATTCAAAGAGCATGGCGTGCACGAAAACTGAGGAAAGATTTTCTAAGGAAACAAAAAGCAGTAGTACTTCTACAACAGAAATATAGAGTCCATCAACTAGCCAGACGACACAGAGCTGCATTTATTCAGATGAAATCATCATCCATTATTATACAGCGGGCCTGGAAGAAGCACAGCAAACAAGCAAAGCGAAGAAAACTATTAATTGTACTACAGAAAACTTGGAGAGCTTACAAAGGGAAATGTCGGTACAAAAGGATACAGTTAAGCTCTACTGTGATTCAAAGGCCATGGCGCACACGGAAACAGAGGAAGGATTATCTAAGGAAACAAAAAGCAGTGGTATTTCTTGAACAGAAATACAAAGCCCATCAACTGGCCAGAGGGCATAGAACCACATTTATTCAGATGAAATCCTCCTCCATTGTTATGCAGCAGGCTTTAAAAATGCAAATGGAAAAGCGCAATCAGGCAGCAATCATTCTTCAGTCGTACTGGAGATGTTTTAAGGCTAATCAGCGAGATTACAATCAAAAGAGGCAAGCAATTGTAAAACTGCAGGCATTATTTCGCATGAAAATCCAGAGAGATTTTTTTCTGGTCAAAAAGATGGCTGCCTGTAAAATTCAAAAGTGGTTCAGAAATGAATTACAAAGAGACAGGGTTAAAACAGAATACCAGAGAAAGAGACACTCAATAGTAGTTCTTCAAAGTGCTGCAAGAGGTTGGATGGCTAGAAAACAAGAAAAACAAAGAAAACTCCTAATTATCCGAATCCAGGCTGAGGCCAGAAAAAAAATAAATGAGCGGAAGTTCCAGATTTGGAGGAAATATACTGTGCTTTGTCAAAGGCGCTATCGAGCTAAGTTGCATGGCAGATTGATCCGTCGTCAGTATTTGACCCTCATTGCAGCAGCTGTGACAATACAGGTTTGTTACAGAGGACTTCAGACTAGAAGGCTGATGTTGCTGAAAGAGGAAAGTGCCAGGAGAATTCAGTCATGGTACAAAGGCAGAAAACAATACATATTGTACACAGAACTAAGGCAATCGGTCCTTGTTTGTCAGAAAACTTACAGATCTAGTAAGTTAGCACAGTCAGATCGAAGGAATTTCTTGGTCCTTAAAGGAGCAATTCTTACTATACAGGCATTTTATAAAGGTTACAAGACAAGATGCATGTACCAAAGAATGGAGCAGGCCATAGTGTTGCTCCAGGCTGGTTCTAGAGGTATGCTAGAGAGAAGAAGGATCAAAGGACTTGTCAAGGTTAGATCAAGTAAAAATATTAGGATTGATAATCAAAATGTCAATTGAATAAAAGCAACGTTAAAAGAAAAATGCTTTAATGAAATACGTAGACAAAAAGAAGTAATGTCATTTCTTAATTTTAATATGAATGAATTAAAATCAGGCTTGTTCAAATTTTGGTCTTGGGCCACAATAGGATTTTAATGTTTCTTATGGGAATATTAAGTTAAATTCTTTAAAAGAAATAGCAAGGCAATAATTAGTCACATTGATGTGCAAGCATCTTCAACTTTAAAAGTACATTTAAAATGACATGTAGTCATAATAAGGCAGATATTCGAAACGGGTGCAAATTAAATTTAATTAGTGATATATTCAATAAAATATGTTTTAAATACTGAGTATACGTAATTGTTTCTGTCAGGAAAAGGCTGCAATTGTACTACAGAAAACATGGAGAGCTTACAAAGTGAAATGTTGGTACAAAAGGATACAGTCAAGCAACACTGTGATTCAAAGAGCATGGCGTGCAAGGAAACTCAGGAAAGATTTTCTAAGGAAAGAAAACGCAGCAGTATCTCAACAACAAAAATACAAAGCTCATCAACTGGCCAGAAGGCATAGAACCACATTTATTCAGATGAAACCGTCAAATGAGAGACAGCAAGCTCGGGAGAAACAGATGGAAAAACACACTCAGGCAGCAGCCACTCTTCAGTCTTACTGGAGGCGTTTTAAGTCTGATCAGCGAGATTACAATCAAAAGAGGCAAGCAATTGTAAAACTGC
This sequence comes from Saccostrea echinata, assembly GCF_033153115.1. Classification (NCBI taxonomy): domain Eukaryota; kingdom Metazoa; phylum Mollusca; class Bivalvia; order Ostreida; family Ostreidae; genus Saccostrea; species Saccostrea echinata. Next base: position 15,756,492 of record NW_026889755.1, on the reverse strand, counting down.
AAGCATTCTTTCGCATGAAAATCCAGAGAGATTTATTTTTGGTCAAAAAGATGTCTGTCTGTAAAATACAGAAGTTTTTCAGAAATAAAATACAAAGAAACAGGGCTAAAACCGAATACCAGAGAAAGAGACGATCAGTAATAGTTCTTCAAAGTGCTGCCAGAGGTTGGATGGCTAGAAAACAAGCAAAACAAAGAAAAATCTTAATTATCGAAACCCAGGCTGAGGCCCGGAAATCATTAACTGATCGCAAGTTTCACACTTTAATGAAAGTGTCAGAATTTTGTAAAGAAATCCATCATGCCAAATTGCATGGAAGGTTGATTCATCAACAGTGTTTGGCCCTCCATAAAGCAGCTGTGATAATGCAGTCATGCTTTACAGGACAGAAGTCTAGAAGGTTGATGTTGCTTGAACAAGGAAGTGCCAGGAGAATTCAGTCATGGTACAAAGGCAGAAAACAATACATATTGTACACAGAACTAAGGCACTCAGTCCTTGTTTGTCAGAGAACTTACAGAGCTAGTAAGTTAGCACAGTCAGATCGAAGGAATTTCTTGGTCCTTAAAGGAACTGCTCTTACTATACAGGCATTTTATAAAGGTTATAAGACAAGATGCATGTACCAAAGAATGAAGCAGGCCATAGTGTTGCTCCAGGCTAGTTCTAGAGGTTTTCTAGATAGAAAAAGGATGAAAGAACTTCATGAAGCTGCGGCCTTTATACAGCAGGCATTTAGAAACCACTTGAACATCAAACTTGTCAAGGTTAGATCAAGTAAAAAATATTTTGTTTGTCAATCATCAAAATGAATAAAATTAAGGTAATGGTTTAAAGAAAATTGCTTTAGTAAAATACATAGTCATTTGTTAATTTGCTTAGATGATTAAAATTGGGTTGCGTTTATAAGAATTAGTATTTTAAAACAATGAATCAATTAATTGGTTGGTACAAGATGTAATTGTAACAGAGAAATGTCTGTGCCTTGGAATGGATTTGAACCCAGGACCTCTGGCATACCAGTTCAGTGCCTTACTAGATAAAGAGTTCACCCTTTACTTCGATCGGTAGAGCACGGGACTGATATGCCCAGTGGTCCCATGTTCAAATCCATTCCGAGGCAGAAACATGTCTCTGTTACATAATTAACTGGTAAGCAATCCTGCATTAGATTATCTTATGTTATTTATAAAAGCATTTTTCTTTTATTAGGAGAAAGAAAGACAAGACTTCTTTTTACAATTTGCCAAGCAAGTAAAGATTCACTTGTCAGCAACAGTCCTACAGAGATGCTACAGAAAATATAAAGCACAAGCAAGGAAACAACTACACAGTGCTCTCATAATACAGGTAGAGTTTACATGTTCTTTGTTTTAAAATTGTGTGAACAAATTTCTTTCTCAAATATCATAGGTTAGGTGATAAAATATTAATTGTTGAAATAAGGTTGCGGTCTTGCTAAAATACAGTACTGTTGAAGTTCAGTATCTTGAACATCAGTATCTCAAATATCATGCGTATGAAGTAAGGTAGAGGTCATAATAATCTTTTCTTAACGCATTTTAAAGTCAATATCTTGAATCCATGGATATCTTTATTTTTTATTAGCCCACCAAGTGCGAGATAATGAGGTTTACAGTAGGTAAATATGTACTGTGTGTCAGATAAATGGTTACAAAAATGAGTTTAAACATTGATTTATTGCAGAACTGGGTGAGAGAGAGATTGTGTCGCATTAGGTTCTTGAAGCTCAAGAGGTCGGTTCTTGTGATTGAATCAGCAACATTAAAGTGGAAACACATCCGCCGTGAAAAAGAAAAACTAGCAGCTACCCTAATGCAGGATACACATTTAACAATGGTAATTCTTTTTAAGTATTAAGGCCTTACATCAAAATTCAGGTGCCAAATAATAATCACCTGTCCATTTGTCCATTCAACACCACGTTTATGTGATGGGGAAAAGTCAGAGTTAAAAGGAGGGGTACATATGAGTCACCTTGTCCCTCTGTCTGCCTGGCCTATTTGTACAATCATGCTGAGACTATGACTTGTTAATGGAGAATCATGGGAAGCTCATTCTTGACGAAAGATTGTTTATGTCCTTGGTCAAGACCTCGATCAGTAGAGAATTGAACTGGCATGCCAAAAGCCCCGTGTTCAAATCCATTCCAAGGCAGAAACATGTCTGTTATGTAGTTAACTGGTATGTATATCTGCATTAGATTGTCTTACCTAATTTATAAAAGCATTATTTTCTTTTGTTGTATTAGGAGAAAGAAAGACAAGAACAATTACTACAATTTACCAAGCAAGTACAGATTCACTTGTCAGCAACAGTCTTACAGAGATGCTACAGAAAATATAAAGCACAAGCAAGGAAACAACTACACAGTGCTCTCATAATACAGGTGGAGTTTACATCTTCTTTGTTTTAAAATTGGGTGAACAAATTTCTTTCTCAAATAGGTTAGGTTAAAAAAATGTTAATTGTTGAAATAAGGTTGCGGTCTTGCTAAAATACAGTACTGGTAAAGTTCAGTATCTCAAACATCAGTATCTCAGATATCATGAGTATGAAGTAAGGTAGAGGTCATAACAATTTTTTCTTTATGTATTTATGTATTTTAACATCAATATCTTGAATCCATGGATATCTCCATTTTTTAATTGGCCCACTGAGTGTGAGATAATGAGGTTTACAGTAGGTAAATATGTGCCGTGTGTCAGATAAATGGTTACAAAGAATGAGTTTAAACATTGATTAATTGCAGAACTGGGTGAGAGGGAGATTGTGTCGCATTAAGTTCCTGAAGCTCAAGAAGTCAGTTCTTGTGATTGAAACAGCAGCACTAAAGTGGAAACACATCCGCCATGAAAAAGAAAAACAAGCAGCCACCATAATGCAGGATACAAATTTGACAATGGTGAGTCTTTTAAAGTATTAAGGCCTTACATCAAAATGCAGGTGCCCAATAATAATCACCTGTCCATCTGTCCATTTAACAAACTTTTATGTGATGGGGGAAAAGTCAGGGTTAATAGGAGGGGTACATAGGCCTTGTCCCTCTTTCTGCAGGGCCTATCAATCGTGTTTGGACCATGACTTTGTAATGGAGAAACATTGGAAGTTCATTCTTGATGAAGGATTGTTTATGATCATGACCCCGGGGGGGGGGGGGGGGGGGGGAGTGTTGCTGTGTGGTTGTTTGACTGTTTATGACCTGAGAGTGTGGCAAGACCCTGACATCATTTGTACAAGTTCAAGTTCATTTGTACAAGTTCAAGGTTAGTGGCAGAAGAATGTGTAATTCCTATCCTGGCCATATCTTGAATGAGGAAAGAACATGTAAAGCTCGTAATAGACAAACGGATTGCTTATGGCCTCTATATGTATTTTTGGGTGGTATTATTTTGTGAGCTTCGATCCTCAGAGTAATTCTTAGTCTCTCTTTTCCCAGACTTTTGCTCTAATTATGAGACTTTTCATGCGTGCAAAGTCTTGAGGGTGAAAATCTGGGGAAAGCGAGACTAATTATATGTAATTTTGGCTGAAGTGACCATTCAATTGATATAACTTGGACATTTGTTTTTGGTGAAAAATGGACTACAGCATAAGTATAATATTGTCGTTCTTGTGGTAAATCAGGCATAAACTGTCTTATGAACCCAGAATATTTTAATTTTGTGATATCTCCTTTCAAGCAATATCAACCAAACTTGGTGAAATTTGTGTGTCAGATGGGGATTTTAGTATTTTAAAATAAATGGCCCTGCAGGCATTATTCTGTCATTATACTGTATGAAGAAAACCTATGCTTAATTTTAACATATTTTGTTACATTTTTTTTTATTTTAGGAGGAAGAGAAGATCAAGGAGGAGGAAGAAAAAAAAAAGTGTAAAAAATTAGGGGTATTTGTCAGAACATAAACTCTATTATTGTAAAGCTCTATATGTGTTAGAACATAAACTCTATTATTGTAAAGCTCTATATGTGTTAGAACATAAACTCTATTATTGTAAAGCTCTATATGTGTTAGAACATAAACTCTATTATTGTATAGCTCTAAATGTGTTAGAACATAAACTTTATTATTGTAAAGCTCCAAATGTGTTAGAACATAAACTCTATTATTGTAAAGCTCTATATTTGTCAGAACATAAACTCTATTATCGTAAAGCTCTATATGTGTTAAAACATAAACTCTATTATTTTATAGCTCTAAATGTGTTAGAACATAAACTCTATTACTGTAAAGCTCTAAATGAGTTAGAACATAAACTCTATTACTGTAAAGCTCTATATGTATTAAAACATAAACTCTATTATTGTATAGCTCTAAATGAGTTAGAACATAAACTCTATTATTGTAAAGCTCTATATATGTTAGAACATAAACTCTATTATTGTAAAGCTCTAAATGTGTTAGAACATAAACTCTATTATTGTAAAGCTCTATATATGTTAGAACATAAACTCTATTATTGTAAAGCTCTAAATGTGTTAGAACATAAATTCTATTCTTGTAAAGCTCTAAACGTGTTAGAACATTAACTCTATTATTGTAAAGCTCTAAATGTGTAAGAACATAAACTCTATTATTGTTTAACTCTAAATGTGTAAGAACATAAACTCTATTATTGTTTAACTCTAAATGAGTTAGAACATAATTTCTATTATTGTAAAGCTCTAAATGTGTTAGAACATAAACTCTATTATTGTAAAGCTCTAAATGTGTTAGAACATAAACTCTATTATTGTAAAGCTCTAAATGTGTTAGAACATAAACTCTATTAATGTAAAGCTCTAAATGATATAGAGTGTTAACATATTTACGTCTGATTTTGGTAAACCTTGTTGACATTTTATCCTAAATCTTGAAGAAACCATTAAAAATCATTGGAAACTTGAGAGATTGTTGTATTTAGCAGTTTTTGCACACAAACAAAATCCAGTACAAATGTAGAGAACTGTTGCTATTGTCGTTGTTGTCAAATATTAGATACAAACTTTACAAACTTGTCCCAGAATTTCCAAAGAATTTGATGTTCGTAGGAACTAATTTCCATTTAGTATTTCTTAATAAAAGAAAAGTCTTTTGATCTAACAAAGAATAATAAATGTCTGTCTTAGAATGATAATTAACATAGATAATTTAGTATCTTTGTTAAAATCTGGATTTGAGTTCTTGCATGCCAGGCAACTATCCTTGAGATAGCTAATCCAATTATGATGTAACCAGTAAAACTAAATTACTAAAGAGCATCATTCTGTGCATCTGCATATTGTATCATCTTTCTACATTTCAGAGAATGAAAAGATTAAGAAGATGGTTTAGAAACACCTTTAGCTGTGTAGGAGGAAAATCCACGATACACGAAGTAAGTTTATTTTTTTTTTTTTGTGGCTTTCTCAGTCACATCTCGGGCATTTCTTTACTTTTTATCTGTTCTCGTTTTCGTTCAAAGATAGATAGTTGGATAGTTGGTATTCAAAATAAGGCTAAGCGATTATTTTTTTCTTTTATAGAATAATAGAATTTTAAAATAAATACTAGTGTATCGTGATCAGTAATTCTTAGAATTTTGACATTGCTTTGGAAAAAAAGATATTTCAAAATTATGTAGCATATCTATTGATAAATGAAGAGCTCAATCTCTTTAACAGTCGTTCTTTTTATCAGCTTTATCTTGCTTGCTCCTCCTCTCTCTCATGTATAAATTGTTTATAATACATTTATAATGTGTTTTTTTTTCTTTTTTAGTTCTGAAGAGGACATTCAACCCACATTTACAGATTACTATATTAATAAAGTTTAAAATAGAGTCATTAAGTTTTTTGACAATTCTATCCATACTGTATATAAAAGAAGCTTTTAATATTTAATGGTTTTGAATAAACAAACAATAGAGGATATTCATTGTTTTTGTATCAAAAGAAAATGTAATAAATTGCATTATAAAATATTTTCGACTTTTAGTTATAAAATTTGCTTAGAACTTATTTGAAAGAAATAACTAGATGTCTTCCAGGAAAAGTAAATTTTTCTTAAACATTCTCGGAGCCATGAGAATCATAAAGCTAGTGCTTATACCCATTTTCTGTAGTACTAAGTGGATGAGAGTCAAGGACATCCCCTTGATGGGACACAGATCCATCGCATGTTAACCCCCAGTCCTGGAGCTGGTGGTGTCACATAATATGTGGTCCATCTCATTTTAAGATCTGGAGGCACCAAATAGAATTGCATATACAGTGCGGTCTACCTCTATAATAAAAGGTCCGCCTTCAGACCTGCCTACCCTTTTCATGTAGAGGTGTAATATAAAGCCTTAATTTGGTGGAATTTCATTGGCAAATACATAATCCTACGATTTCTTCTATGTTTAGATTTTAATGTGTATAAATCTATAACCTAAACAACTTTGTATGTTGTTTCGCATAATACAAAGAAAGTAAAATCGTTTTAAATCATATATTATTGACATAAATTCCAATGATATTCTTAACATCCAGATAAGCTTCCGTAAACAGTTATGAAGTAATTGGTCAATTGTTTGCAATTTTCAAACTAAGTCATTACACTTATCATTTAATAGATTAATTTGTTGTCCTTTGGCATATCGCACGTTTAGTACCCATCATAACATACCAGGTACTGTTCGTGTACATAAATTGACGTATTCAAAATTTAGCGCAATCACTGGGTTTGGAGTTGTTGGCGAAATCATAAATTAGAGCTATAAATGTCCGTGCCGTATATTGTATTTATAAATTATTTCTTAGCGGTATTCATAAATTAGCGCATCATTGTCTGTGCCAAAGCCGCTAAAATATGAAGCCCGCTTTTTTAAGTACACATACAGTATATCAGAGCTTACAATTCTGTTAGAGCACAGTACAATAAATATGATAATCGTCACTGTACTACATGAAAATATTAATAACTCAACTTCTAAGCAAAACAAATTCAAAAGCGTAAATTTTATTGTTTTGGCGTAACAGCGTATTTTAGTTGAAAAGTACTGAAATTGGCTTAAATATGATTTGAACATATGAATGCGATAAATAATTAAAACATACGGCACGATGGAGGACCATAAACAGAAAAGGCCTCAAAATGACTCATTTCAGGGGCTATTTCTCTTGAGAAAACAGTGTCCACAGCCGTCGCCCACTGAATTTTTCAGATATTTTGTAAAATCCTTTTTAAAAAAATTACATTTCTCAAAATCTTTATGGGCGATGCATGTGCATATCTGAAATAAAATTCCACTGAAAATTGATGTCATCTGCAACTTTTAAAGAAGATAGGAGAAAATGCACAAATTCACGACGTCATAATTAGCATTTAGGAGGTCCTATGAGAAAAACAATTTGTATTTTCTTACTGCATGGAATTTCTATGATTCAGAAAGGATGAATTTTAATTTTTTAAATCACTTTCGTAGTTTAGAAAAAAAAAATACAGGGTCAGATTGGTATCGAAACTGTCTGTACCTTGTTTTTCACCAAAAAGGGAAAGGTAGGCAGGTCTGCACCTTATATGCAAATTACATTTTTTAAAAACTTTACTCTTCTGTATGTATTGATGCCAGATTAAAACCTGTTTTTGACAACCTGGTTCACATTTATACCTTCTATTTCCATAGCCAGAATAGCCCAAATGGTAGAACTGCTGACTTTATTGATATTAACACCGCAGGAATTTTTTTTAGAGTCGTGTTCGAATCCACCAGGTGACATGCTTTTATTGTTTAAAATCCTCGCCTTCTCAAAGACTATTTTTTATAAGGGCTCATGTATTTTCTTCAATTATCTATCCTTTATGCAAGTTGATAAATTCTTGATATAAAAGACACTAAAGAGAAAGCAAATCGTAAATTCCTATGTTACTAAAACACAATAACTCAGCATTGAACACCCCTCGAGGACAAGAATTATTCACTCTGTGTTACTAGATACAGGTATTCTCGCCTGTAATGAGCTGCGATGGATTTCTATTTTATATATATGTATTTTCCTTAGAATTTAACCCTCTGTACTATTAGTACTTTTCCGGGTTATTGCGCTGGAAAGTACACATATTGCTTGCATTATATGAGCTAAAATAAAATATTTAGAATTACATATATATGTTCTTTTGAACTGAGTTAATGTTCTCAATTCAGATCTCAAGTTTTGAAACAGTAGTGTTACATATTAGTAACCGAGCACTCCCTTGAATTTCATTTACATAATTTGTGTGCATTAATGACATGTTTTTTTAAAAAATATCCACGGAAATGTATTGTAAAAAAAACCCACAAGAAAATTACGATTATTACAATAAAAAGTAAAGAAAAATATTAACAAATACCGGTTACATTTCGAGACAACAAACTCAAAGTGTGTTGACAAAACGAGGGGTGATCAAAAAGTTCGCGAACTATCTCTATATTTACAAAACCACAATTCAGATCAGAAGGAAATTTGGCATACAAATACTCATAAACATGTTCTGTAAATAAAAGATGTAATGTAATGTTTTGATCCATTTTATGACGTCACAATGTGAAAATGATGTCAATATGTAGGTGACATGTGATGAAAAATGGGTGATTGTCTTACTCGAGCAGCAACGGCTGTAAAGTTTAACGTATATCTTTCCTTTGCAGTGGAATATAATAATTTATACAGGGTTTATGGAGACAAAGGACTTGCAAGAAGTTCAATCATTAATTGGACTGATTGTTTTAGTTTAGGAAGTGAGATGGTTAAAAATGATTTTTGTTCTGGTGCTCATTGAAAGTCATTCGGCAAACCTCGGCTGATTCCGTCATCTTCATCAAACCTCGTCTGTACGAGGAAACTTGATATGCATCTCCGTTTAAAATTTGTGATAAGGCTGCCTGTTTACCGCTTAGGGAAAACGTAACGCTTTGAAAACGATAATAAACATGCATCTGACATACGTTAAAAACTTTCAAAAGTATTTAGGTAACATTAAGAATAACACTTACCAAGAAACATACACATAGTATCTTTACATAATCACATGTTTGTTAATTATAGGGCGCAGCCATATTGCGTATAAAGTAGCTCCGGTCCAGTGGAGGTTTATATGATACAGCCGAGGTTAGATGAGGTACGAATCGGCCGAGGTGTGCCGAGTGCATTGAAAGTATGCTGGGAAAGAGATGTGCCTTACTTAAGCAATTTGTTATAAAAGATCGTCAAGTTACAGTTAGAAAAATAGTTGAATATCTTAAAATAAAATAATTATTAAATCCTGAAAATATCATTAACTTTCGATTTTAAGCATTTCAGTTATGATAAAGAGAACGCGCCCATACTTGATTCACATTAAAAAAAAAAAAAGACACTTCCAAGACAGAATAGACGGGTTGTGATGGTTACCATGCTCATTCTGGTAAAAGATATCCTTATCCACATATCCTATTGCCGAAGTTTGGCAATTTTTGATAAATGGACTATTCTTGTTATAAAAAATAACCTGCATGGTAATAAATATAAGACTCGGAAAATCTTTTAGCTGCTGTGACAGAATGCTACAGAGCATGTCACGTGACCACCTGGACCACGTGTTTCGTGCATGGGCAGAACGGTGGCAGATGTGCATTAAAACCGGAGGGGACTTCTTAAAAAATAATACACATTGAAACATAATTTTATTTCTTTTAAAGAAGTAATTCAATTAGTTCGCGAACTTTTTGATCACTTCTCGTAACTTGCTACGGTGCTCCATTTAGTATCACTTAAAGAGACACTAAAGAGAAATCCTGAATAAAAAAAATAATTTGCATCATTTTAGTGGGAAAAAAGTTTGTTTGTGGCAAGTGGCATTGGACATTTTATCATATAAAGGATGAGGAGGGAAGGGCTGGTAGAGTTGTGTTGAGCCAGATTGTTAATTTACATGACTTCGCAGGGAAGAATATTTTAAAGATGATGGGGGGGGGGGGGGTCATCATAAAAGGTCGACATTTATTTCTTATCTTTCCGGTGGAGGTCAGATTATTTATTTTTCAAAATTGTTAAAGACAAATCAGCTATTTCCTAAACCTGCTATTACGACCCCCCCCCCCCCCCCACGCCTTCAAGTCAAATGGTCGTTCCCGAATTAGCTGATGGCAGTTCTGTAGTTGATAATTGAAAATTAAGAACACCATTTGACTCGTGATATTGATTGCTTGAAAACAAGTATGGTTAACTCATAATTCGGTGCAGATATTGCCAAAATTTCACATTTATTGTTGACCAATTCACATATTCAATAAATCAATAAATCTATTTCAACTCATTTTTAGATACATTTTAATATCATGACAGTTTTCCCTTTAATATGGTTCATATACTAGTATGATAGACATTAACTAATCTTTCGATTTGTTTGGGGGAGGGGGACTTGCGCCGCACGCCTTCTAAATATTCCAGTTGTGTCCTGTGTGTATTTTAAAACAGACACCTGTATATTTTATGCCTTGGTGGACTTTAATTCGTTCACAGCCCCACTTCATGATGTGTAATATTATCTATGAATGTCCTAAATTTGGATTATTGTTAGGCGGATTTCAACAAACATGGCAGTCAGTAAACCAAAATATTCGCCGGGCTCTCCCCAAGAGCATATTAAAACGTGTGGATTCCACGATTTACTTATTGATATTATTTGTGAGGACTGTGATAGATTTATTTGTGCTAAATGTGCTAAAACAGATCATAGAGATCATGACTGGAATACCATATCCTCGGAAGCCAGCGAAATGAGGAGGGGTCTAGTGAGATACCTGAAAAAGTTAAGCGAAGAGGAAATACCACAGATTGATCAGAAAATAGATGATATATCAAAACAGATCACAGAAAATGAAAATATTTGTGATTTTCAGATTGAAAGTCTAGGAGAACATTGTAAGGAAATAATAGCAAATATAGAGGAAACTAAACAAAACCACGAACAGGCATTAAGAGACAATCTGACTAAAAAGAATACACAAATGAAACAACTGCAATCTAAGTTAGAGAGAAATAAGGAACAGATTCTTGAGACAGTGGAATATATTACAAAGAACAACAATTTAATGTCTGATTATAGTTTGATTGACAACCATAGGGAAATGGCACGTTTTCTGAGAAATATTTCTACTTTCGATATAGAGAATTGTGAACACTCGTTGAAATACAGAAAAGGAGAAGTCAGACAAGACTTCCTGGACAATATGATTGGAAAGATTTTTGATTTAGACAACATCGTTCTTGCTGAAACACACTCATTTAAATATGGTGATAAAAGAATAATTGCATTGAAGGCATTTTCACAAGATCATTGTTACATCGCAGAAATTCATTCAGATTTTATTGGACAGGTAAACAAAAATGGCGACAGAGAAAACAAATTCAGTATTTCTCCAAATGACCTGTGTGTTACTGATACTGGTGATGTCTATATTACGAACTATAAGGACGATATACCATCACTCTTCTATCACAATCAGGAGTCGTCTCTAAAGTGGTCAGTAAAGACCCTCTGATTCCCGTAGGAATCTGTCAGTCAGTGGATGGTGGACTTTTGGTCACCTTCAGAGATAGTGAACCAGATATCTTTAAAGTAGAATCTGATAGCAGACGTTTGGTGAAACACGTTACATTGACTGGTGACGTCATCCATGAGTTTGAGCATCAAGGGGACAAAAAGACCCGTCTCTTTACGTTACCATGGCGAATCACACAGAACGGCCATACACAAATTTATGTTGTGAACAGGACAAGTTTGACTTCGGGTGATGTGGTGATTTTGTCTTCTTCTGGTCGTCTTATATCCGTTTATCCAGGTCAAAGGTTAAAAGAAAACTTTACTCCGTGTGACATTGTGTGTGATTCTTATTTTAACGTCCTCGTCTCCGACTTATACAATCATCGAGTGCATCTGCTGAGTCCTGATGGTGAATTCTTAAAATTTTTACTGACAGAGAGAGAAGTGAACGAACCATTCTCAGTAACATTGTTTAAATCATCATTTTGGGTAGGAGAGAACAAAGGAATTGTCAAAGTTTTTCAGTACCAAATTTAACATCGCTTTCCTGCAGTCTTTGAAATTGCCAAGTCATCAAAACTAAATATGGTTATAGCGAACTGTAAGCTTAATTGGGGGCGAATTAATATGAAAAATTGCAAGGAACTACCATCAAGTCAAAAATGACATTAAAAAAGGGAAACGAAGGGTGGAGGTCTTGTCTTTTTTTTTCAAAAAATTAAACATCTTTCTATGGGGAAATCTGAAAATAAACTCCACTTTACAGTAGTTTATACCTTAATTTATTGGTCGCAGCTGTATAGCATGGTCTTATATTTGCTAAAGAGTTCCGCTTTGTAGTTTAATGGGGTTAATGAAAGTGTAACGAGGATTGGATACATCGGTCGTAGCTAAATGGTAGAGCACCAGCACGGCTAGTGGGAGGTCCCGGTTTGGCCGACATTTCTCCCGCTTGTTATAAAAAAGAATAAAAGTTTCCAGTGAAAAAAATAGTATGTAGAATTTAAACTTTTTTCTCTGACATTTCAAGACAAAAAAGATTTAAATGTAACGAATATCTTATTTTACATTCGTCAATGCCGTGGTCCGTTTTCCTATGCATTTATAGTACTTCATCTAAGCAAAATTTCCTAATACACTTTCATTGGTATTCATAATTCTTAATTTTAATTTTACCTGGATTCCATAGCTCATACGAAATGGGAACTCCTCTTTTCTGAATATTCAAGAATAAAAAATGTGTGAAGTATTATTTTCTAAGTATGATACATTACAATAATACACAATTTCAACTTCTCATTTCTTCCTATCCGCAAAATTGGCAAAATGGAAATTAACCGTGGTTCCTTTCTTAAGTTGAAATGGAATATCCATATGATTCACTTTTTTAATATCCACCAAAAAGGTTAATCCAATTATTATGAACAAATATTATACTTTGGGGTGTAAATGTACTACTTTAAAAATTCTATATTAATTTTAAGGCAAATGAACATTAATTTCGCGAGCATATTAAATCTAGTTATATAATAGTATCTTTTGAACAATTATAACACATGGAAAAAAAACTTTCTGAAAAAAGGTAATGAAGAAAAAGATAAAAGTTAATGGGTCTGGAAAAAAATTATGGTCGTCTGGCCGTCAAACAAATTCTTTTTAGACCAGTGAGCTACAGATCTGCAGCTACATACTATGTATAGACTTGACCTCTGTGGATACACTAGAAGAGAACAGAGTGACGACTTAGTGATGTCCTTTTAGGCTTTATCAATACAGGTATTTGTGTGACTACTGAGTACGACTCGGTTTTTTTCACAACACAAATAATAGAAACTTAATCTCTTTGGAAAATGGAGACAAGCTTCATCTGAGGTGATAACGCTTTCCCAATAGTTAATCTGTATGATAATCTTTTAAGTGAAAAAACTTTAATAATGGATGCATTATTTCGCCGAATCACTTCCTTGTTCAGTTTTGTAAAACGCGTTGTTATGTGTTTAAAATTTCCACTTTTAACTCAAACTATTGTAAATTATGATCATTAAGGTCAAAATATAACAAAGGTGAAAAATTACACAGACCAAACCGTTGATGAAATGTATTACAAGAATTTTGAACGCCCCTGCAATGACACAATCAACAGATAAAAAAGGACAAGAAAATAGCTCCTTGTTTTGAATTTAATATCCTCATTAAGGAGTTATATTCTATATATCACAGATAACTAGAAACATAGCTCCATGAAAACAGTGAAAAGGATTATTATTATTGTTTAACGCCGAGTCGGCAATATTTCAGCCATATTTCGGCGTGAAAAGGAAGAATCATCACTGCTCCTGCTTTCTATGACTTTGCAAGACAAAGTGTCTAGCAGTAAACTTTTGCGAAAAAGAAAAAGTCAAACAGCAATTCACTTAAGGTACTCCGATCCTCAGGTTCTGAGAATCAAGAGTTGAGT